>NC_053035.3:55761810-56075690 GCF_002575655.3 Aegilops tauschii subsp. strangulata | reverse complement strand
GGAGGTCGGACATAGGTCCCTTGAAAATTAGCCCTAAAAGCATCCTCAAGCTCTTCCCAACTTCCAATTGAGTTTTCGGGGAGGCTCTTTAGCCAGTGTCGAGCTGGTCCTTTCAAATTGAGGGGCAAGTATTTGTTGGCGTGGAGATCATCTCCGCGAGCCATGTGAATATGAAGGATAAAGTCCTCAATCCAGACCCCAGGGTCTGTCGTTCCGTCGTATGCCTCTATGTTCACGGGTTTGAATCCCTCTGGAAATTTGTGATCCAGCACCTCATCAGTGAAGCATAGGGGGGGCACAGCACCCCTGTATTTGGATGTGTCATGGCATTCTGACGGTTGTAGTGTTCGGTTTTAATTCCGAGCTGTTATCCGGTCAGTATAGCCATTTGGTCGGCCATGATTCTGTGCCGGAGTGCGCTTCCTAGATCCGTAGATGGACCTGGTCATACCGGCTTTTTGGTGCAAGTCCTCACGTAAATCGTGTGCTGACTTATGTGCGACATCGTTAACCGTCCTATCACGGCCACGGGGTGGTCGATCCGGCTGATCGGCCGTTTTATTTTTCGGCTGAGTGGGCTCTAAAGCCTCGTCGTCGAATTCAGGCAGCAGCTTGCGCTTTGGATAGCTCTTTGTGTGGCGACTGCCACCGTACTTTTCTTCAGTGTCGAGCACTTTGTTCCATCTACTATTGAGTGTATTTTGCGCGGCCTTAAGCCTTTGCTTCTGCTTCTTCAGACTCCTCGCGGTGGCAATAAGCCTTCTATGGAGGTTCTCTTGCTCCAAGTGCCTTTCCGGGATGATGTGTGCATCGTCGTCCGGACTGTTCTCCTCTCCGGAGACAGGTTGATTAGTTTTACCCTCGGCGTCGTCGTGATCGGACAGCGGCTCCGTACTATGTTCGCCATCCGCTGGTTCATCCTGCTCTGTCGCGGGGTCCATGTGGTCATCGTTTCCTTTGGAGTTGACCGGGGTATTATTCTTTCTTGTGCTGTTATCACTGTTTTTGCCGAAGCGGGGTTTGGAGCGGCGCCTGCGTCGTCGCTTTGGTTGCTTCTCGAGGGAACTATCTTTCGCCGCTTCCTCCCGTTCCTCGTCGTTGTTTTCTTTGGGTGTATCCACCATGTATACATCATATGATGAGGTGGCAGTCCAGCGCCCTGTGGGCGGTGGTTCCTGTTCTTCTCCTGCATCGTCGTCCATACCGTCGAAGTCTTCTGAGCCAAAATCGAGCATGTCGGTTAAGTCGTCGACAGTGGCTATTAAGTGGGTGGTGGGTGGGGAACGAATTTCTTCGTCGTCCGCTTCCCACTCGAGCCGGACATAGTTTGGCCAAGGGTCTCCTGACAAGGAGAGAGACCTTAATGAATTTAGCACGTCGCCCAGGGGCGAGCGCTGAAAGATATCCGCGGAGGAAAACTCCATGATCGGTACCCAATCAGATTCAATAGGCACGGACGCAGGCGGTTCGGAGCCCATGGCCGGGGACGAATCCAAGTGTCCGGCAACACAGGTCTCATAGGAGGTGAAGTCAGCATTTGGCTCTATCGCCGCTGAGTGCGCGGCCTCCGTGGCGGGGTCCATCCACCCGTCCTCGGATGGCGCGATCTGCTCCAGATTGAGGGCCGGGGTGGCCACAGGTGTGATCTCCCTAACACCGTCCGACGACAGAGCTAAGTCATGCTCGTCGTGACTGTGCGGCGCACCTGACACGGGCTCGAATCTGTCGAAGATCAAGTCTCCGCGGATGTCGGCAGTATAGTTCAAGCTTCCAAACCTGACCTGATGGCCAGGGGCGTAGCTCTCGATCTGCTCCAGATGGCCAAGAGAGTTGGCCCGCAGTACGAAGCCGCCGAATACGAAGATCTGTCCGGGGAGGAAAACCTCACCCTGGATCGCATCGTTGCCGATGATCGAAGGGGCCATCAAGCCTTTATGGTGATGGCACAGTGGAACTCTCAATGAAAGCACCAATGTCGGTGTCAAAACCGGTGGATCTCGGGTAGGGGGTACCGAACTGTGCGTCTAAGGCGGATGGTAACAGGAGGCGGGGGACACAATGTTTACCCAGGTTCGGGCCCTCTCGATGGAGGTAATACCCTACTTCCCGCTTGATTGATCTTGATGATATGAGTATTACAAGAGTTGATCTACCACGAGATCATAGAGGCTGAACCCTAGAAGCTAGCCTATGATTCTGATTGTTGTTGTCCTACGGACTAAACCCTCCGTTTTATATAGACACCGGAGGGGGCTAGGGTTACACAGAGGCGGTTACAAGGGAGGAGATCCACATATCTGAATTGCCAAGCTTGCCTTCCACGCCAAGGAGAGTCCCATCCGGACACGGGACGAAGTCTTCAATCTTGTATCTTCATAGTCCAACAGTCTGGCCAAAGTACATAGTCCGGCAGTCCGAGGACCCCCTAATCCAGGACTCCCTCAGAGGTGGACGAGGGATGTCGAGCTATTGCGGTGGACGACATCGTCGGGGAAGAGGCTCCGGCTGGGCAGCGATGAGGTAGCGGACGGAGGAGGGTGGGGTTTCGCGGCTGGAGCGGAGAGGTTATGGCGGCCTAGGATTTCGAATGGCAAAAAGGAGGCGATGGGAGGGGGTGAACCATGACTTAGGGATGCGCTTGTCCAAAATGTAGGGTGTGTTACAAAAGTACCCCGCAACGATTTGAACTAGCGGCCCTTTCGGCTCAGGGTTAGAAGGGGGATTTCGCGTGGCGGGATTTGGCAGCTGGAGGGAGTTTTCGCACGCGTTGTAATTTCGGGATAGCAAGGCGCGGGTTGTGAAGGCGCCAGTTTTGGGAGCATGATATCTGAATTTTTGGGATATAACAAGGCGCGGGTTGAATTTTAGGGACAAGCCTAACGTGTAATATTGTACTTGTATGTACCAAATCAATTCGCACTTCCCTCAAAAAAGAAAACGAAAAAAAATAAAACTATTCACACCACACAAAGACAGAGTCTTGCCCCATTTTACTATAAAAAATGCTATTTAGAGCTACTCATACCAACAATTTAGTGCAATTAAATGCTATTCGGTAGTATGAATCCATGTTATGTCCAATTAAAATTTTTCGCTTGCTGTATAATGCATGTAACCTACTCATACCAACATTTTAGTGCATTCCAAATGTCTATACTACCGCTGCAATTCGAACTGAATTTGAATTCGTTTCTCTATTTCAATAACAAATCTACGATCATGATTGTTGCCAACTTCAACCATCATTTGTGTATTACCTTAATAACACACCCATGATTACTATAGAGATAGATATGAACTATGTGTACTACATGAACTCGAATTCTATTTTTTGAATACACTTTATGTTGATTCCAAATAATAGTACATTTGATGTACTAACTATATATTCATAATCTAAACCATGTTCCATATGTGTACACCATGTTTATCACACATAGTATAGTGCCCCGCCCCCTACATTATGACAAGTATTTAGACCTGAGCTGCAAAAGCCACACATTAGCCCAAATTATGATCAATGTTCTATATGTTATACGCAGTACTAGCAAGATGCCCATGCGTTCCACAGAACATCAACATGACCAAGGGGAGGCCTAATTTGCAAATATGGAGAGGGGTGTGGGTATCATTTTTCAAAATTGACATAGTTTCCTTCCTATCCGTCAGATATAAATCGGACGACCCATATTGCAGGATGGCACCATCATCAACAACTCCGTTTTTTATAAGAGTAGAGATAAAATATATTATATGTAGTATAACATGTTCATAACCACACCATGTGTATCACCGTTATATATATTCACACATGCGTTGGTTTAAAACACTATGATAAATTCTTCAAATATCCGAATTCGCTTTTTGTAATGAAGTATGATCTCTATTCGTCTTTTACACCCACAAAATCCTCTTATCTTTGTAGCTAGCTAGCGCTAACTTTCTCTCGTGCATGCAGACGCCCGCATCCCTCTAACCCTCCCTCAGCATTCTCTAGCTCCATCGCGCAAATTCGTCTTTTCATTTTAGGTCGTTCACCCATGGTGTGTGTAGGCCCCCCAGCTCCTTCTTTACGGCACACATCGATCGATATGCCTCTCTAGCCAGGTGTGCCTAGCACAAAACACAAGCTTACCCTCTTCTCTTATCATCGTCCATGCCTCACTCCCACCACTCTTTTCATCGATCTCGCACTCGCACACTTCTCCCCCCTCGATATAGTATGACTCTCGCACCACCTCCTAGATGCATCCCTCTCTCTCTCTATCCTTCTCCCCGTGCCTCATTTGCTTCTAACACACACATGCATGTATACCGATCGATCTCCCAACATATACCTAGGTCGACTTTAACTATTCCCCCCCCCATCGATCGACATACCTCACAAGTTATGTCTCTCCTTTCTCTGACAAAGGACGATTGATCTTCCTATGTAGTTATGTCTGCTTACCACATCCATATCGCCCCCATCATTCGTGCATGCCTCCTGACCCGTCTCTCACACGCACGTGCACAGACAGGCAGCCATCCCCTCTCTTACTGATATTGCAGGCGTGCACTCCGGTTGTCTAGCAAGCCTATCCCACCATTTGTTAGAAGCAACTCCACTACCACCCCCTCCAACAATCTAGCTCTTTCTCTCTCCCAGCCTTATTCCTCTCCTACACATATGCATGGATGACGATCGATCTCCCTTAATACATGAGGTAGATCGATCTCCCTTAATACATGAGGTAGGCCTCTCTCCTCCTCCACACATATACCAGGCATTGTACCTCTATAGTTAATTAGGCCTCCCTCCCCCCCACCACCACCACACACCGATAGTCGAGCGCTGTAGGTAGGTGTCCATGCCACAGAGACAAACTGCACATGTCCCCTCTCACGTTCCAGTAGGCCAGCCACTCTATATCTTTGACGTCGGCACACACAAATTCGATGGCACTCTTTATCGATCGCGCGCACGCACACACGCACATCATCCCTCTCTTCGATTCTATGGACACCTCAAACCGATGATACCTCCACTCTCTTCTCGTGGATCGCCCCCTCTATATATATGATATATCCAGGACTCTATTTCACACACATTGCATATGTTACATTTTTTGATTGACCCCACCCTCCCCTCCCCCCCCAAAAAAACTCTCACGAACCCACACACTATATCTCTCAATGTTTGTATCTCTCTCACACAACACCACGTAGGTGGTGTACGTATACAAGAAGAGAATAGGTGCACTGTGCACGTACTCACGCTTCGTGCCCAGCCAGACCCGCGCAGGTACATGGTGGAGCTCATTTCTGCACGAAATGGCAGCCCACATGCTAATTTGAATGCGTGTAGCGGTTGTTTACCTACGGAGGTCGTGTACCAGCGTGTACGAAACAAAGTTCGACTTGATGCGTTGGCGCGTTATTTTTAAATAAAGTTATATCGCTCAATGGCACGTGCACAGAATATAAAATGATTTTTATGCAGAAAAAGGTAGTCCGCTCCACTATATACAATGGAGCCTGCCTGCCTGGTTTGTCTCTCTTCAGAGTATCTCACACAAGGCTGCGGTGGCCTCTCTCTCTCTCACCGTTGGTCACTGATCCGGCCGCATCTCGTCCGCCGGCGGAAAGGGAGGACGTGCATCGTTTCTCCATTCGACGGCGCCGAGGCAGCACGTCCCGATCTGCGGCACACGCCGTTCTCTCTGACCAAGCTCCGACGTGGTAGGGCCTATGCCACCTGCTCTCTGCCGCAGTATGGGCAGATTCTGCCCGCCGCCGCTCACCTAGTTACATCCCGACGACCTCCAGGTATCCCCTCCGGCCTTGCTCCACTGCCCGTCTTCCCACGTCGCTGCATGTGGATCTTCCATAGTTCTTTGCCCAAAACGTAGCTCGTCCGGCGTACTTTCCATATTGCAATCTCGTCCTCACACCGTTTTAGACAAACGCAACCGTGTTGTTATCTTCCCTTAGGACAAGGAATATGCTTCTTTTTTGTCGTCGCATGTGTCATCAACTGTTATTGGCTAGTAATTGTTTCCTTTCTACCTCTTTTTTGCAAACAGGGCTATCCATTTCACCTCGTTGCTATTGTGGCCTTTTGGTGAACTGCACAAATCACTTTTTTCTTAAGAGTGTTTTGTGCAGCTCTGCCAAAATGTCACACGGGCAACGTCTCTACATTTCATTGCGACTACACAAAGGGAGATTGGTTTTGCTCTATCCTCCTCATCCAACTCCGAGCCTAATCTTCTCCAACTAGTTAGTCTTAAGAGAGACTGCAAAGGTGACCGGCTTCTATTTGTGTGTTTATTGTTTATCAGAAGTCCTCTATTATCGTAATCACACTTAATATATTTGGAACAGGGATGCTCAGCTCTATTTTAGTGGAACTGCACAAAATGATCGGAATGTTGCATGCTCCAGACAGCTACTTTTTTCCCCAACATGCCTTGTTGATTTAGACAGAGCTGGGAGGACGTTGCTGCCAATGAAAGCATGGATCAATTTTAATTTAACACCTTCTCACAACTTTGTCTTCAGTTGTGATGTAAATATTAGCTCTGATTAGCAAGGAAGTTAGTTTTTTATTGTTTCCGAAAGAGCATCGATGGCAAGACACACGAAACAAAAGCTGAAAGCTCACACCATTGTACAATTTCATGTCGCTGGAAAATTATTTGCATAGTACGTCAATTATGTAAACAAATGCTGGAAGCTTGATAGCATTGCCAGAAGCCTCTTCGGCATCCGGGTCCATGTGCCATGCACAAAATTATACTCCTTCGTTCCTAAATATTTGTCTTTTTACAATGTCTTTTTACAAATTTCAAATGGGCATATTTTAGAGTGTAGATTCACTCATTTTGCTTCATATGTGTACTCCCTCCGTTCCTAAATATTTGTCTTTCTAGAGATTTCAACAAGTGACTACATACGGAGCAAAATGAGTGAATCTACACTCTAAAATATGTCTATATACATCCGTTTGAATCTCTAAAAAGACAAATATTTGAGTAGTCACTCGTTGAAATCTCTAGAAAGACAAATACTCGGGAGTATATTTAAGAACCGAGGGGGTAGTGCACAGCCGCATGGGAGACTCAGACCGGTCGTTGCGCCGCATTAATAGTGAGTAATGAGTAGTCAAATCATAAGCCCCACCTTTCCCACTGTAAGTTGCTCGGAAGAAGCAACCATCAATACGCTCTTCTTTGAATCCGCTCATACTACTCCATTCGTCACTGTTTATAGAGCACGCTTCAGAAAAAGAGAAAATCTCTGGGACCAAGGCGACTAGCGGTCGGCCTGAAAAATAGCATTGGTAGTTATAGCACGGCGTCTATTACTAGAGGAAATAATGGGTACACACATGCATGCAGTGCTTCCACCCCGGGTAGACACATGCTTGCACGTACTCCACTCCGTAGTACTACATCAAGAAAAAATTGCGGTTACCACGCCCTAATTAATTGAGCATTAAACCAAACGCGTCTAAAGTCTCTCTGGTGGTGGAAATGCATTGAGAGAAATGCATCATAATGAAGCGTGCCCTGTAAACTATGACGGAGGGAGGAGTAGTATGAACGTGCAAAACCAAGTACGCGTATGGCCAGTCGGTCAACGCACCTCGTCTTGGCATATCACTGACATGTGGGACCGGAGTGTGAGCAAACCGATCTCAATTGACGACAAAATGGCCAACCCGCCGTTCCTTGAGAGAGACGAGGAGCGAGAACACACAGACGGGCTCGCACGGAGGCCAAGATATATTCGAGCATGGTTGATCGATATCATCATTACATGTTGGGCTCCGTTTTCCGCCCTTCTCCGGAATAAATGTGTACTTTATCAAAGATTAAGAAAAATAAGAGTACAGAGGCTCCACCATGCGGTTCTAGTAGTAGTACTACTCATACTACTAAACCTTGCGCTTGGCTCTTCGCCTCTTCGTGAAGTCGAACAATGATGGTACTCCGCATGTTCGGTACTATAGTGTATGCCTCTGGCAATCTGACACCGAATGAACCGATGCATGTCCACCGCCTGGGTGAGGTACGTTGCATTAGTCAAAAGGCGTAAGCGAGCTTCACCTTGTCCTGCAAGCTTCTCCTCGTTCTGCGAGTTGACGGGACACACCAACAAGTAGTGCTAGTCCATACTCCCTCCTTTCCGGTTAATATGGCTTAATCTTTTTTGCGGGTAAATGAGAGAGCTTTATTCATATATAAGCATTCTTAGTACGATCAGCCAAGACACTGGTCACTAGGAAGCGAGGTACCCCGCAAAAAAGAAGTAGGAAGCGAGGTGTTTCATCAAGCTAGCTCTCGGCCCCATTCAAAGTGCAGCAAGCACGGTTCGCACAAAGATGCGCCGCAAGGTTTGCTGACCTATTTACATGCTGAATAACAAAAAGGAGAGGAAATATTACTGAGCGCTCCTATTTGTAACAGGATATGAGACAGAATTAAGCGAGAATTGTGGCGAGTGTTCCATGCAATCAACTTCCATTATCACATGCGAGAACCCTCGAAGAGAACCAAATGTGTTGAAGATTGCTTTATCACATTTTAAAAAGATAATAAGAGTGCAGACGCTCCTCCATCCGGTTCCTAGTACTAGTATAGTACCTCTATAGACTATAGTAGTAGTACTAGTAAACTTTGCGCTTGGCTGTTCGCCTCTTCGGGAAGTGCAACAATAATAGTACTAGTATAGTGTATGCTTCTGGCAATCTGACACCGAATTAACTGTTGCACGTCCACCGCCTGAGCAAAGGACAACTTGCATTAGTCAAAAGTTTCTCCTTGTCCTGCGAGCCACCGCGCGCAAGATTCTCCCATCCTGAAAGCTTCTCCTCGTTCGGCAAGTTGACGGGACACAGCAAAGTAATGCTAGTCGATACTGCCTCCTCTCCGGTTAATATGGCTTAATTTCAAACGAGATAAATACAATGTCTGTCACTGTATATTTGTAAAAATATGGTCGGTGGACTTCATAATATGCTCATTGCGCTCAATATATACATTTTCCGGTGTTTATACGGTCACTAGCTCACCCTGGTTGAGTATGTGTGTGCATGCACGTGTAGGTTGAGCACTTGAGCATGACCGTGTGTGTTTCGTCGTGTGCTCGGACATGCATGCATTAGGGCGTCGCGCGCGTTTTTGCGTCCATGTGTACGTGTGACTGTTGCATACACGTAGGGGGAGTACGTGTAGGGGCCACTAAAGGAGCAGTCAAATCACACAGTAAGTTAGTCGGAACAAGCAACCATCATTTCACTCTTCAATGACACGTACGCAATATAAAATGGTTGATATGGAGAGAAAAAGAAAATCACTATATATACACTAGCAGGAGCCTAAGCTACAAGCCTGCTTGCTTGGGTTGCTCTCTTCACAAGCATCGAACGACGGTGGCCACACCACTGGTCACATATCCGGCCTGATCCCGCAGCTGAGGGAAGGGAACAATGTTCTGCGTAGACGCGGTCGACATCGGCGAGGGAGAAAATCAACAGTCGGTGCGTCCCAATCGGGGGTCACCGCGGTATGGGCCGATGCCGCGTCCCAACCGCCCTTCTAGCTACAGCCCGACGTCCGAGGTAGTCCATCTTCCTTTTGGAGCCAGCTTGCTCCACTGCCGCAGCTCCCCACGTAGCTCCATCTCCATGTCGATCTTTCTCTACTTCTACCGACTTCTACTTGTGATGAGTTTATGTCTCATGAACTAGTGCCAGTACTATTATTCTAATCACACTTCTTCAATATCTTTGCCATCAGGGACGCTCAGCTCGATTTTAGTGGAACTGCACAAAAGCATCGTATGATCCGAGGGTGCCAGCCGTCTTTCCTTCGACAGGTTCTACCTGGCCAGGAAATTAAATCCTGTTTAGGGTTTAGGGTTTGAGTCGTAGTGACCCCATCAGTAGTTTTTCTTTCGTACACGCTCTCACAACTTTTGTCTTTAGTTGTGAAGTAAATATTGGCTATGATCTGTGAATCATTGAGATGCATCAGCATGCCTGTTAGTTTTCCTTTGTATTTGATGGAATGTTGTAACGGGGCAACCTTGGAGTAGGAATGAAAATGGAGTGGAAAGTTTCCGTTTTTCCGGAGAAAAAATGGAAACGGAGAGAAACCAACGTTTCGTTTCATTGCATCGCGCAATCGAGCAAAACCAACGTTTAAATCACGTCTGTCGCGTTCGTGTCTCACCCTCCTCCACGTCTCGACCCCACACAGTCGCTCGGCATGCCACTCACCGCAAACCGAGTATACAATAACTTCCCCGCCTGCTTGTCGATGGATCGCGCCATGGAGTACTAGTACTACTGGAAGAGATTGACGAGTTGGGGAGGACAGCTAGCTGTAGCACGGACTCCCAAGAACTTTTTACATGCATGTCGTGGCCGGCTATTGCGACCTTTGAACGGGGAGCAGTCGCGTGCACCAGGAAGCGGCACGGGCGACGCTCTCTCGGCCGGCGCGCCGCTTCAATGATGGCGCCAGTGAGAGGTCACGTCCGCTCTGGCCGGGCATGAATGCGGCACTGACCGTTTCGGGCGGGAAGCACACGCGGGTGATGAAGAGGGTTCGGGTTGGTCAGGAGCGGCCGTGGCAGCGGTCCGGACGCCCGCAAACAAGAGATGATGTACGTTAATATTGCCGCGTATATAATTAACAACGTAAATAATGTGCCAGTTGGACAAGTATGATTGGAGATGGAGATGGAAATGGAATTTTAAATAAACACGGATATGCATGTCTATGTCTATGTGTGTGTGCGCGACGACTCTCGTGACCTGGAAGCGGGGGCGTGTTTTTGATTGAGTTTTCTTTCTTGGTACGTTAAAAAATTGTCCGCCAGTTTTTGTTTCTTTTTTTCGGGAACGTGCGTATTCTATTTAAAACCACTGCTATGGAGAGATTGTTTTACTCCATTATAGCCTCTTGTTTGATAGAGTTTCTCGCGTCTCGCTCTCTCACCCTCTCCATATCAAAACAAGATGACAGTGTCCACACTATCTCTCTCCTCACCGGTGGTCACAGATCCGGCCGAATCCCGTCCGCTGTGGGAGGTGAGGAGGTGCAGCGTTGACATTGTCGCCGTCGGCGATGGAGGAAGCCGATGCGCACCGTCCTCTCGAAGCCGGCGCTGGCGCGGACGAAGGTCCTTCGCGCCCTTGTTCGCTGCCGTTGTGTGGGCAGATCCCGCTCGCCCGCCTAAGCGACATCTCGCCCACCTGAGGTATAACTTCTTGTACTGGTCCAACTACCCAGGTCGCTGCATGCGGGTTTTCTTCTATGCGACTACTCCCCAGCTCCCCATGTATAGTAGCTAGGGTTCGTCAGCTGGTCCAACATCACCTACTATTATAGAGGAAATGCCACTCGAAAAGTTGTCCTGATTTATGCCTCGGTGGAGGTATACATTTTGTTTCGATAAAAAGTACATGGTGGTTGTGCGGTCATTGTCCATATGCTCCTATTGCTGCTGCTAATCTAATACTATCACTGGTTAAATGAAGGAATGCTTTTTTTTCTTGGGTATCCTGGTTTAGTTCCCATTAAGATAATCAAGATGCTTATGTTTGTTGGTGTACTTTTCATAATTCTTATTGACAATTGAGATGTCGTTGTTAATCTTGTAAAACAAGTAACAACACTATATCCCTTTTTTATATTTTTGGAAACAGCGATGCGTATCTCCATACCCGGGCATGTCTTCCTCAATTTTAGTGGAACTGCACAAAATTGGATGGCCATTGTTGTTCCGCCTCACTGTCCTCTGCCACGTGGTTCTTCCTTCCTCAAGCTTGACTACTGAGAAGAAACAGACCACAGTGAGGATTTGTCGAACTTCATAGGTGCCTCACCCAAACTTGATACCAAATGGATGATGCATCACCATGATGACCTATCGATGCTCATGGTTGCGCCTCATGGTTGCGCCGGCTGGTGAAGCTGATCGATTTTCAATGAAAAACAAGCTGTCTTCCATCAGTGCTCTTTGCTTGTTACCCACAAAGATGATATCCTTCATTAGTTCACCTTGGTTGCGTTGGAGACGCAGTCGTCTTTCACGTTGGTGCAATTTTATCACACAATTGGCTATGAACCAAATGTTTCCTCGAAGAAAGATCGACGTTGGTACTAAGAGCATAAGTTTTGTATTGATTTCTAAGCCTTCTCACAACTTTGTCTCCAGCTCCCCTATAATTTTCTTTGTCCAGCTATTAACTTTGATTAAAAAATGGTGTGGACTAAAAACCCGGATGGACGTAGTAGCCCTCCATTTTTATTTACTCCGCATATTAGATTTGACTGAAGTCAAACTTTGTAAAGTTTGACGTTTAGGCCGAACACAACAAACCATAATTATTAGAGAGGGCAAACTGTACATACTCTCAAACCTTTCCGATAATTGAAATTAAAATTCTTTATTTGTACACACTCTCACACGTTTCCGATAATTTGGCGCATGTGTGGTTGTTCACTTAAGGGAGGGTAGTGTACCGCACGTGAAGGACAGGAAGTGCGACCAGGACACGTGGATTGTTAGTTCATCGGAAGTACTCCCTCCGTTCCTAAATATTTGTCTTTCAAGTGGTTTGCAATGGACTACCACATACCGATGTATATAGACATTTTTTACAGTGTAGATTCACTCATTTTGCTCCGTATGTAGTCATTTGTTGAAATCTCTAGAAAGACAAATATTTAGGAACACAGGGAGTAGTAGTTTTCTTCACTAGTACGTTAAATAAAGAGTTTCGTTTCGTACTTACATAATTTAAAACGATTGTTATGGAGAGAATAAGAAAATCACTCCACTATATATTAGTCGTATACACGAGTACTATATGGACGCAGCTTCATTGACTTTAGTGCACCTGCCTTTGGGTTTATGACAGGTGGGCCCAAAATGTGGCTGGCCCACCTGTCATACAGCCAAAAGTAGGTGCAGTTAAGGCACCGGAGCTGAGTCCGTACTACAGCATATATATAAGCTGGAGCCTCAGCGCTTGTTCGCTAGGGTTTGCACTCTCCACACTCCCGCCGCACTACATATATATATACACGCTGGAGGCTCAGCGTTCCTTTGCTAGGGTTTGCTATATTCACTGTCTTTCACCCTCTTCACCAGATCTAAACAAGACTACATTGTGGCCTCTGTCTCTCTCACCCCCCTCACAGACAGCTGGCGAAGGAGGCGTCCGGATCCCGTCGCACCGGGAAGGGGAGGAGGTGCAGTGTTCACTCTATCGCCTTCGGCGAGGGAGGCAATCCACTGCCGGCTGCGCTTTTCTCTTTCACCCAGCGCCTGTGCGGGAGGGCCACCGACCCCTTCTTCCTCGCTGCCGTACGTAGTGTGAGCAGATCCGACCTCCCGCCACACGCCTTGCCACATCCCGACGACCCTAAGGTATAAGTTTCTTTGAAACCATCATTGGTCTAGCTGCGTGCTGATCTTTTTCGATTCTGTAGTCTAATCTAGGTCTTGGTTCAAAGAGGAAAGAAGGGTGCGGTGGGGTGGAGCATGAATCTAGGACGTGGTTCAATGAGGAAAGGAGGGAGGGAAAGTAGTATAGACTGGCTATCTGTCAGCGTTCTGGGAATGGGGGTCCCCAGAGTTGCCTGGCTGCGGCCCGCGGCGTGGCTGTGCTAGCAGGCCTGTATGGCCCATCTTCATCAATAAGGCATCCAAGACCCTCGCGAGGGGCCAAGCCTCGTGAGGCGGACGACGCAAGACCTCCTCAGGAGCGGCCTTTCCAGGCGGGCTCACGAGGAGCGGAGATATCAAGGCGGGACAAACCTCACGAGGCTCTCGTGACGTGAGCCATGACGACCGATACCAGGCGGGCGCCAGGCGGGCGCCAGGGTGCTCAGTTTCCTTGTTTCCTCTTTGGTGCTAAAGAGGCAGGCGCAGGCGCGAAGTACCGAGGCATCAAGGAAAGGTTTCCATATCAGTGCAAAGAGACCAAGACAAGCGGGACGGCAAGATGGAGGTCACCATGGAGCCCAAGACGGCGTCATCATCAGAGCCTTTGGCAGGCGAAGACCACTTTTGTCAGGATAGCTTGTACTAGCTGTCCCCTTTCAAATTTGCTTGCCGTTGTTGGCTCCCTTCCCGCTCAATACTTGGGGAGAGGAACAGGGCCTATATAAGTAGAGCTAGCCACCACAGTAGGGGAAGCTGATCCAGAGGTACCTCACTCACACACCACGCACAAGAACACCTCAACCTCAGGAGGCTGTTCCTCCCCTTGTACTGTACGTCATCAGCCCAAGAGGCAATCCACCACCACCACACTGGAGTAGGGTATTACACCACAACGGTGGCCCGAACCAGTATAAATCTCATGTCTTTCTGTGTTGTGAGTTCGTCAAGTTCGTCCGCGAGATCTTAGTGAGCTAGGGCGTGGATCGGTAGGAGGGAAAGAACTCCGCGCGCACCCTAGATATCGAACCTTAAGGGTTTTGCCGGAACCCGAGATCTGACATTTGGCGCGCCAGGTAGGGGTGCGCCGGAGTTCCTCTCCATCGGGCTACGCCCCGCGCCATCACACTTCGGTCCCATGGCAAGCGCCCCACCATCCGTTCCAGCGTCCAGCATCGACGACGGGGCCATGGGGTTCCGAGCCCTGGCCCCCGCCCTACGGCGGGTGCGGTGGCCGAACAAGTTCAGGCCGGAGATGCCGCCGCGCTACGACGGCGCGGCGGACCCAACGGCTTTCCTGCTAGCATATGAGGAAGCCGTCCTCGAGGCCGGGGGTGACGACAGGATCATGGCCAACTGGTTCCCCATGGCCCTCGTCGGCGAGCCGCGCGCCTGGCTGCTTAACCTCCCCGGATCCACGGTGGCGTCCTGGGGGGAACTCCGCGGCCTCTTCACTGCTCGCTACGCGGTGCCGGCGCACCACGCAGTCGCGGCCCTGCTAGGAGGCTCTCAAGCGCCGCCTTCGGATCGCCACGTCAAGCCGTTCCTCCGTCAGACCTGGGCCGCTTCCAAGCGCCCGGGGGCTCCGCCAGGTTGGGCTGCCAGAGGCTGACCTCAGTTTCGGCCTAGAGGACCACCCCGACTCCACCGCCGGCTCGGGCATGCTCCCAATGCTCTGCACGCCTACTATCTGCAACGTGGCTGTTACTAAGACCCTCATCGACGGAGGTGCCGACCTCAACTTGCTCTCCGTGGAGACCTTCAGCCTTCTTCACGTGCCGCTCGAGCGGCTCAGTCATAGCAAGCCCTTCTCAGGAGTTGGTGGCGGCGCTGCTCGCTCCCTGGGGCAGATCCGTCTCCCGGTCACCTTAGGCACACGCGACAACTACCGCACCGAGCTGGTCGACTTCGACGTCGCCCGCATCGGTCTCCCATACAACGCCATCCTCGGGTACCCAGCTCTCGCCCAATTCATGGCGGCGACTCACCCGACTTACAACCTCATGAAGATGCCCGGGAGCAAGGGCGTCCTCACCATCGAGGGGGACACCAAGGAGGCCGTGGCGGCACTTAAGCTTGCCTTCAAGACAGCAGCAGCGGCGCGGCCCGCCGGCGCTGGAACCCCCGAGGCCGAAGAGGTCGCGCCTACCAAGAAGAAGAAGTTGTTCACTCAAGACAAGGCAGAAACCAAGCAGGTGCCGGTCGATGAGGACGGGTCCTCAGGGGCCACCTTCACCATAGGCGCCGGCCTTGATTCCGTCCAAGAGGAGGCGTTGGTGAAGTTCTTGCACGCAAACAAGGATATATTCTCATGGGAGCCCGATCAGCTGGTGGGGGTTCCGAGAGAGGTGATTCAGCATCACCTAAAAGTATGCCCCAACATGCGCCCTGTCAAGCAACGAGCGAGGCAGCAATCCACGGAGAAGCAAGCCTTCATCGTCCAGGAGACCCGCAAGCTGGAGGCGGCGGGTGCCATTCGCGAGGTTCGGTACCCCACATGGCTGGCGAACCCCGTCGTAGTACCAAAGAAGGGCGGGAAGGAACAGATGTGCGTTGACTTCACCAACCTTAACAGAGCTTGCCCCCAAGATCCGTTCCCGCTCCCACGCATTGATCAGATCGTCGACTCCACCGCCGAGTGCGACCTGTTGTGCTTCCTGGATGCATTCTCAGGATATCACCAGATAAAGATGGTGGTAGAAGATGTAGAGAAGACAGCCTTCTTGACCCCGTGCGGGGTGTACTGCTACACCTGCATGCCCTTCGGGCTGCGCAACGCGGGCGCGACCTTTCAGCGGCTGATGCACATCGCCTTAGGGCGACAGCTCGGGAGAAATACAGAGGCTTACGTCGACTACATAGTGGTGAAGTCTCGGGAGGCGAGAACCCTGATTCGGGACTTGGAGGAGACCTTCGAGAGCCTGCGCCAGGTGAACCTGCGGCTTAACCCGGAGAAGTGTGTGTTCGATGTCCCTTCTGGCAGCTGCTGGGATTCCTCGTGTCCCATAGAGGGATCGAGGCGAACCTGGAGAAGATCAAGGCCATCGAAGATATGAGCCCGCCACAGACCCTCAAAGAGATGCAGAAGCTGGCGGGACGGGTGACTGCGTTGGGGCGTTTCATCTCCAAGCTGGGGGAACGCGCCTTACCCTTCTTCAAGCTCATGAAGAAGAAGGGCCCGTTCGAGTGGACCTCGGAGGCCGACCGAGCCTTCCAAGACCTCAAGAAATACCTGACCAGTCCCCCGGTGATGGTGGCACCACGACCCCTTGAGCTCCTAGTGCTCTACCTTGCCGCCACCCTGTACTCCGCCAGCGCAGCACTGGTGGCGGTACGGGAGGAGCGCCAAGCCAAGGGCGCGCTGCGCCAAGCCATAGCTGAAGTAGTGCAGGGTCAGGAAGGCGCCGCTAAAGCCTCAACAGCAGAAGACCAAGCTCGGCAAGACAACGTCGCCGAAACTCCCGAAGGCAGTCAGGTCTCAGGAGCTCCTCTATCCCAGGAGGCGCCCCACCTCTGCAAGACCCAAGCCTCAGTAGTGTGCCAGCCCTCGTTGAACACCCGGTGTACTTTGTGAGCACCGTATTGCGGGACGCGAGGGCGCGACACCCTATGCCCCAGAAGCTCCTGCTCGCGCTCTTAGTGGCCTCACGCAAGCTGCGGCACTACTTCCAGGGCCACCCCATCAAGGTCGTCTCGGCCTACCCATTGGGGAGGGTGCTCAGGAGCCCCAATTTAGCTAGAAGGGTCACCGAGTGGAACATCGAGCTGCAAGCATTCCAGCTGGAGTTCAGCACTACCAGGGTCATCAAAGGGGCTGCACTCGCTGATTTTGTGGCAGAATGGACAGATGCCCTGACACTTGAAGAAGGCGAAGATCGATCCACCTTGCCAGGAAGTGAGGCACCGGATGGTTGGGTCATGTACTTTGACGGCGCCTTCGCGCACCAGGGCGCGGGGGCTGGAGCGGTGCTCATTTCACCCACTCAGGACAAGCTCTACTACGCCGTGCAGCTCTGCTTCCAGCGCGGTGAGAAGGTCTCCAACAACATCGCAGAATACGAAGACCTCATAGCTGGCCTGAAGGCCGCGGCAGCTCTGGGGGTGAAGCGCCTTGCCGTAAGAGGCGACTCGCAGCTCCTCGTCAACTTCTCCAACAAAGTATACGAGCCAAAGGACGAGCATATGGAGGCGTACCTCACGGAGGTGCGCAAAATGGAGAAGCAGTTCTTGGGCCTGGAGTTGCAGCACGTGCCCCGAGGTACCAACAAGGAAGCTGACGACATCGCCAGGAGAGCCTCTAAGGGGCAGCCGCAAGAGCCCGGCGTCTTTGAGGAACGGCTCTTCAAGCCATCAGCGACACCACCACTTTCAAGCACGGCTCAGCCTCGGGAGGTGCTCCCACAACCCCCTGCCACGGGAGCTCCGGCCTGTGGCCCGACCACAGGAGCTCGCCTGCTCTTGGCACTCGGGCCTTAGGAGGAATGCTGGACTAAGGAATTCAAGGAGTACCTGATCCAAGGGACGCTGCCGGAGAAAGAAGAGGACACAGAGCGCGTGGCCCGGCAGGCCTCGGCATACTGTATTCAAGATGGTGAATTGTACAGAAAGGAACCGAACGATGTCACGCTGCACTGCATCCCCAGTGACCAAGGGAAGGAGTTGCTGATTGACATACACGGTGGGGACTGCGGGCACCACTGGTCGTCACGGACTCTCGTCGGCAAGGTGTTCTGCAGTGGGTTCTACTGGCCCACGGCGCTCAACGACGCGACCGAATTGGTGAAGTCCTGCGAAGCTTGCCAGTTCCACGCCAAGCAGATTCATCAGCCGGCTCAGGGCCTCCAGACCATCCCGCTCACATGGCCGTTCGCGGTCTGGGGGCTGGACATCTTGGGCCCGTTCCCTCGAGCGCCAGGGGGCTACCGCTACCTCCACATCTCCATTGACAAGTTCACCAAGTGGGCGGAAGTGGAAGCCGTCCGTACAATCCCGGCCGGCTCTAATGTCAAGTTCATCAAGGGCCTCGTGAGCCGCTTCGGGGTCCCCAACCGCATCATCACAGATAACGGCTCGCAGTTTACTAGTAACCTCTTCAAAACCTACTGTGCTAACCTTGGAACGCATATCTGCTACGCTTCGGTGGCGCACCCCAGGAACAACGGTCAGGCCGAACACGCCAACGCAGAGGTCCTGAGGGGCCTCAAGACCAGGACCTTCAAAAAGAAGCTCGAGGCCTGCGACAGGGGCTGGCACGACGAGCTTCAGTCCGTGCTGTGGTCCATCCGCACCACCGCCACCAAGCCAACGGGCGAGACCCCATTCTTCCTTGTCTACGGAGCTAAAGCAGTCCTCCCTCACGAGGTCAAGCATCGCTCCGCATGGGTCCTGGCGTTTGACAAAACGCAGCAGGACGCCTCGCGGGGGATGGATCTCGTGCTGGGGGAGGAGCGTCGTCGAGAAGCTACACTAAGGGCGGCAAGGTACCAGCAAGCACTGCGGCGATATCACTGCCGCAACATCCGCTCCAGGATGCTCGAGGTAGGCGACCTCGTCCTGAGGCGGGTTCTCTGCAGGGAAGGGCTGCACATGCTTTCACCCATGTGGGAGGGCCCGTTTAGGGTCGCCCATGTCTCCAGGCCTGGCGCCGCGCGCCTGGAGACGCAGGACGGGATACCCATCTAGAACGCTTGGAACATCCAGCACCTCCGGAAGTTCTACCCATGAAGCAAGGCCTAGAGCCTGTGGAGAAAGGCCCAGAGCCTGTGAAGAAGGCCCGGTGCCTGTGAAGAATCGCCGCCCGTGACACTCTCACGTAATAATGAGTGGGGCTGTACATGCCCCGGAGTCTCAGGGGCGCCGGCCTCAGGCCCTGGGGCTCCCTCCCACGCCTAGTGGCAGCACTTAGCTCCGCGCTGGTGAGAAGACTTGAAGACTAGATTAGGTGCCGGACGCGGCTTTTCATTTGCTTTCTGTAGTTGGCTCGCTTCTCCTTAATCGAAATTTGCCTTTGGTGTTCCTTGCTGACTCGATTCCCTCGCCTGTTACTGCTTTTTTCGGCTCTGGTTCGCTTGTGTTCTCTCTCTCGCATACCTCGTGAGGGGGCTTGGCAGATGCCCTCGCGAGCATTTTTCTCCTCTCTGCCTTCTCGCGAGCCACCCTCGTTCGAGCCCGAAAGTGGCGCATCTCTCCTAGTCCGTGCCCTCGGGTACCGTGATGCAAAGCGCCAGGTCAAAGCTTGGGTGAATGACAAATCTCCTAGCGCGCCACCTAACGAATTTTTGAGTTCCTGAGCAGACAGGTCAAGATGGACACGAGGAAACAAACACCTCGTAAGGAAGAAGGCGTCCCGATTGCACCAGGTTAAGTTATCTTCGCGCAAAATAATAACGCAGCACGGGAACAACACGCATAGCGCAATAACCAAGGAACCACAGTTCGATACACGCCCCTCTGGGCCCATACTGGTTTCATTTTTGATGCAGGAAAAAGAGCAAAGCAAAAGTAGCGTTGCAACGATCCACGGAGGCAGGCCCCTAGCGACGTCCTGAGCCTAGCCAGACCCCTCCTCGCGCTTCACGGAGGCGTGGCGACGAGACGACCCGCCCCCGCCTTCGAAGCGGGCACGGTGGCTGGTCGAACCCACCGCCGCTGGAGCTGTCGCCGGAGGAAGAACCGCCGTAGCTGGACAAGGCACGGTCGCCGCCGAGGGCGGGCTCGCCCTCATCCTCGTCGTGGCCGTCGCCAAGGCCGAGCACTTCCTCGCCGTTGTTCGCCTCGGGGCAACACCCGGCGCGGCGACCATCTTCCCCAAACACCCTCACATAGAGGGTCATCCCACCATCATACTTGAAGTGGAGGGTGCACCGCCTGCCCAAGCCGCGCGCGCGGGTGAACGCCTGCCAGCCGCGGGCTAGGGCAATGTTGCCCGCGGCGGAAGTCTCGACTGCGACCCAAGAGGCCTTACTGCAGCAGCCATCCGCCTGCAACCAGAGCCCGCCTGGACCATGGGCCGGCAGCTCGTCGACAAAGAAGCACGGAAGCTAGAGCCAGTTGCCGGCCGGGTTCTCCGACCAGACAACGAACTCTGACGACACTTCCGTCGATTGAAAGCGCGGACGGGGAGGCCGCGCCACCACACTACAAAAGAAAGACACATCCGTGACATTTTGGGCCGAATGAAATTTTTTCTGTCATACATATGACACTTCTATGACGATAATTGTGACAAAACCCGGTATCATCATAGATGTGGTGGGCTCCTACTTCTATGACAAAAAATCATGACAGAAAATGGGCTTTTCGTCCTGGGCGGGCCGGAGACGCAGCTGCATGACATTCTTTGGGCCGTCCATGACGGAAAAAACCGTGGTAGAAGCGAGGACGAGGAAAATTTCGGGGAGTTCCCGGTTACGGTGGGAGGTCGGGGGCCGAGCGATGTGCGTTTCTCTCGTACACGTACACGCGTGTGTGCGAGGCGTTGGCTCTAACTGAACCCGAGCGATTGCACTGCAGGCTACGCGTTACTGAACCCGAGCGATCGATCCATGGCTGTTAACTGAACCCGATCGAGCGATTCCTTCGCTACTGCTGCTAACTGAAGCCGATCGATGCTGCCTCTGGGATGAACAGTGAGCGTTGCGGGGGGGGGGGCGGGGGTTGGATGAACAGTGAGCGGTGGTGTTGCCTCTGGATGAACAGTGAGCGTTGCGGGGGGGGGGGGGGGGTTGGATGAACAGTGAGCGGTGGTGTTGCCTCTGGATGAACAGTGAGCGTTGCGGGTTGGATGAACAGTGAGCGGTGGTGTTGCCTCTGGATGAACAGGACCCCGTGGTGTGGAGGGCTAGATGAACAGTAGACGGTGGAGGGGTGCCCGTGGAGGGGTGGTTGAACAGGACACCATGGTGTGGAGGGCTGGATGAACAGTAGACGGTGGAGGGGTGCCCGTGGAGGGGTGGTTGAACAGTAGCCGGTGGAGTAGCGCGCGGTGGAGGCTGGATGAACAGGAGCCCGTGGAGGCTGGAGGAGGTCGACGGTAGCCCGTGGAGGCTGGAGGAGGTCGACGGTGGAGATGAACAGTATCCCGTGGAGTCTCGTTTTGCGGTACGCCACACCCCTCCCGATGAACAGGACCCCCCACTACAAAAAAATACACTTCCGTGATGATACGTGTTTGTCACAGTAGGTCGCGTTTTTTGTCATCCATGTACATCCATGACGATTTTATGACAGAATCAAGATAGTCATACCTGTGCTGTCATAGAAGTGTTCCATGACATTACCAAAATTATCATGGAAGTATCCACTTCCATGACGATAAATCGTGCGTCACAGAAGTGCTTTCGTCAAGGGTGACCGACACGTGGCATCCACCGTAACGGAACGCCGTTAAGCTACCGGGTCGGGTTTTGGATCCGATAACCCGTTAACAGCCCTGACCAATGGGAAATTTCCACGTGTAAAATTCTTATTGGCCGGACGAAACACGTGTCAGCTCGTCAGTGGGTCAGATAGGCACCTATGATATGTCGACACGTGCCACGACCCACCATTGGCCCATTTAGCTTACAAAGCCGGCCCATTTGACTTGGTCAAAAGTTAACGGGCTGGCCCATGAAAAGCCTGTTAACGGTCTCTTTGCAAATAGCCCATTTTACGGCCTGTTAAGTCACGACCCGTTAGGCCCTAAAGGAAATCGGCCCAACAACGTCATGTGGGCCGTCTAATATAACACCAGCCCATTTCACTTTCGGCCCATGTATGGCCCACGACGTCTTTCGGCCCATATGAGGCCTTCGTATCTTTCGGCCCTTTACAGGCCCACGGTGACTCTAGCCCATAATGAACAGTAATTTTCTTTATACCCGTTAACGGCCCGTGATTTACATGGGCCGTTTCCAGCCCGTGTTAGCTTTTGGCCTATTGACGGCCCATACGTTCTTGGGCTCCTTTTCGGCCCTCGATTACTTCCGGCCCGTTAGTGGCCTGTTCCCCTAATGGGCCAAATTCGGCCCATGGCAAGAGTTGGCCCGTTACTGGCCTGTTCCCCTAATGGGCCAAATTTGGCCCATGGCAAGAGTCGGCCCGTTACCGGCCTGTTACCCTAATGGGCCAAATTCGGCCCATGGCAAGAGTCGGCCCGTTTCTGGCCTGTTAACCCGTTGCGCCGTTTCCAGCCCGTCCTATATTCTGGCCCATTAATGACCCGTTATGCCTGTGACAGAATTAAGCCTTTGCTGTCCTACGGCCTGTTACCGTGCTGGGCCGATACCAATTACGCCCGATTACGGCCCATGTAGACCCATTTATCCGACGGCTCGCGGCCCACCGATTACAGGCCCATTTATCGACGGCCCGTAGGAGACCCATGGATCCTACGACCCGTATATGGCCCATGGTAGTTGCGGCCACTAGCAAACCAGGGAAAAAGAAGACTAGGAAATAAATAAGGTCGAAACTAACGCTAGGCTATTAAGGCGATTGCACAGATTACATCCACTCGGCATCAAAGATCGCCACCAGTGCAAATATAGGGAACACCCTACACTATACAAAAATGGCTTGCTGTTTTCTTCAGCCGGTGGCTGTACGTTAAGACTAAATTTTGTATCGCACCAAAACAAATTACAACTATATAACAAAAGGAAGGTTGGCATAAAACTTAACAGTCTAGCAGATAAATGCACCACCAGAAGTTCAGAAGCTCAGTTCATTTGACCTGACTGTTACGTTTTCATGCTGTATTGTCCGATGGAGCACCATAACCCTCGCCTTCATTTCCCCTAGGCTCCTGAACAACATAGCAAATGTCTGATAGTCTGGTTTCAAAACCATGCATATCTTGATGACATTGAGCAATGTTTTTTTTGAGGAAGAATGACAGTGGGAGAGGCTCCCACTGACTTTGTATTACTCACAAAGGAACAATTACATGTGTGTTAGAAAGGGGTTTTGTGCTCCCCCGGCCATGCAAGCTATCCACGGTCCTAGTGACCCAAATTTACAATGTAATTAGACAGGAAGGGATGAAGTTCCTCTCGGCAGTTATGTGTTAGCAGCTCCAAGAGATGCTTGAATCTAGCCAACCATGCTCCATAAGAGTGCTGAATCCCTCTAAAGTGTTGATTGTTTCTCTCCATCCAAAGACTCCAAGCAGCCAAAAGAAAAATATCCATGAAAAGAGGGTGTCTCCAATTATCCCTACCCCCATGCAGAAGAGCCAGTCTGTTGTCATCTATCGGCCATGTCATTCCAACTACATCCCAGCAGCGTTGACTAAAGGGGCAATTGAAGAGCAGATGTTCCACAGTTTCCTCTGGAGGGTTTTGACAGAACATGCATGCATAGTTGCCCCCCACGACAACAAAATGTCTGCGTTTGAGCATATTCCTGGTATTCAGGTGATCAACTAGGAGTAGCCACCCAAACATCTTGAATTTGATCGGGCTTTTAGCTTTCCAGAGCCATCCAAACACCTCATCTTGAGCAATGTTTCTCCTTGTTTCACAAAGGGTCTCTATTAGGGAATGGACTTGTGTTTGGAGCGCAGATACAACATTGCTTTGAGCTTGCATATCTTGATCATGAGGCAGTTTGGACGATATTTCCTTAACAACCAACCCAGTATTACGCAGGAATGTGCTTTTGGCACTGTTAGTGGACAGGTACTAACCCACTGCAGCAAGAGCTGACATTGCGGTTATACTTGCCTCGCCACCTTCAGAAGGTGGCGGTTCCACCATTTTTTCCATAGCTCGCTGAAAAGTTGAGGTTTTACATTAGTAGTATCAGAACAGAAGATATTAAGGAGGCAGAAAAACCAAACAAAATAGCTTTGGTCTATATACAGAACTTATTCTGGTGAACCCATGTACAATATTAGTTGTATTTTATTGCAAAGTACATAATAAAACCAGGTTCCAAACATATGACCATGTACCATCGCTAATGTATTGTCTATTTCTTCACATTGTATTGAGGGCTAAGGATAAAGAGACGAAGTTTATAATACGGTAAGCATAGTATGACATCATTCATATCACAAAACAACTGAGAACAGACAAACAGGCAATTGTAACGTTGTGTGGGCAAGTCCAGCACGGAACTAGATTACGGGTCAAGATCAAAGGAACATCACTCCTCTCTTTTAAACCTTGTAAGGTGCAATGATACGCTAAGACAATTGTGTATAAAATTGAAAAGAGTCATAGACATTGGCTGCAAACCATGCAGTTCAAGGCACAAGTCAGAGTAAGTAGTAGTTAAAAGGCATGAGGATTAAGGACTTACAACAGCGGCTTCGACTGGTGTAGTCATGCCCTTCTTCTTGCTGGTGTGACAGTCCTTGAAGATTTCCACAGCATTTGGTTCAGGTACTTTTTGGTCCTTGCGGGCTTTCCTCTGCATTTCGAACAAGTCAATATAGATCTGATAATATGGTACAGCAAAAAGAGTGAAACAACAGCTAATTACAAGAGCCTCGCAGTGTGCAATATAGCTACGAGATCCTGTCGTCTCTTGGAATTTCAGTTTCATACGGTTGGCCTTGTTCTTTGAACAGTTCACCTAAAAGAAGATAGATTTGTGTGGCACATGTGTAAATATGACTTCAACATGTGATCTGATCACATATATATAATGTACCTAATACTTCGGATCAGACCAGTGTTTAACAAGGCCCCTCCAGTCTTCATCCGATATATTTCCCACTGGAGATGTTTGGGAAAGTTCACCGTTAGCCTTGCCTCCAAAGTGAGTTTTCCTCAAGTTATACCGATACTGTCGCAGAGCAGACTTGAAAACATGGGCGCAAGCTTGTCTGGATGCATCATCTTGGCTATCCAACTTGAACCTCATCTGTTGAAAATTATGGGAGTCTCATTATCAGCAACCTAGAAAGTATGGGACAGAGCAAGACGATATTACTAGTTTCCATACATAACCATACTTACAGATAAATGGTCGAGGAACGTGTTGAACTAGGTTTCGTCTTTGTCATTCCTGTACTGAATCCATGTTGGGAGGATACGTACATGACACCTAACGGCCACCGCTGCCTCTGATACTAACTTGGTTGACTCTGTAGCATCACGTGACCTTTTTAAACCTGCCTCAAAACAGATCTCCATTCTTCCTCCTCTAGATTTAGTTAACCTATCGAGCATTATCCCTGATGTTTGTTTCCTCTTGCGCCTAGGTGCTAGTCCAACAACGAACATAGGAAGTGTTAGTGTACATCAAACTGTGATCCTACATATAAAGAAGCATGCAACTGTAACTTGACTCCAGCAACTACCTTCTTGTTGTTGAAGCTCACAAGGTTCATCTGATATTGCCAACTCGTCTTGTGTCAAGAGTGCTTGGGAAGTAGTGTCAGGTGGCAAGGGAGCTTGGGAACGTGCTGCTAGCTCAGTTGACGCACGAGTAAGTCGTGCAGCTGATAGTACTGTGGTAGGTGTTGCAAGAACTAGGGCTGTCTCTGCTTGTTTGGTGGCAGCTATTTGTTTCTGTTTGGCTTTTTTTGCAACTCGTGTAGCATGGGATGCCGTGTTTGTAGAATTTTCCGCAGGACTTTGACCTTCTATTGCACCATCAGTACCAGCAGAATCTGCAGGATTCATCCGCTTCTCATTCCCTGCCATTATGTGTTTCTTCCTCTTTCTCTGTGCCATGTTAAGTCAAGCCGACAAGAAAAACGAATAACAATTTAGTTCTTCAGAACAAATTGATGCGTGATGCAGACGAACTGAACTTTGATGTTAGACAACCACATGATAGGAGGATGTAATATGTATGAAAAACAGGACGAAAGAGATAACCAGAACTATGATGTGTAAACTAAGAAGAAGACATTTCACCAAATTAGAAGCAATGCAATGGAAGGTAGACACCATATGAAAGATGCTACAAATATCGCTCTGCCAAGTTAACAGTGTCTCATCATAAATGGTGTTTAAACAAATGCGAAGCAGTACAAGAAATAAATCATATGCAAGATGCAAACAACATCACACTACCATGTTAGAGGTCTCTCGTCATTAGTGCCATTGCATATTCACAGCATTGCATATTCACAGCTTATGATGTGTAAACTAAGGAGAAGGCATTTCAACAAATTAGAAGCAATGAAAGCTAGACACCATATGAAAGATGCAACGAATATCACTCTACCAAGTTAAAACTGTCTCGTCATAAGTGCCATTTCAACAAATTAGTAGTACAAGCTAGAAAAGATGTGAGATGTAACCTATATCACACTCTAAAGTCAAACGTGTCTTATGATAAGTGATTGTTGCAGGTTACACAACAGTAGTAATTTGATATAAGAACATGGTGTGATAGACAGATATTGTATGTTCTAGAAACAGGAACACGTGTCTTATTCAAGTATAATGTGTAAAGTAAGCAGATGGAATTCAACAAAATTAGAAGCAATACAAGCTAGACATCACACATAACATGCAACCACATATAACAGTGCCAAGTTAGAGGGAGCACCGGTGATGCTGCACTAGGGGAGACGTGCTCATCATAAACACAGCTTTGTTGAGTGTCTATGCATGTGTTGTCTTGGAAATCATCTTGGGGGTGTGGAGGAGTAGAAACTGTAGAGGCCCTCCGTTCGGAAGGAGCACCTTTATCCGCTGCCTTGCTAACTTCCTTCCGCTTTATTGATTTTGAATTATCAAGTAAAACCGACAAGAAAAAGCAATAAAATTCTCTCTTCAGAACTCATTCATGCATGATACTGACAATCACTACTTTGATGTAAGGCAAACACATGATACCAGGATGGAATATGTATGAAAAACAGGACGGCATGGCATGTTCACAACTGTTTGTGTAAACTAAGTAGAAACCATTCCAGCAAATAAGAAGCAATGCAAGCTAGACACCACATGAAAGATGCAACCAATATGACTCTGCCAAGTTAAAAGCGTCCCATCATAAATGGAATTTCAACAAATTAGAAGCAGCGCATGCTATAAATCATATGAAAGATGCAACTAATATCGCACTGCATATACTAAAGGTGTCTCGTCATGTTGATTGATGCGGGATACAAAAAAATAGTTTTATGTAAGGACATGCTTAATAGACAAATGTACTATGTACTAAATACAGGAAGGCATGTCACATTAACAGGTATAATGTATAAGCTAAGCAGACTAGCACATGCAGTTTAACCAGATTGGAAGAATTACAATCTAGACACCATATGCACATGCAACCACATATCACGCTGCCAAGTTAGAGCAAGCACCTGCAATGCTAGTGTAGGGGAAATGCTGTAATCAACTACAGAGCTACGTTCACTATCTTCATCTAGCATTTCTGTTTCTTGAGAATCATGTCGGGAGGCTGACGCTGCATTCTTTAAATGAGGAGTAGTCCCCTTGCCTGCCTGCCTCGTCATAAGTGATTGATGAGGGATACACAAGAACATTAGTTTGTTGTAAGAACATGGTTAATACACAGATGTACTAGTATGTACCAAAAACAGAAAGGTATGTCATATTCAAAGGTATAATGTGTAAGCTAAGCAGATGCAATTTAACCAAATTGGAAGCAATACAAGCTAGACATCCGGCTGGAGTGGTGAGCATGATCATCTAGGACCTGAGAGCCTGGTGGGAGGCGGGCTGCTTCGCCACCATCGGAGCTTTTTAGTTGGCTTCCAGGTGATGCCTATCTTTGCTAGGCTTGTCACTGGCTCGGCCAGTGCCCTGACTAGCTATTTTTCTTCTGGTGCTCACGGGATGGTGGTTCATGTAAAAAAAATATCTTTCCTTATCTTACCGACTTTGGCCTTTCGAATACAAGCTAGACACCATATGGAACATGCAACCACATATGACACCGCGAAGTTAAAGCAAGCACCTGGGATGGTGGTTCATTGCGAGCGAGGTCATCAACTCCAGAGCTACGTTTACCGTCTCCATCTGCTGACACTGCACCCTTTATAGCACTGTAACATGTCTTGCCTACCCGCAGAGGAAGCTGGAGCGACTTCTCTCTTTTCTTTTTGGCTTCTCTCATGGCAGCAGAGTCTGAAATACCCTTGCATAAAAACACAATAGTGAGAGTAAGGGTGAAGTGTGTGCAGAACTAGTGCACTGTAAAAGTAGCAGATAGTAGGTGGCTGAAAAATAAATGACAGGAGACATATGATAGCTCTACAACATTGCATGGCAAACAAAATTAGATTCTACTCCGTATGATTTTGTAATATATGAGCACAGGAAATGCACGTACTCCTCCAGCACACCACCACATGTGGTCATATCTAAGATAACAGTCGACTGAAAATAAATAGGTCAGTCGATTTTTTTAATGAACCGTCCGATCTATAAGGAACGGGCAGATGGTCTTCGTCTACCTCCCGCCAGTCCCTGTTGATGATCTTTCTCGAACCGCCAGCGACCACCGGCCCAGACCCCTGCCTCCGCCGCCCCGCCCTCCCATCGACCTCACACCACCGCCGTGCTTGGAAGTGCCCCCAGGCCATCCCTTTAATCCCGGCCGACCTCCAGATCGGGCGCCAGTAGCTCTAAGCCACACACGCCCCTAAGATAAACACCAAGGCACTGCTTCCCCGGCGTAATAGGCGTACTAGCGCCTGTTACGCCGGGGAATGCTTCCGTTAATTGGGAATCAACTGGCCAGAAATTGAAATTCAGGGGGGCGACGGACCTCTAGCTAAGGTGAAATAGTATATGAGGAGAAACCTTGTGCATTGCGAGTTACTAGTTACATCTAGTATCAAGAAGAAGCGGTCAACTAGTGTCTTCTGTGGGATGAATACCGTGCAAGCAGAGACGTAAGATTTGCACGAATAAGGGAAGAGGAGTACCTTTTTCGATTGTCGGTGTGGTCACCTCCACATGTCGCGCCGATCTTCTTCTTTTTACCGGGGAAACCGATGTTCTAGAGGGTGCAGGCTTGGACGAACCCATGGCCAAATTGTTGACTGTGTTGCCGTGGCCGTATGTCGGCGGAGGGGAAGCAGATCCGAGGCGGCGAAGGACGGCGTAGCAGGAACAGCTCCAGTGCGGTGGAGGCTGGCGAAGTTGGAGCGGCAGCGGTGAGGCACAGGACGGCGTGGTTGAACTGGCTCGGGTACGGACGGCTCGGCCTCGGCTTCAACTACTAGCCGTGGAGGGCGTTGCGGTTGAGGTTGCGATGGACGACGACGTCGGGGTATCGGCTCCGGCGTGATCGAGGAGGGCGGCGGTTGATGGGTGGGATGGGGTGGTGGACGGAGGACGCCGGGGTTTCGCGGCTGGTGGAGAGGTAGTTTTGGCGCCCACGGAGTACGAATGGGGAATCGGACGGGTGGGGGGGGAACCATGTTTCGGTCTGGGATGCGCTTGTTTTTGTCTTTTTTGAACAAAAGATGGGACGCGCTTGTTTGAAATTAAGGGAAAGTACAAACTTTGCCCCCCTCTTAAATTTCGGACCTATTGCGGGTTGGGGGTAGGATGGTAATCCCAGGTGTCCCAAATAGTGGGCGGGAGCAATTTCGGCCGCGCGCATGTGTGCTTAGGCGGCCATTGTGTATGAATGTTTTTCGGATGCGGTTGCGTGGCGTCTAGATGAAGCTACAAACCTACCCCGGTTTAGACCTTTGGACGTCGGGCCGGTAGGTTTCACGGGTCGGAGTTATTAGAAAAGTAATTTCCTTGTACTACCAAACATTGGTCTCACGCGGTTTCGGGCGAGTAGAGGCTCTTTTGGCGCTTCGTTCGAAATTTTGAAACACAGGCATTCACGTTTAGAGTACTCTTGAACTATGAGGATTGACCTAAATAGACAACGTTATATTTGACCTTGTATGTTTGAAAACCTCATTAAATTATCCGCTTCTTTTTGAAATTTTGACACTTGAAAATTCTATAACTACGATTATTTTGGAATGGAGGAGCTAAATTTGAATCTATTTTGTACACGACTACATATGCTATTATGTACAAAATCAGAGCAAAGATTGGTGCCCCCATAATTTAGGTATGGTTTACAAATGCCATGATATCAAATTCAAATAATTGAATGGACTTCATGTTGAATTCGATTTTCTAAAACCACCTTAAGTTGAATTCAAATGTATGCTAGTTCATAGGTAGCTATTTATAATGTCCATTGTGTAACTTTCGTATGCATAATGTGCTTTACACACAACATGAACTATACTCACGTTTATATTCGATTGCTAAAGCGATGCATTGTCTGGAGTTCAAAATACTAACTATGTGGATCAATTGTGTCAAATAATAACATAGACATGCTCAAATTTGATAGAATCTAGATGTCTGATGGATCAATGACCGCTCCTTACGCGAATTGCAAATATCATGATCCCATCCTAATATTTGGATACAATTTATATCTTTAATCAATGTGTAGAGCAGTCTTTTACGTGTAGTTTCACTCTCCATCGGTGGTCTCTCACACATGCTCACACACTCTCTCCCGAGGTGTCTTTCTCGCACACATGCTCTAGATATAACCCTCCCTCCCTCTTGTAACCATTTACAACTGTTTTCACTAACCTTTATCACAAGCACTCTTCCTCTCGCAAACATACACACGCACAATCCTCATCGAACCTTTCTATATACATGGACCTGCCTACGTGTCTCATGTACGCACATTATCTTTACGCCTGTCTCTCACGCATTGTCTCACACCTCTCTTCCTAATCGACGAGTATGATTCTAGCAGAGCATTCTGTAGGATGCCCCTTAAAGTTAGGTTGGATGAATAGTAATATCCGAGATAAAGGGGTTACCTTAGTCCGAGAACCTAGGGTTACAAATCCTAGCCGGCTTTGTCAGTGGACACAGAGTCCTTCACAATTATGCTATCTTTGTCTTGTACGACTAGTCATCCATGGGTCTTCCTAAATGCGTCACGGGCCGACCAATGTGGCGCAGGACGGAACCGAACGAAGGGCCTCACCTCGACCCACCGGACCTCACGCGGTGACACACCCTCTGCCCCCACATCTCATTATCTTCTCACACCCACACATACCAACACAAACACCACACACACAGAAAATTTCTCTTGGTGCCTCTATTCCCTCCCCCTTGCATATACACACTCAAGGGAATGGAATCTCTTGTCGTGACGTCATATTCGTCTCTCTCTCTCTAGACCACTCTCATTTCTCGTGCTATCTCTCCCATGCCCCCCCCGTCGGCCCCTCTATCCATGCCTCTCTCGAATACGTAATACACACACATACCTCTCTAGGCCCCGCCAAATGCATCAACTACACATTCACACATGTTACATCACGTACCCCATTGATCTAAAAAGCCCTCTCTTCACGTTTATTTCGCATATAACATTCCTTTTGAATAAAGTGTGGCCAAAAAATTATTTTAGAGTTTCTACATATATACAACATTACAAAGTTATATGGAGGAGTACGAACGCTAATTTGCATTGCATGGTGCCCACAATGATATTTATTCCGCACTGTGAATTTGTATATTTTTATACTATATACAAAGTTAGTCATAATAAAGAGAAACGAAGAGCATCTCTCTCTCCATCGCATACCCCCCCCCCCTGTACGCCCCTTTCACGTATGCACACAAAACTATCTCCAGGTCCTCTAAAAGTAACCCCCAGAAAATTCATGCATGTTTCATCTTTCTCTCGCGATATATGCAATGACGATCATTGTATTTGAAGAAAAAGCACGATACGTACATTGGACTTCAGAATCCACTCATTACGGTCACCATTTATGTTTAGTGGTTATTATACAGTCACGGGCTCACCGTACAACTCTGTATTTGCTCATGACATGACTAGTTGACCAGTTAAACGCTCCACGTGGCACCTCTAGTGTTGCAGCACATTATCTCACTACCATCGTGCCCACCTGTCGACTTGTATCTACTCTACATCTACACTCTTATAAAATACATAAAATACACTTATAAAAAACAGAGTTGGTGATGATGGTGTGCCTGCTATCCTGCAATATAGGCCGTCCGATTTATATCTGACGGATAGGAAAGAAACTATGGCAATTTTGCAAAAAGGTACCCACACACCTCTCCACATTTGCAAATAAGGCCTTCCCTCGTTCATCCTTTTCTCTCACAAGATAAAAAAGTCATACAAATGCATCTTGATGTTACGTGCAACGCACGGGCATCTTGCTAGTAAGAATGAAAACAAACGACAAAAAAATATTTGGACGGTGGTTCGAAGTCATGACCGCGGGCACAGCGGACAAGGTGGCCTTGTATTGGTATGCTGAGCCGTTTGTTTTAACACACAGGAGCTGGTGTGGTGATTATACACACACACACGCATGCACACGAACTGCATCCACGCAACACTCACACAAACACATGCACCCACGCACGCACGCAACACTCACACGTACACACGCAGCCACGCACGCACACAACACTCACATGCATGCATGCAACACTCACACGCACACACGCACGCATGCATGCACACACCAGTACACCACACGACCAACACACACTCTCACGCTCAAGTGCTCAACCTACACGTGCATGCGCACACATCAGGCCCTGACAGACACATACACAACCAGGTGATTCCCGCGCACGGGTTGGAGCCTTGTCGCGCCTGCGTAAATTTGTGTTTAACTGACCTTTTGCCTATGCGAACTGACAGGTGGGACCCACAAGGAACGTGGTCAATTTAACTAGTCAACATGGCGCCACGCAGACTATTTGGCCGGTCAACAGAGTGCAATCTGATGCTGAACTGTGAGCAAGTGACCGTATAATCATCGCAAAATGTATATAGTGACCGTAATCAGCTTATTCTGAAGTTCGGTGACCGTATTACGCTTTTCTCTCTGTAGGCCCTCCAAAACTACATCTCTACATGTTCTCGCATGTTACATCTAACAACTATGCAATATAGCACTACTACTACACTCTAACACAATAAATCATATGTGTTTTTAGTTTTACTAGATATCATATTGTTACTTATAATTATTCAGTTTGCATACATTAAAATTGCCTTTGAAATGTATGGCCAGTATCATCTACCGCGCTGGAAAAATCTCGCCATTTCCTGTTTAATCGGGTTTGTATCGATGGATCGTGCGAAACAGCAAAACTATAGTACTATACAGTACTACAAGTGACAGTTCACTGGGCCATCATGTCGTCTACTCCTCCGTCGTAAGAGTGGAGCGCTCGCTTTCATAAATCTTCTAGTCCCTTTCGCCGACATGTGGGACATCAAGCTACCGGGTCCACGTGCCATACCGGAATACAGTGCAGAGCAGCCGGGGTGAAGCACCCCAGTCATGGCGCCGATGTAGTAATGAGCAATGAGGCATCAAATCACAAAGCTGCACCTTTCCCGCAGTTAAGTTGGAGGGACGAAGCAACCATCACATCATTTCACTCGTTGCTGAATCCGCTTCTCCCTCATCTTCTTCAACTTAGCCACGTGTTGCTTCTGCCGTTGTACTGCCTCATGTGGGACGCGGATCGGCTTGGTAAAGCACTGACATGTGGGACCGCATGTTAGCAAACCGCCAGGACAACGTCCTCCGAAAATAAGAAGCCTAATCCTAGACTTACAAAGGGCTACGTAGCTGCTACGTATACTTTCCATCTAATCTATATATGCCCCCCTGATTTTCAGGTGGGGTGGGCCTAATCCTCTCCTTTAATCCAATCAAATAGTCCCACATCACATCAGTTTGTAACTTTACGTAAACCATTACGTGGATGTAGCATTGCTCAAATAAGAAACCTCCCCCGCCATCCGCGCGGCAAAATCACCTCCTTTTTACTAATCTTGACTCTATAATTTTTTAGATCAATAAAATTGAGATTTGTATAGATAGCACACAGGAGCAAAACCAAGTGGTACGGTTAAGGGCATCCACAATGTGTAGCCAAATGTGAAAATAGCTTTTGGCATCGTGGGAACCATTGTGGACGGTGTTGCCAAAGCCAAAAAGATGGAACCGAAGCTCCCTGATTGATGGATTGAAGGAATAGAAAAATGCAACGTCTCTCCTCTTTCTTCCATTCTTGGACGCATGTAGTACAGTATAGAGCACAGAGTCTACTCCCCTGTCCCTTCTATCACAAATCACAAAGCAGTGAGGCGTCAAATCACAAAAGCACGGACGAAGCAACCATCATTTCACTCTTCGCTGACTCCGCTTCTCCATCGTCTTCTTCAAGAAACCATCTCATCGCACTAGTACTCCTAGTAGTACTAGTAAAGGACTTCCTGGATGCAAATAAGGCAGTTGTCTCGGCTTGCCGGCGGCACTTGCGAACGACTTACCATGGTCTCCCTCAACGGTGTTCTCCGTCGAACGCACTTCGCCAAACCACCAAAAAAGATATCGTCGGCGTCACCGCAATGGGGAAGGAAGTCAAATATAGTTACTACCTCCATTTTTTTTGGTACACAAGGCCACTATATCAAAATTACAATTTGCAAAGGGCCACTAACACTAATCGAGGCAAAATTGATGGGGTTAGCAACCAAGGACATTAATATCCCCTGCATGCATGCGGAAGTGAGAAGGTTGGTTTGCATGGCGCTGCATTAATCAAGCGATGAGGAGTGAGATGGTTAGCTCTTTGGTCTTTGGAGAAAAAAATACGCATTAATTGACACGTGAAAAGAGGATTTGTATCGATTAAATCCCGCGAAGGAAAACCCCGCCTTTCTTTTCTAACACTAGTACTCCTAGTACATACGTACTTATCCTGTTTGGGTCTACGCCTTGCATTGCCAAACTTCGCCACACATTTTTGCCAAGCTTGCCTAAAGTTTTCAAAATGAGAAGGAGGTACACTTGCGCACGGCTGTCGCGGTCGCACCGCACCCTCACACGGTCGCTCCTGCACGCCGCGGTCGCACCGCACCCTCACACAGTCGCTCCTGCACGCCGCAAACCCAACCAAGGGAACGCACCCTCACTGACACGTGCTGTCGCATGTGAACAAACCAAACTCAGCCATCCTATCGCTGACACATAATTTTCGTTCATAGAGTATGTTTATCCAACCGCATGTTGGGGAGTATCCGTACGACCCGTGCGGTGGTTTGTTGGGGAAGAAGAAGAGGTGAGGAAGAAGGAAAGAAGGGTTAGGAGACGTAGGATATTCATCCAACCGCCTGAAATGGTAGACTGACCCAAGTCAGGCGACTTGCATAACAAATATATGTTTTTACACAGCAAAAGATCCATAAAAACAACAACATAAAGAAAAACTATCACTGCTCGCGGAAAGAGACGGCCTCGTCGTCTTTGGCTGCCGGCGCGAACCAGCCGTCGCTGCCGACGTGTCTCTCTGCACGGTGGTTGTACTCGGCCTCCGGCTACTCGTTCAAGCGGAGCATGCGGGCGCTCTGCACGGACGAGAGCACAACCCGGTTCAAGTCGAGGACGTCCGGTTCCGTCTACAGGAGGGCCTCGATGGCAGCGGCATCCGCGCGCTCCGCGTCGAGTCGAGCCTCCGCCGCCCGGTTCAAGTCCAGGACGTCCAGTTCGGCCTGCAGGAGGGCGTCGATGAGAGCGGCATCCGCGCGCTCTGCGTCGAGTCGAGCCTCTGCCGCCTGGTTCAAGTCCAGGACGTCCGGTTTCGCCTGCAGGAGGGCCTCGATGGCAGCGGCATCCGCGCGCTCTGCCTCAAGTTGAGCCTCCGCCACCCGGTTCACATCCACGACATCCGGTTCCGCCTGCAGGAGAGCCTCGATGGCAGCGGCATGCGCGCGCTCCGCGTCGAGTTGAGCCTCTGCCTCCCGGTCCTCCTTTAGTATCGCCATGTTGAACCGCTGGTCCGCCTGCACCATGGGGGACACGGACGCCGGCATGAAGTCGACGTCCATCGTCTCATACCCATCGGGGGCCTTCTGCGCCGCGACCTCCGCCATGAACATTGGATCGGCTTCCTCCTCCTCGTAGCTTGGCTCCAGAGAACTCGGGGATTGGCCCGCTGCAAAGCAAGCTTGGGAACGGAGGTCTGTGGCGCCGACCGCCGCCGCGATTTCTGCGCGGCGCTCCGGCGTCAGCATCTTGTAGTAAGTGATCTTGCGGCGCACCATGGCTTTCCGGCGAACTAGGGGACGCTTGATGCGGGCTAGGGGATCGAAAGGTGGGGGAATGGGCTGGAGATTTGGTGTGGTTTTAGGGCAGTGGCTGGCGTAGGCCGAGCAGCGAAGGTTGTGGTGTGAATAGTGGTTCCGGTGACGACCGGTCAATCGGTTTTGACTGTACATCGCTCTTGTCGTGTTCGCGTTGCAGCCCGGCACGCTGGACCCTCCACGTCGCTCACTGAATGGAACGCGTTTCGTCTTGCGTTTTCGCTCGCTTGTGGGACCGCAGTTGAGAGCAAATCGACGTCCCTCCCCCTCCCCACCCGCGTCATTTATTATACCACCACTCCCTCCGTTTTATGCGGAGTAAATAAAAACAGAGGGAGTATACTACAGATGAGGATCCCCTGACGTGGCCGAACCCATTGAGTAACTGACATGCGGGGCCTAGCAAGCATGGGGTCCGCCAGTAAGTGACCGAAAGGGAGGGTAAGGCAGGGATACCTACGTCAGAGGATCCACTTCCACTATACTACTTTGACCAAATGTTAGAGTAATAATATATGACATGCAACTTACACAAATGTTAGAGTAATAATATATGACATGCAACTTACACAAAGCATACAGGGTCTAATGCGTTTTTCGAGGCTAACTTTGACCAAATGTTAGAGTAATAATATATGACATGCAACTTACACAAAGCATACAGTCAAATTCGTATGTGAAAGGAGTTTCCAATGATATAATTTTCACATTATACATCTCATGTACTATTAATCTTGTCAATAGTCAAATTGGAAACCATCTCGAGTACAAATCTAGGAGTACGTACGAATCTAACAATATTGATTGGGCGTTGTTGAATGTTGATACCTTTTTGATCAAAGTAGAGATACTTTGACTACACATAAAACTTATATGTAAACTAGAAAGGATAGGGGGAGTATATTGTACGTTCAAAAACGAAACGAACATTGAATACCCTTTATATATGATTTGCGGATGCTATGATCACCGGTTCAAAATTTTGAATCTGCCTTAGGTATCACGTGCCCCCACTCGTTCCCTCTCGACTTCATCTCGGGGTCCGAAGATCTATTGAAAGAGGACTAGGGTGGGTACATGCAAATGATACTCGGCAGAATGTTCAAACGAGGCATGCGGGAGGATGGACTCGACTGGAGGGCGACATGATCGATGGAGAAGAGGGTTGGAGAGGAATGAGAAATAAGAAAATGCCACATGATTATACTTGAACGACTCAAATAAACAATAAGTTGTTCTCTCTTGGCCTACATAGTGAAAGGCCTAATACGCAACACGGAGCACTGACGCTCGAATATGGCCGGGAAAACAGGGAAACCGACATGTGGGGCACACCCGTCGGGACGACGTAGCGCAGACTAGTCCAATGGAGGAGCTGGCCCACGACCTCCTCGCCACCGACAACCGTTCATGTGGGTCGTTGGGGCCAACAACGGGGCGCGGCTCTAGCACTGCCTCTGGACACGGCGACCGCGGTGAGCGACACGCTCATATCGTCGCTAGACACGGTCGGTTTCAGTGTGCCGAGGGTGGCGTTAGTGCTGTGGCACGACCAATAGTATGTTTGGTTTGTGCCCAAGGTTGCCCCATCAAAGCATTGGGTAGCCAAAATTTTGGTTGAGGTATTGGTTGCCCATGATTTGGCTGACATTGGCAAGAAAAATGAACTAGAGTTGGCTAGAGTTCATTGGCATGCCAAAGAAATGGCAACCATCCAAACAAAGACCAATCTTTGGGTCATGACCAAAATTTTGGTTGAGGTATTGGTTGCCCATGATTTGGCCGACATTGGCAAGAAAAATGAACTAGAGTTGCCTAGAGTTCATTGGCATGCCAAAAAATGGCAACCATCCAAACAAAGACCAATCTTTGGGTCATGACAAAAAATTTGGTAAGGTGCACTTTGGCCACAACCAAACACACCCCAACACCCGGCTCGTCGAGGATGCATGGGGCGCCGCAACGCGTCCGCGGAGTGGTGTAGCGCGGCCAACTGCATCCTCTGGACCTGAGACTATGCCGGGTCATCTTGCTTTTTCAATGACATGAGGGGATCGCATGTGAGCAAAGGGCATCTCCAACGTTGCCACGACCGCAGCTGACTACCCTGGCACAACAAAACCCTCGTCCCTTGCGCCGTCGCGCGGTGCGTTCCCAGCCGGCGCCAGCTGCCCGCATTCATGCCGTCCATTTGTATGTCGTCGTTAAGAGGCTCGGTGCCCGAGGAACCAACTCCGGCGACTTAATGACGCACCCGGACGCTTCGCCTCACTGGAATGCGCTACTTAAAGCGGCAACGCCCAGCTAACCTCCACACCATAGAGCATCGTCCTCCTACGTGGCACCACATCCACCATGACCGCAAGTGTGAATACTCTGCGGGAGAGCTTGTCTTCGGGGATGAAGCTCGAGGTCGCCGCCCTCGCTCAAGTCGCCTCTCGCGACGCAATAGCGGCGTAGCTGGACGCGGACGCGACCGCACAAGCGGTGGCCACGCTGGCGGCCGACGACGGGAGCACCGTCAGCCACGCGTCCTACTTGCCGCCGTCCAACGTCCGGCACCACCAAGGTCAGGGACTCCTCCGAGGATGAGTAGGGCATGGGAGGCCGCAGGGCATGGTGTGCCAACTGGCCGGTCCGTATCCCGTGTTCTACTCTTGCTCGCCGGAGACCGCACCTTGACTTCACGGGTCTTGAACCCCGCCCCCGTACAAAGAGATCACAGATGGAGGACGTCGGTCGCCGCCGTAGAATAGGTTTAGGGTCGGGTTTCTTTTATTTTTCTGTCCTATAAATGTTCGAAATGTAATGAAAATCTGCCGTGTTTGCATTAATCTCGGCCGGTGTATATGAACTTTCACAATAATATACATATTGTAGGAGTACTAGCAAGATGCCCGTGTGTTGCACGGAAGATCAAGATCTTGTGGGAGAAAAGGATGAACGAGGGAAAGCCTTATCTGCAAATGTGGAGAGGAGTGCGGGTAAATTGTCATAGTTTCCTTCCTATCCGTTAGATATAGATCGGACGACCTATATTGCAGGATGACAGGCACACCATCATCACCAACTCTGCTTTTTATTGAACCAAGACAAATCTAACATGCGAAGTAAAATAAACACATAGGGTCTATACATACACAAATTATCTTAGGCACTCCAATAGTACGTCCACTACACATTCACGCATTTCACATCTTTCTACATCTACGGGAACCTACGAAAGGGTTAACGTAAATTGCCTCTCTCTCTCCTCCCCTGATTTTCATGGTGGTGGGCCCCTCCCACCCCCCAATCTACAATCAACAGCTCACACGTTTCACATTACGTTAATTACATAACTGGGATTACGTAGGTGTAGCATTACTCGTCCTAAAAAACCCAACTAAGCCAACCTCCCAGCATATCGCGCGGGAAAAGATCCGGCCGCGCCGTTTTAGTCGGGATTACCGGATTACTAGTAGTAGTATCGATGGATCGCGCGAAGCAACAATTTTTTTTTTGAGGGGGCGAAGCACCTAGTTTAAAAGGAAAAAAGGCGGTACACTCACAACACTCCTGTCGCGGTCGCATTGCACCCCACACACGTTCGGTCCTGCACACGGCTCACGCAAACGGAACGCGCTTCGGCTTGCCTCTTCACTGACACGTGGGACTGCACTTGGAGAAACCGACCATGCGCCAAACTCCCCCCGCCCATCGCGCAAAAATCCTCCCCCCCCCACACTCAAAAATTCCCCCCAAATCTGATTCAACCGCCCTTCGGCCAACTAGCCAATAATATTCCCCAAACCCCCCTCCCCCCCTGTCCCCCTCCACTCCATTCGCTTCGCCAAAGCCGCCCTCCCCACTGCACCGATACGTTGGCGCCGCGGTTCGGCGATCCTCTCGCTCCCACAGTACGCTCTCGTAGACTGTCGTCCTCTAGCCGCGCCGCCACCTCTGGCTACGTTCTTGTGGAGGCGCACGGCGGTCAGCGCCACCACCGCTGGCGACGTTCGTGTGGAGACGCACGGCGGTCAGCTTCTCCCACGGTACGCGCATTCTAGACTGAGGCCCCGTTCATGTCGGTGTAGCACTGAATGTTAGCTGATAGACGCTGTTAATCTCACTGTTTGCCGAAGTAGTTTACTGTCAATATGCTCTGCTTAAGAAGCTTCCTTGCCCTGTTCTGCACTCAATCTGCTTAGCTGAGATGGCATGCCAAGGCCGATTAGTTGCTAAAATATCCTGCCATATATTTATTGTGACATAGATTGCCATGGTCTAGTAGCCAATCTGTTAGGTGAAATAGCTCTACACCGTTTTATACTCGATCTTTGTTGCTGCGATGGCCTTCGATAGTTCGATGGCTGTGTGCTCGGCCTCATTGACTGCTGAAAGAGCCTGCCATAATTTGGCACTCAAATCTGTTTGCTGAATTAGCTTTACATATATTTCATTACTTAGATCTGCTCGTCCAAATATCTTGCCATAGCTTTAGACATCGACGTAGTTATTTTTTTCCTGGACTTCATAAAAAAGCATATATGTTTTTCCTGTAATATCTAGTAGAAGAACTAATTTGTATGTCTAATAGATGGACATGACTTGGATAACTTCTGCTCGAAGATTCTCCGCTGCATATGTCGAGGGGGTTGAAAACTTCATGAACTTTATCAGAGCTGAGTACGGTGGTCCGAAATCAGATGTGCTCTGCCCGTGTAGCAGTCGTATGAATTCAGTTACAAGAGCCCAGTCAACTGTGCAAAATCATCTACACTTGTATGGGATGTTGGTCACATATACTAGGTGGGTTCATCATGGTGAAGCTGTGAACGTCAATGTTATTGACTACGTGGAAGCAGCAGATCACCATCTTGATCTGCCTGATGCTCAGGTGGAAGAGGAGGAGGAGGTGGTGGTGGCAGAGCTAGTGAGTTTGACCAACATTGAAACAGTGCTACGAAATGCTCGTGCATTCCGTGAACTTTCACCTGCAGAAGAAAAACGGTGGGCCCGCATGTTGGAACAATGCAACGTTGTTGTCACCCCAGGAAATAAGCTGTCAGTATTCTCAGCTATGGTCACCTTTCTTCAGGTGAAGACATCTGAGTGGATGACCAACAAATCATTCGATGCGATGTTCGCTGCTTTCCGCAAATCTTTCCCAGATGCGTCTGAGCTGCCACACACCTACAGTAAAATGAAGAATTTCCTTCGTGCAGTTGGAATTGGATATGATATGATCCATGTTTGTAAGAATAATTGCGTTCTGTTTCGGAAGGATTATGCCAACTTAAGTGAATGCCCGAAATGCAAATCATCAAGATGGAAAGATGGCGATGTTGTGAAGAGGATTCCTCATAATGTTCTGAGACATTTTCCAATTACACCAAGATTGAGAGGTTGTTTCATGATGCTGAAACAAGAGAGGATGTACTGTGGCATTCTAGGAACCAGGAGTACAGAGATCAGAATGTAATGAGCCATCCATCTCATGGTAGTGAGTGGAAAAGCTTCAATGATAAACACAAAGAGTTTGCTGCTGACCCGAGAAACATTAGACTTGGCTTAGCTTCAGATGGATTTAACCCATTTGGCCACCAGAGCGCCACATATAGCATGTGGCCAGTGCTTGTTATCCCTTACAACATGCCTCCAAATGTCTGCACCAAAGAATCAAACTACATGATGGCCTTGCTCATCCCAGGTCCAAAAAGTCCTGGAAAGGATTTTGATTTGTTCATGGAGCCTCTTGTGGAGGAACTTCAACAGCTATGGAAGGGTGTTCTCACTCGAGACCTATATAGCAGGCCACCAGCTGATTTCTTTCCGCGTGCTGTTATAATTTGGTGCATCCATGATTATCCGGCTTTGGGCACTATGTCAGGGCGAACGACACATGGTTACAATGCATGTGTTCGCTGTGATAGGAATCCGCTGTCATACGCAATACTTAGCAAGATCTGTTACATTGGACACCGTCGTTTCCTTGCCAAGGACAAGCCGCATCCTAGAAAATACCGAAGACATGTGTTCAATGCAAAGCATGAAAACCGTGATGCGCCAAAGAGGCTCACGGCCGATGAGTTGCAAGTGGAATTAGAGAAGGTCAGGCATATTACACCAGGAAACCATCCTGGTAATGGTAGCCAGAAAAGGAAGCGTGGCAGGTAGAAGAGAGATTATTGTTTACCCGCAGGTCCACTTTGTGGGACTTGGAGTATTGGAAAGATTTGGATCTGCGGCATAATCTTGATGTGATGCACATCGAGAAAAATATATGTGACAGCATTATCGGCACACTTCTTAATATTGAAGGCAAGACGAAAGATACCTTAAAATCTAGGATTGATTTGACACACCTGGGTATCAGAAAGGATTTGCAGGTGCAAGATGAAGGTAAACCACGGGATATGGCACCAGCTGTGTACGTCTTGGACAAGGTAAAAAGAAAAGAATTCTGCAAGGTCCTATCACGTGTGAGATTCCCACATGGATTTGCTTCCAACCCTGAAAGGAGAGTCAGTGCAGATGGAAACAAGGTACAAGGGTTGAAAACTCATGACTGCCACGTCCTACTTCAAAGGGTTTTACCTGTTATCCTTAGAGGATTGGGCCGCCCTGACTTATACAGAGCAGTTGCAGAGTTGGGACAATTCTTCAGGGAACTCTGCAGTAGGAATATCAGGATAGATGCTTTGGAGCGTCTTAGAGACAAGATACCAACTATCCTATGCGACCTTGAGAAGATATATCCTCCAGCCTTCTTTGATGTGATGGTGCATTTGGCTGTTCATCTACCTGATGAGGCACTACTTAGAGGTCCAGTACAGTATGGCTGGATGTACCCTATTGAAAGGCGGCTAGGCACTTTCAAGGGCTATGTTAGGGACAGAGCTAGACCCGAGGGTTCCATTGCAGAGGCCTACATTGCTACAGAAGCGTTGACATCTGCTCAAAATACATTGAAACAACTGATCAGCTTAGCAAAGAGGTGGGTGAAGACAATCCCGGGCTCAATGTTTTCGATTATTCTGTACGAGTTACAGGGAAGAGTCGAAAAGAGGACAAACCTAAAGATTTGGACAAAATGGTTTGGTATGTGTTGAATAACTGTCCTGAGATACTACCTTATATCAAGTAAGTGAAGTACTGCAGCTTATACATCGTAATCTACTAAACTTGCAGCACATTCTTATATATTTAGATGTTTGACGCGATCACTATGTTGTGCAGCATCTACAAAGAGGAGTTACTGCCGCAAAATCCAAGAAACATTGACAAACTGGTTATGGTAGGATTTGCGAAATGGTTCAAGAACCATGTAAGCTTTTGAAGTGCACTATCATTTTTTTAATATATTGAGTACATAAGATGATCAGCTTGTCTATTTTCTAACCATAGGTTAAGAAGATGCGGGAGGATGGGCAGGCAGTTGATGATGCCCTTTACTCACTAGCAATGGGTCCTGATACTCGGGTAAGACATTATGAATCTTGCGTTGTTGGAGATGTGCGCTACAACACCCTTGCACGAGACGAAGCCAGGAAGACACAAAACAGTGCCATCATGAGCACGGATACGTATGACAAAGAGACAACTGAAATGTATGCTAACATAATAGAAATTGTTCAGTTGCAGTATATCTCCAGTTTCGAGGATCATCGGTGTGTGGTTCTGTTGTGCTGTCGTTGGTATAACCTGTTTTCTAGGATCGCAAAACCCAGAGCTGATGATTATTTCAAATCCATCAATGTCAAGGCGGCGTACCAGACCAACGAGCCTTTTATTTTGGCAAATCAAGCAACACAGATATTTTTCTTGGAAGACACATTTTCATGTAGTGATGACTGGAGAGTATTGCAAAGGTTTGAGCAGAGGAATTCGTTTAATGAAGTTGCACAACAAGATGATGCTTACACTGCTCCTGATGTACAAGATAACACAGATGTTCCTAATATCTTTGAGAACCATCACGTCAATGACGCCGGCGAAAAGATTGCCTGTCGTGCTGTGGACATACAAGAGTTGATCAAGACGATGCCAACGTTCGAGGACGTTGAGGACGAAGAAGAAGATGACACCGTGGGGAATTACGATTCAGACTGATACACATGGCGAAGATGTTGAGGCTGCTGCTGCGGATGATGATTACATTGCTTTTGTCGTATTTGCCTATCAGAAGACGTTTTTTTATCTACTATGTGAAATTGTGTTTGCTATGACAACTGAAACCTGATGAACATGTTGTTTAGTATTTTGCTGTGAGAATATCACTTGTTATGTATGCTGATTTGTGTTTGGTGATTGTATGACAACTAAAACATGATGACATTGTTGTTTAGTTGTACTCATATTTGGCTGTGAAACTAGAATTTGATGACATAGTTTGCTGTTGGACAGCAATTTGCTCGACGTCTTCGAATGAGAACAAAGCTGACCCGACAGGGCCTCTACTATTTATTTATTTATATGAGCAAAAGGGGATACCCCCTGATTTCCGTTAATAGAAATCATTAGATGTTCACAACACTACGCCCAGCCTGCTACACAGGTTTCATTCATTACTAGTTTCAGCAAAGTGCTCATGTCGTAGCCACTGAATACATCACGAGTGCTACATACACTACAAATAAAGACACAATCATCCTACAGAGCACATCGATTTTGCCCATTATCTTCACAAGCTCTTTCATCTCCTCATTGCTGTCAAGGCCGTTCAGCAGCTGTTGCTTGGCCATGATCAGAGGAACTGCATCTTTAACCTTCTGCTCTGCATCTTCCTCTTCTGTCGTTCCTTCAGTTACTTGTCCAACACCCCAACCTGCTGGTATTGGGATTCCTCGGCTAACCAAATAATCAGCGTAGTTGCATTCCCCCACATCAGCAACTTCCCAGAAATACAAATCACACGAATCTTCCCTTTTCTGCACGAATCAAATTGGAAGATCATCAACCAAACTATTCAAAAATCAGCAACTGAAAGCAGCAGAACAACACTTAAACATATTATTACCCCATGATTCGGGCATTTGTAGAAGACTCTGCCAGGGTTGCAGATTGTGGTTGAGACACGACGGATGACTCTGCGTGATTTGCAGCAGTGGCACCACACCAACGGCAGCGGGTTGCGATGAGCAATCGGCTGCGGTGCGCGTGCCGGCGGGGGGGTGATGAGACCCACAGGCGATGGTACGGGTGGCGACTTGGCGCATATCTGGTTGTTGCATGCTGAAGAGTAGGTGGACGAGCAGCCAGCGGACATGGTTGCTGCGGCCAGAGCTTCTGATGCTAGGCAGAGTAAGTAGAGAAGAGGAGAAGCGAACGTTGGATATGTCAGTTTCATTACTTGTAGAGTAGCATAGCACCATATATAGTCATAGTCTAGGTTTGGATTCGAACCAGCTACAGGAGCACGTCTTTCTTTTTTCTAAAACTCGGCAACGTCTCTTTACTGGTACACTAGCTTGTTCTGTACGCCTTCCCAAATCTTTGATTTTCTTTCCCTTTTTTGCGAGGAAGGAAGGAGGACAAAATTGAAAGTTCCTGGGACTCGAAACCAAGACCTCTCGGTTGAAAACCAAGGGTGCTAGTCACTTATGTGGCGAACGTTCCCTGTGAGGAGGACAGCAGACGAACGCATTTTCCTCGCAGTTTTCTTCCTATATATAAAAAAGTATGCTACTTGGTGTCCGCTTAGTCAACAAATGATTGTGCCAACCTTGACCATTGGATTGACATTCAACGTCTGTCGCGTTTCTTTAGTCTCTTCTTCCTCGAGCCGCCAAAGCCAAACCAGCGCCGGCGGGACCGCCTGCTCCCGCCTCCCACGGCTAGCTGTGATCTTCCCCGGTTCCTGTTCGTTCCCGTCTGAGGCCTCACCATCTTCCTCCGCCTTGGTTCACTCGCCGCGGCGCCGCCCTCTGGTGTTGTCAACATGGTCAACAACCGAAAGGAATAAGGAGATGAATGTACATGGTGAGGATGACAGTAGGGACCCAGTAGCGCGCGCAGTAATTTTGTTTTTTCGGGACGGAGAAGGGTATCAACTGGGTTGTGCGGGACCCGTGGCCCATCTAGCCCAGGCTTTTATTTCATATGTTTCGCACATGACCAGCCCAGTTTGTTTTTTTCCTTTCTGAAAATGGCTAGCCAGCTATTTTGTTTTTTGCAGAATAACCAACGTAGGCCTACTTGCTTTTCTACGCCCTGCTGGGCCGGAAATCTTTCAAGACGAGGAGGGATGCATTTTGCCCAGAAAATGGGCTATAAGTAATAAGAAATGGGCTATAAGTAATAATAAATGGGTTGTAAAATGAAAAAATACAACAAACAGGCAATTAGTTCCAAAATACTGTTTTCTTTCGGATTTTGATATTTTAAATTTCATTGTTTTTGTGCGGGTAAAATTTCATTGAATTTAAATTGAGGTATATTTAGATTTAAAATTAATTTGAATCTAGCTAGAAATTTCGGGCTGTATGCTGTTTGGGACAGATTTGCAGGCTGACTTGTGGGTCTACCAGGTTGACGTGTACTTTGGCTTTGTCAACTTAGTCCACAAACGATTCTAGCAGCAGTGACCGTTGGATGTTAATCCAACGGCCGTGCTGCTTCTTCAATATTTGATCTTCTTGCTCCAGCCGCCCAAACCAGCTCCGGTGGGACTGCCTGCTCCCGCCTCCCGTGGCCGGCTGTGCTGCCACACAGGCCGCACCGCCCCACCCTACTTCATTGCTGGCCAGGCCATTCCTCTACTCACCCACACCTCCTGTTATTTTCCGGCGACGGCAGCCAGACCAGTAAACCCTCATACTCCCCACCGCGTGGGCAACCATTGCCGAGTCTTCCCCGGCTCCGTGTCGTTCCCTTCCTAGGCCTCGCCGTCGTCCACCGCCATGGTGCTCTCGGCGCGGCCTGGTCAACGTGGTCAACGAACGACATCCATCGGTCATGGACTGTACCTGCAAAATAATGATTCCTCCACCTGACAGCTGGGACCCACCGGAAGGGCCTCTGTATTTCGCGAAAAAAACATTCCCCCCGCTGACATGTCGGACCCACCAGCTATATCTTCGCACGCAAGGAAGTGCCTCCTTATTACGCACAAAAAATGAATACCCCCCTGCTAGCTGGGACCCACCATAGTGGGAGGATGACTTGTGGGCCAACTAAGTTGACGGGGATGGAGGGCTTTGTCAACTTAGTCAATATGAACGATTCTAGCTCCAGTGACCATACGATGTCCATCCAACGGCCGTAGTGCTTCTTCAACCTCTGGTCTTCTTGCTCCAGCCGCCCAAAGCAGCGCCGGTCGTGCCGCATGCTCCTGCCTCCCGTGGCTGGCTGTGCTGCCGCGGAGGCCTCACCGCCTCCTACTATTCCCACCGCTGGCCAGGCCCTGCGGCGACGGCAGCCTCACACCGCAGCCGAACCAGCGAACCCTCGTACTCCTCTCCGCGCGGGCTTCCACTGCCGCATCTTCCCCGGCTCCGCGTCGTCCCCTTCCAAGGCCTCGCCGTCGTCCACCGCCGTGGTGCTCTCGGTGCGGCCTGGTCAACGTGGTCAAGGAACGACTTCCATCGGACGTGGACTGTACTTGGAGAGGCTGACAGCTGGGTCCACGGCCGCAGCAAGGAAGTGCCTCCTTATTACGCGGAAAATAATGATTCCTCCACCTGATAGCTGGGACCCACCGGACGGGCCACTGTATTTCGCGGAAAAAATGTTTCCCCCTGACTGCTGGGACCCACCAGCTTCATCTTCGCACGCAAGGAAGTGCGTCCGGGCAAAAAAAACGATTCGCCCCCTGACTGCTGGGACTCACCAGCTACACCTTCGCACGCAAGGAAGTGCGTCCAGGCAAAAAAAACGATTTGCCCCCCTGACTGCTGGGACCCACCGGCTACATCTTCGCACGCAAGGAAGTGCGTCCGGGAAAAAAATGATTCGCCCCCCTGACAGCTGGGACCCACCGGCTACATCTTCGCACGCAAGGAAGTGCGTCCGGGCAAAAAAAATGATTCGCCCCCTGACAGCTGGGACCCACCAGCTACATCTTCGCAGGCAAGGAAGTGCCTGACAGTCGGGACCCACCTGGTCAAAGCGTACGTAGCATTGTCATTCTGGTCGCGAACGTGTACGTACATACTAGTCGATGTAGAGGCGTGCACGTGTCGTAGTAGAGGCGTGCACGTGTCGTAGTAGAGGCGCGCACGTGTCGTAGTAGAGGCGTGCACGTAGCATGTACACGTACGTACAGCGGCCAGGCTGCAAGAAAGAAAATACGGCCGCGTATGTGTACATACGGGCGGGGTCTCGAACGCCTACTCGCGCATACGTACGGCCAGGGCTCGTGTACATGGCTGGGCTGGAACGGAGAAACAGCGTCGTCGTCGTGTTCATGGGGAGGCAACAAAATGCGTCGTGTTCATGGGGAGGCAACGGAATGCGTCGTGTTCATGGGGAGGCAACGGAATGCGTCGTGTTCATCGGGATGCAACGGAACGCGTGGGAGCCAACCGGCTGGGTCGGAACGGAATGCGTGGTCGTGTTCATCGGGAGGGCTTGGACGGAACAGGCGATGGAAACGAGGCCTGGCGTACCGCAAAACGGAGGAAACGGACCTCCTACGTTCGGAACGGGGTCCTGTTGATCGTTAGGGGAGTGGCGTATCGCAAAACGGAGGAAACGGACCTCCTACGGTCGAAACGGGGGTCCTGTTGATTGGGAGGGGTGTGGCGTACCATAAACGGACGAAACGGACCTCCTACGATCGAAACGGGGGTCCTGTTGATCGGGAGGGGTGTGGCGTACCGCAAAATGGATGAAACGGACCTCCTACGGTCGAAACGGGGGTCCTATTGATCGGGAGGGGTGTGGCGTACCGCAAAACGGACGAAACGGACCTCCTACGGTCGAAACTGGGGTCCTGTTCATCGGAAGGGGTGTGGCGTACTGCAAAACGGGACTCCACGGGATACTGTTCATCTCCACCGTCGACCTCCTCCAGCCTCCACGGGCTACCGTCGACCTCCTCCAGCCTCCACGGGCTCCTGTTCATCCAGCCTCCACCGCGCGCTACTCCACCGGCTAATGTTCAACCACCCCTCCACGGGCACCCCTCCACCGTCTACTGTTCATCCAGCCCTCCACACCACGGGGTCCTGTTCAACCACCCCTCCACGGGCACCCCTCCATCGTCTACTATTCATCCAGCCCTCCACACCACGGGGTCCTGTTCAGCCAGAGGCAACGCCACCGCTCACTGTTCATCCAACCCCCCCCCCCCCCCGCGCGCGCAACGCTCACTGTTCATCCAATCGATCGGCTTCAGTTAGCAGCAGTAGCGAAGGAATCGCTCCATCGGGTTCAGTTAACAGCCATCGATCGATCGCTCGGGTTCAGTAACGCGTAGCCTGCAGTGCAATCGCTCGGGTTCAGTTAGAGCTCAACGCCTCGCTCGGGTTCAGTTAGAGCCAACGCCTCGCACACACGCGCGTACGTGTACGAGAGAAACGCGCATCGCTCAGCCCCCGACCTCCCACCGTAACCGGGAACTGCCCAAAATTTTCCTCCCCTTGCTTCTACCACGGTTTTTTCCATCATGGACGGCCCAAAGAATGTCATGCAGCTGCGTCTCCGGCCCGCGCAGGACGAAAAGCCCATTTTCTGTTATGATTTTTTGTCATAGAAGTAGGAGCCCACCGCATCTATGATGATACCGGGTTTTTTCACAATTATCGTCATAGAAGTGTCATATGTATGACAGAAAAAAAATTCGTTCGGCCCAAAATGTCACGGATGTCTTTTTTTTGTAGTGCCCGTTTCAACCGTAGGAGGTCCGTTTCGTCCGTTTTGCGGTACGCCACACCCCTCCCGATCAACAGGACCCCCGTTTCGACCGTAGGAGGTCCGTTTTGTCCGTTTTGCGGTACGCCACACCCCTCCCGATCAACAGGACCCCCGTTTCGACCGTAGGAGGTCTGTTTCGTCCGTTTTGCGGTACGCCAGACCCCTCCCGATGAACAGGATCCCGTTTCGAACGTGGCCGGTCGAACACAAGGCCGTTTCCTCCGTTCTGCGGTACGCCAGGCCTCGTTTCCATCGCCTGTTCCATCCAAGCCCTCCCGATGAACACGACCATGCATTCTGTTCCGACCCAGCCGGTTGGCTCCCACGTGTTCCGTTGCCTCCCGATGAACACGACGCATTCCGTTGCCTCCCCATGAACACGACGCATTCCGTTGCCTCCCCATGAACATGACGACGACGCTGTTTCTCCGTTCCCACCCAGCCATGTCAACGAGCCCTCACCGTACATATGCGCGAGTAGGCGTTCGAGACCCCGCCCGTATGTACACATACGTGGCCGTATTTTCTTTCTTGCACCCTGGCCGCTGTACGCACGTGTACATGCTAAGTGCGCGCCTCTACTACGACCCAGTGGTGGGAGTAGTATGGGGGCGGTGAGGCCTCCGCGGTAGCACAGCCGGCCACGGGAGGCAGGAGCAGGCAGCACGACCGGCGCTGCTTTGGGCGGCTGGAGCAAGAAGACCAGAGGTTGAAGAAGCACTATGGCCGTTGGATGGACATCATACGGTCACTGGACTATTGACAAAGTTGAAAAAGCCCTCCGTCCCCATCAACTTAGTAGGCCCACAAGTTAGCCCAACAATATGGTGGGTCCCAGCTAGCAGGGGGGTATTCATTTTTTTGGGCGTAATAAGGAGGCACTTCCTTGCGTGCGAATATATAGCTGGTGGGTCCGACCTGTCAGCGGGGGGAACATTTTTTCGCGAAATACAGAGGCCCTTCCTGTGGGTCCTAGCTGTTAGGTGGAGGAATCATTATTTTGCACGTAATAAGGAGGCATTTCCTTGCGTGCGGCCATGGACCCAGCTGTCAGCCTCTCCACGTACAGTCCACTTCCGATGGATGTCGATCATTGAGCACGTTGACCAGGCCGCGCCGAGAGCACCAGGGCGGTGGACGACGGCGAGGCCTAGGAAGGGAACGACACGGAGCCAGGGAATACTCGGCAGTTGTTTCCCATGCGGAGGAGTACGAGGGTTTACTGGTTCGTCTGCCGTCGCCAGAGAATAACAACATGTGTGGGTGAGTAGAGGGATGGCTAGGCTAGCGATGGGAGTATGGTGGGGCCGTGAGGCCTGCGCGGCAGCATAGCCGGCTGCGGGAGGAGGGAGCAGGCAGTCCCGCCGGCGCTTGTTTGAGCGGCTGGAGCATGAAGAGCAGAGATTGAAGAAGCACGACAGCCGTTGGATGGACATCCAACAGTCACTGCTCTCGTGTGTTGACTAAGTTGACAGGGCGTTGCGTGTGCGTCAACCTTTTTTTTATGAAAGCATACGCGTCAACCTGTAGTAGGCGCACAAGTCAGCCTCAAATCTGTGGAAAACAGCATACAGCCCATCTGCCATTATTTCTTATAATGTACAACCCATTTGCTAATTCTTAAGAATTTATTTGGAGCCCATCTTCTTTTTGTTAGCATTACACCCCATATTGTGGCCACGGTTAAAAAGTATACAAAATTTTGCATATTTCGGTGCGGTCAACTATTTTTAATCCAGAAATATCGATTCACATTCAAACTATTTTGAAAAATAATTTATATAAATATAAAATCCAAATAATTGTCCACGCATAAAAATCAATGGAATTTAAGATCTTGTAATGAAAAAAAATTGAAACTAATTCCTGGTTTGATGTGTTTTAAAAATGTACAGCCCATTTCTGGGCAAACCGAATGAAACTCTCCTCGTCTTGAAAGATTTGCAGCCCAGCAGGGCCGATAAAGCAAGTAGGCCTTGTTTGGGTATTTCTTTTAAAAAAATAGAACTGGGCTAGCCATTTTCAGCAAGAAAAAAACACAACTGGGCTCATGATGTGGTAAACATAAATAAAACCCTGGCTAGATGGGCCATAGCCCCCGCACAGCCCCGTTGTTACCCTGATCCGTCGCTAAAACTAGTATAAATAACAACTTCTTGTTCCTCAAAAAAAACTGCGCAACTTGCTGGGTCCCTGGTGTCAGCCGCTCGTAGTGTAATTCTCTCGTTTATTGACTACGTTGACAATGGCATGAGCCCCAGATGTCCAACCATTAGGAGGAACCATATTTTTGGGCTTGTACTATAGAGGAACTTGCTTGCGTACTGCCATGACGCTGGTGGGTCCCTACTGTCATCCTCTCCACGTACAGTCATCTCCTTGTTCCTCTCGGTTGTTGAAGACGTTGACAACGCAAGAGGGGGGCGCACCGCGCACGGCGAGCGAACCAAGGCCGCAGGGCGGAGGACGACGGCGAGGCCTCGGACGGAACGAACAGGAGCCGTTGATGATGCGCCGGTCCAGTCGCAGGCGGAGGGGAGTACGAGGGTTGACTGGTTCGGGCGCGGGTGCGTGTTGGGGCTGACATCGCCGGAGAATAACAGGACCTGTGGGGGAATAGAGGGAGGGACTGGCCAACGTTGGAGGGTACGTACGGTAGGGCGGCGGAGGCGCAGCCAGCCATGGGAGGCGGGAGCAGGCGGAGCCGACGGGGTGGTTTGGTTTGGGCGGCTGGAGGAAGAAGAAGACAAGAGATAGAAGATACACGGTAGATGTTGGATGTCAATCCAACGGTTGGTAGGCAGAATCGTTTGTTGATTGGCTAGTAAGTCGACACCACCTTGGATAGGCTATTTCCTCGCGGGTCCCAAATGTCAGAATCCAAATCTGTCACGGTCATGCAGCCTTTCCTATGAAAATTTACAGCCCATTTGATGTGCTAGTTCGAAATAAGTTTGTGGGTGCTAGTGGGGGCTAATCACTTGGCTTCTGTAATGCACAGTGAGCTCAAGCAGCCGGCGAGAGTGATGTTATTTCCCTTGGTTGGGATTTGTTACAATATTTCACTCTAAATTAAACGAATGGCAAGCCATTTGCCTTGTTTCAAAGAAAATATGACAGTCACAGCCGAGTTGAAAAGGGCAGGAACATCTAACTCCAGCTTACAAACTGTAAAAAAGCACGAGGGTTAATTGTTCATCAGGTTTACAAAAAAACCAGATTGAAAAGGGCAACAACATCTAACTCCAGCACTGTTTTCGGTAGTCACAGTCAAATGGATCGGTCAGGTCCATAGAATGAACACCCTGGGTCGTAAAATTTACTGGATTATGACCACAATATGTTGTAAATAGAAGCCCGGCACGTTCAGAAGCTCTTTTGCCCACCTGAAACTCCTTTTTTTGCTCTTCGACATACCCATCCGTCAAAACCATGTTGCTGATAAACTTAAGGCTGATGGACAATAGTAACCTCGCATTCAGCAGGAAGAATGTGACAAATCTTGTGTTTGCACGGTTGGCTACATATCGTTCTAGCGTTATTGTCTTCAATCGAATCTCATGAGAAGTGAGAAAATCCCGATGCTTACAAATCCACCGATTGGTTATAACTTTCTTACCCCGTCCTGTTTCCTAAATAGACATGAAGATTGAAAACAGTTAAGGTCTAAAAGAAGAGTGTCGAAAGAGCAACAGCTGAACGGTTAATTCTAGTACACTATATGCGGGCTTCCAATGTGCTTGAAATTATCACCTTTATATACAACTTCTCCAGACATGGAAAGCATTGCAGCAAGCCAATAATCTTGTTCAGATCAAAACTATTCATTTGGATATAAGATCTTGACAGAATGCAGCACCATTGATAGGCCACCCATGGAGAAACTCTTCGTTGAGCATAGAACATAATATTAGTACAAAATGTGTACTCCAAGATGATATATAAATTATGCGCAGAAATTTAAAATGCAGCTTATGGTTACAAGTGTAGATGATAATATAAAGTACCTGAAGAACTGTGGAGCCAAACACCATATTGAAATGAGCACAGAGATCATGTATTACACCCAAGGTCTCCAATTTAGGCGCAGAGAGGACGGTTATTTGCAACGGTAAATAACTAGAATCAAGGATCAACGTTTGAAGTGAAGGGGCATCTTGGATGATGAGCTGCCTTCCGTCAAAAGAAATTCCAATTCTTACAAGGTTAGGCGACTTTATTTGGAGACAACCGATTCTAACTATGAAAACAAGCACCAAGCACTCCAGCGCAGGGCAACTGGGGTGGATGATGCTGTGCAATGAGGCCTCCGATATACAAACCCGCACAAGTGAAAGTTTCTTGAGAAATGGGAGTCGAAGGTTTAGTACCAGATTGTCTGGTAGGTAGCACAACGCAAAGGTGGCGGTGTGGAGAGAGGACGAAAACCGCGAGATGGACATCGGTGCTGAGGGCACAAGTTCATGGCGTTCGGTATGTGGTATGTGATTTCCAGGGGAATAGTAGAACTCAAGCAGCTGTAGTTCTGTGAATTCAGGGGATTTCAGCCAGGCGTCCACCGTGCAGGGCATGGTATGCTTGCTCGGGTAGCATGACGGGATGCAGAGGCTTTGAACGGAGCCCTGGTGGGAGGATATGATGGCTCTGGGGATTTCAAAATCATTGAAGAGAGATAGCTGACGACAGTCGAGATTAAGGGGCACGGCGCGCCATAGAGGGCACCACCGAATTGAGAGGACTTGAGTGCGGCAGCAATCCTTGGTGGGGAGAAGCAAGATGATCTCCCCAAGGACGGCGTCCGGGAGATCGCTGATGCGGTCCACCCGAGATTCTACGGGTTCCTGGGATCCGGTGGGGGCGGGGTCGCCGCTTCTCCCCGCGCTGCCAGGTGCGGGATCTACAACAGGCGTCGCCGCTGGTAGGAGCCTCATCTTCTTGGCGCTGGGGTCAGCCGACTCCATTTTCCTCGAGGGCGTCGCGTCGCGCTCACGGATTTGAGCAGAGTAACGAATGACGAGCCTAGTTGTAGTGCGAGCGAAGAAGAAGGGGAGCTGGGGTTTTTCTGTTGGAGTGAGGAAGAAGGGGAGCTGGGGTTTTCTGTAGGAGTGAGGTGAGGAATTTGGGGATACGAGTGGAGCGAGCTGACGTGAGGTGGGTGGGAGCGAGGAGGAAGAAGAGCACCCAGGTTTTTTTTGGGGGGGGCGGTGTGTTGGGTGTGGGTAGCGCCCTCGTTCAGTAAATATATGGGATTTTGAATTGATTTTACTATTTACTAGTGTCGATGGGCTGTTTTGTCTTGGGCCCAGAGAAACAATTACTACTAGTACAATGGAGACACTTTACAGCTACCCAGAAAAACAATTACTACTAGTACAGTGGAGACACTCTACCGCTTCTGGCTCCTCCTAGGTCATTGAAACGTCTCCCTCTACTGAATGCCGTTATACTTTTGTTCACCGACATGCGGGCCATGCAGCACGCGGGCCCAAATGCCATCCACCAAATTAGAAGGCAATATGCAGGCGGAGAGTCACCCCGGTCGTAGCACGGCAGTAACGAGCCGTCGTATCACAAACCCCACCTCCCCGCAATCTAAGTTTGACGGACGAAGCAACCATCATTTCACTCTTCGCTGAATCCCCTTCTCCCTCACCGTCTTCAAGAAAGGCAACACCCGCATCTGCCACTGTTCTTCTCTCCGAACGAAGGGAAGGTAAGCGGATCTGTGATGTTAGTATATTTTCGTTCAGAGAAAAAAAAGAACTTTTGCAAAGCAGTAACCGATCCTCACTCTCTTTTTTGTTTCATTGTCATTGCGATTGTGTTTTCCTTTCAGTGGTCTCCTAGTATTTGTCAGTTTCATGATGGACCAAGGAGAACCAGGCAAAGATCTGCCGATATTGGAGCAGACGCGGGAGGCTGATCCCCACGAGACAGAGAGCTCCAAGAAGATGGAGGCAACCACCGAGACGGCCCCAGATACACTCACGGCCACTACTGAGATGGTCAACGCCCCGTTTGAGGTTACAGCCCCCGTGGCACTGCAGGAGCAGTCCCCCCCCCCCCCCCGCTGAGCTGCCCAAGGTGATTTCCTTCTTTGCCGATCTCGATTGTGGTTTTTCATCTAAGTATGTGGTGATTTTTTTAGAAAAGGAAGTATGTGGTGATTAATAATGCAAAATTGTATTAGCTTCGATGCCATGCTATACATAGTGGTTTAAATAACTTGTGTTTCTTATACTGAAAAGTAATTCAGAATTTGTTTCTGTTTCAATTAGAGCCCTGATGCAGACAAGGATTGTGTGGTTGTACATGTCACTCGCTATGAGCCGGACGACCTGAATATACGCACTGGGAAAACAGAGTTCTTAGGCTGTTGGATCCTGGAAGCCATTTGCGGTTATACCAATGAAGAGTTATATTCCAGCCTCACTGTTGTCAGGCGTGTTGTCCAGGGTGTACTGAAGCACAAGAAGTTCAAAGCAACTCCTTCGTTGTGAGGCTTACTGTTCTTGTCAAGCTTATGCAGGAAGATGACTTGGCATGCCTCCATAAACAAGTTTATCAGTGGCAAGGCCACAAGGTTGTCTTCATGAAGGTTCACAGGATTGAGCTGCAGCGGGACGTCCTCGATGATGTTCATGGCAAGGTCCGTCTTGTGTCCAGCCCAAATTAGATCGAGGCATGAAATAGTTGCCCCATCTAGTGTTTAATAGTAGTTTGGATTGTGTCTAATTATCCGAACCTTGCCTGTTATCGACCCCTCTGGGGCTAGTACTCTGTTTGAATCCGTCTATGGGAACTACTGCTACTTTTGTGTGCCCGTGAATCATGTGAGAACCATCGTAATTGTTGCCGAAACAAATGCGTCCTCACTAGTTTTTTCATGAATATGGCATGGTAAGACATAAGTTGTCACGGTTTATCATACGAGCAGTGTGTTTTGATGAAATAGAGCACTCGTTCGAGAACCGTGCGCCGACGTATACATAAGTACTTGTAAACACTGTTGGTGCTACCCCACTTGTAAGCAGTTGTGCAAAACACGACACATTGGCTCAGCTCGCTTCAACACTACGCTATCGACCAGCTAACAATCAACAATCTGTTGTCTGACATATAAGCAACTATGTATCTTGTTACAGTGGTTCATGCAGTTAATTGAGGCCACAATGTAATAAATTCCAAACGTTCACACGCTAGTCCAGCGCTCATGTGGAACACTCACATTAAACTCGTCTTCATAAAAAACTTGAAAAGCATAAGTTAAGCAATTTTATACATCTCAATGATTCATAGAACATAAAAAACATATACTAGTTCACAGCAAAAGACAAAGTTGTGAGAAGGTTTACAAATCAGGAAAAAACAAGCAAGGCTTCTCTGAGCAAAGGGCCTCCTGGCAGGCTTAAATTTCCTGGAGTTCACTCTGGTTTTTTCTTGTTGCCACCATCCAGGGTTAGGTTCTCTCATTCCAGAATAACCAATTATAATTGTGGTCTCAGCTGGAATGCTGAACTGAACCATGCAGTGTACTGACCAGTTGAAATGCTTGTGCATTCCACTAAATTTAAGCACCGCTATTTGCAGAAATAAGCAGACCACAATGCCTCTTGTCCGCGCACCTGTCCAAAAAACCGCCGTGCAGCTGTGCCAGCAAGCCCTCGGTCCATGGATGAACTGGTAGAAAGTGCATTCCGGACTAGGATGCAGTTGTTTTCGCTCGTCCCTGCACTACAATCAGGAAGTAAAACATACGAATCAGCTTCTTTTAGATTGCGTTGGTCATCCTACCTTAGTTACTACCAATGTAGGGATACCTTGAAGACGGGAGGTTAGACGACGGCAACGAGGGATGGCCATCTCATTTTGCGCAGTTGTACTAAAACTGAGGTGTGTGCTTTTGATTGCGCGGATAGAAACGATACGGAGCCAGACATCCCGAAACAATATGGAGACAGACATCCCTGTTTGCGCAAATACGAAATACGGTTATTTAAACAGTGACAGATATTACTACTTTCCCCCATTTCCTCTTAGAACCAAGTCCTAGATTCATGCTATAGCTTTCCCACTTTCTTCCCTGTTTGAACCAACGCTTTGAGTCGACTGTATGAACTGGCTTTACTTCTAATAATAGTAGAAGTCTAGGTGGCTTTGGAACAGCGGACGGAAGTAGAAAAGGATCCACACGAAGGGAGCTGGGGCAGTAGAGCAAGGCAGATTTCAAAGGAATATATACCTGAGGGTCGTCGGCATGTTGCAAAGACGGCGTCGGGAGGCTGCATCTTGGCCACAATACCACAGGGAGGAAGAAGGGGTCGAAGGCCCTCCCGATCCGGCGCTCTCTCGGAGAGAACGGCACGGCCGCCGATCGGGACGCGCGGGTAGCCGTTGGTCTCCTCCCTCGCCGCCGACGACAGTGTGAACGATGCACCAACACCCCTGCCCCGGTCGAGGTTGTCCGGCCGGATTTGTGACCAGCCGTGAGCTGAGAGAGAGTGTGGCCACCTATGTGTTGCTAAGATCTGGAGAGCATGAGAGAGTGAATGAGAGGAACCCTAGTAAAGCAAGCGCTAAGGCTCCTGCTTTTATATATAGTGGAGTGATTTTGTTGCACTAGCTTCAAAAAAATGTGCTCCTACGTGTACCCGCGAGTGGGTGTGAGAGAACTAGTGTGTGCGTGCACCGCTTCTCTTCGTGAGAGTACAATATACTATGCCCAAAGAACGTTCGCCGCAAGAGTAATAGTATAAGTATGTGACGTGTGAGCTAAAATAAAATGTGCGCGCCGTCTTTTGTTTTTTAGAAGTTCTGAGGGTAGGGTGTGAAGAGCACATATGTGCATGATGTCTACCTGCAGATAGACGGTGGGTGCGACGTGCGAGTCTGCGAGAGGACTCGGGAGAGTCGTGACTCGTGAGGGTGCGTGTGCGTGAGAGAGAGGGGGGCACGTATCAATGCAATGCATGTGTCCGTAAATCATTATCCGGCAAACGTTCGCCACAAGCCTTTTCCTGACGAACGCCGTAAGAACCGTTAGATCGGCATCCGACAGTGTCAGTTTTGCCATGTCATTTAACAGAACAACCACTCCTCCTACACACAAATCTTCCACGTGAGTGTTAGCAACTGTCGTATGCTCCCTCCGTTCTGAAATGCAGTGCATATAGCTTTTTTGAAAATTCAAACCTCGCAAACTTTTACCGAGTTTTCGTGTACCAAATTGCACATGTAGAATACCATGTATATATCATTTCATTCATCTTCTAGAGGTAACTATAAAGATGGGTGAGGAGTCTACAAAGAAAGACCATCGTATCACCCGCAGCAATTTCAAGCATCCTTTAGTGTCGAGGAATATCATAGGAACTCTATATGATATGATTTTTATAGTATTTTTTCCTTTAGAGCCAATTGGTTCATAGGAATAGATTCATATACTCCACATTTCAAAGGAAATAAACATGATATCATTTCTATAGCTTTAGATCCACTTGGTTCATATGAATGGATTCCTATACTCCCTTAATTTCAAAGGAAAATAAACATTAGCGTATATTCAATAGAAAAGTTCCTATGATATGAACCAAATTACATCTCTTTTCTAATCCCTCCTCATAGGAATTGAGATACATGTCATCTCTAGATTCAATAGAAAAGTTCCTATGATGTGAACCAAATGACATCTCTTTTCCAATCCCTACTCATAGGAATTGAGATGCTCCATGTCATCTCTTTCCCTACAACTTCCATGTATACATCTTCTATTCCTAAATAGATAGTACAACCCACTAGTAGCTTTTTTCCAAAACATGCAACTATGGCACAAGAACTATATAGTGTGCCAATAACTTTGAAAGATGGTCGCTGGATGAAGCTAACCCGACAGTGCAGAGATAGGCAAATCCGAGCACTACTGGCCGTTGGATATCATCAACATTCCACCAGATCTGCCACATGTACAATTTAGAAGACTCCATGGTTGCACTTAAGCATAATGCACAAACCTCAAAACACAAGCACTTCTCCTTTGTTCTAGAATCTTCTGTATCATAATTGATTATTATTTTCTAAATGAATTGCCATTATTTGTTTTTTACTTTATGATTTACAATGCACAACCCCATGAATCTTAACATTTTTATAAAACTAATTGATTTTGAATGAGATGAACTATAAGAACTAAACGAACATCTACATCATGCATATATGACTCAAAGCTTTACATGCTATAGTGTGTATTTATTCATAATTTGGTTTCGAAATCTCATGCGTCCAATACATGTGTACCTTACTAGTTTTGAGTAGAGTAGCAAATTTCACGCGGCCCCGGGTATACCAAAATGCAGGGCCCATGCATCATTGCCTTTTGGTCGAACCTACGTCCACAATTTTTTGTACGTACTATATCTCCACTGGTCCCCGAACCCAAAATGTTGTCTCGTTCCGTAAAACCAAGCGGCCCACACATATTTAAGGCATCGACTCGAACCCGTTTACTACGATGTGGCCCCGCACGCCGTAGTACTCCTACAAACCCTACCGCCGCACTCATCATCGGTTTTCTTCAAGAGGACGAGGGAGAAGCCGGTTTGTAGTGGAGGCGCTTTCAAAAAAAGGGATCTGTAGTGGAGACCCCTACCCTAGGGTGCCCTAGGTAGCTGCCGCATGCATCATTGTTTTCTCTTTTCTTTATGCTATTGCGCCCTAGAGTGAAATGATGGTTGCTTCGTCCGTCCAGCTTAATGCGGGAAAGGTGGGGCTTTGTGATTTCACCCCTCATCGCTCATTTTCTACTACCGCGGCGCTACGACCGGGGTGCCTCCAATTCTAATCGCTGCTCCGAACTGTAATTTGGTGCATCACACGTGGAACAAGACGGTGGATGAGCCACATGTCGGCCAAAGGGGTCCTGTTAAGTGTGTCTCCATTTTGTGTGCGGACTGACCCTGCTTGAGTTGCTACGGCAACACGACAGGAGCAGCCTACCACTTGGTTTTGCTCCTTGGTGAATCCCGACTATATTGATCTAAAAAGATACGTGCTGAACTACCCTCTCCGTCTCGGTTTTTTTATTTTTAGGCGTCTCGGTTTATAGGGCCTGCACGTAGTTCTAGGTCATCCATTTGACTAACTAAATATGAGTTACTATGTCACAAAAAGTATATCATTGGATTCTTAAGCGGATGTAGTTGTATTTAAAAGTCGAGGGCGGGGCTTTTCCTGCGCGGTAGGCAGGGCAGTTCCGCCTAGTCGGTTCAACAGAGACGCGAGAAGACGAGGGAGTAGGCTACTGCAAACATAGGGCTGTGTGATTTGACAGCGAGTTACTGCTGGACAGGTGGGGGCCCGTGATTTGACTTGCCATTATCATTTTAACTGCGGCGCTACGACCGGCGTGAGTCTCCCGATTCCTGACCACCTCCATACAGGTGCCTCTCCCAATGCTCCACCATGTAGTAGAGGCTGGCTCTTGCATGAGAGCCCACTTCTCCACTTTTTCCTTGCCTCTCTTTCCTCCACATATGCAAAAATGCCATGTAAAGCGCACTATTGTACTTACTTTTACTTGCTCCTACAGGTGCTTAAGCTTGCCACATAGGCATAAAGTCTGATGTGGCAAGTTAATCAAGAAGAGAGAGACCAGTTTGGTGACCCAAGGAAGAAACGGTGCTAAGCGTGTGTACCTAGGTGAAAAGACAATTTTGAGTCTATAGCTAATTAAATGAAGCAAACTTAGCAACACCATTTCATTGGAAGAGGTCACTCCTTGGCAAATGCAATAAATACTAGTACTCCCTGTGTCCCATAATATAAGAACGTTTTTGGCACTACACTAGTGTCAAAAACGTTCTTATATTATGGGACGGGGGGAGTACGAAGAAAGAGATAGAGAGGAGTAAAATAATACACTTATAGCCAACCTTATAGCCAACCTTGTTGTAGTATGAGTGACTAAGTGATGACTATGTATGACATGCCAACATCAGATAGCCTAACGCACCGTGTTAAATCTCCAAGGGTGCGACCGCGCGAGCGACGCGACGGTCGTGGTAGGCGCGACCATGATACGGGTTGCTGGCAGCCCTTGGATCTGAGATCAAACGGTCGCATGCTAAGTTGCTGAAAATTTGCAGAATAACCCTCCAGGATAGGATATTCACCCATAGGTCTAGAATCACGCCATGCAACCGTTCGATCTCAGATCCAAGGGCTCTCGGAAGCCCGTATCATGGGAGAATGGAAAGCCACTACCCTGCCGTTCGCACGCTGGTAGTTCGCTCCTACTCGTCCCCGCACGTCCTTCAATACTACGGCGGTTCGCTCCTAGTCGTCCTGTCCATTCACATTACGGCAGTTCCACTAATCCTAACCCTCCTCCCAAATCCATGGCGTCCCAAATCTCCACGATCGGCAGTGAGTACAAGGTTAGAACCATCACCGGCGATGAGTTCGACGTCATCTACACCCGTTCTTCTACGACGGTGAAAGGATGCCTTTCTCGCTTTAGACGCATGTTCGAAAACTCAGATGATGAGTGGGTCGCTGGGCTAGATGTTGAGTACACCACAGTCCTGGGACGAGAGAAGGATCTAAAGTACGAAGAGAGGAAGAAGCCCGCCGTGATCCAGGTTTGCGTACATAACGTTTGCTTGGTCTACTACATATGCCATGCCGACGTTGAGTGCCAGGATTTTAAGAACTTCCTCAAGGACAAAACAGTGAAATTTGTTACTATAGACTTTAAGAACGACAAAGAAGTCCTGGGTCGGATAGGCCTCGTTGTAGGAAACCCCTTCGACCTCCAGAAGAATCGGCTGGTGCCCTCTCGTCAGCCTTCAATGCTGACCCTGGCAGGAGCCATGGTTCATCCTTCGTACCGTAAACTGGAGAAACCTCATTACACGTTTCATCGTCATGCATGGCAGCGGAATGTACTAGATATAGACCACATCCACTACGTTGCAATGGATGTCTACCTTTGTTTCAATATCTACAAGGGTTGGATGAAGAGCAACAGCCAAGTGTGCGGTTCAAGCAAAGAAGTATCGGCCAAGAGGAAGAGGGACAAGGACGAAGTCGAGGACGTGGACGAGGACTCTGAGTAAGGTGGCAGTGTCGTTGCTCATGGTGGTTCTAAACTTCTAATGCAGTGTCTACCGGATTAGTTGCATAGTTTAATTTCAGGTGTGCTTAGTTTAATTTGAGGGGTGTGTTGTGCTGAGCCCCCAGCAGAACTATGTTATGTTTCTTCCCGTTACTTTAACTCTTCAGTATGTACATACTACTAGTATTTCTTTAATAGAATTTAGCACCCCAATTAAGCACGTACTAGCTTTTTTAATAGTACTATATGCATAATTTGGCGACGAGCGCTCTCTATATGTACCACCTTTTTTTTAATTTCAATTTTTGCTCCATGGCGCAATCCATCGATAGTACTACTGTACAAAAGTATACATTTTTTAAAAGGCTAGAGTATTGTTCACCACATATATAGCCAGTTAAATTCTCAACCTAGAACAACGTGCATGCGATGTAGTAAACCGATACGGAGGAAGTATAGTAAAAATGAGGTGATTTTACCGAGCGATCGGCGGGGGAGCATGGCCTGTCATGCGGTCCCACGTGTCATGATGTACCAAGGAGATGCGCGTGTCCCTCTTGAGGCAGAAGCAATACTACGTGGTTTGAGATGATGGCGAACCGAAGTGTGAAATAATGGTTTCTTCGTCCGTCTGGGAAGGTGCGGCATTGTGATTTGACGTCTCATTGCTCATTACTACTACTGGGCCGGTACGAGTGGGGTGCGTCCCCCCTGCTATTCTGCACTGTTATTTGGTGCTTGACACGTTGACCCGGTTGCTATATGTCCCACATGTCGGCGACAGGAAGTACAGAATTCATGAAAGGGGGCGTCGACGGAGGAGTATACTACAGAATTCATGAAAGGGAGCGACTTAGTTTTGGAAAAATCTATTTTTACGGAGTACGTACCCACTAGGGTTTATAGGGCTCATCTAAATTGATAAGTCTCAATTCTACTAAACTAGTAGTAGTACCATTACATGTTGGATTTCGAGGTGCGTTAGATCACCCGACGCAAGCACTATCAAGAGGAAACTAACCAATGCATGTACAAGTTCATTGAAATTTAGTGGTCATTCATGCATTCGTTCTAATTAATGCCTCGGTAAACATAACTTCTTGAGAAAAACGAGCGTACTAATTACTTGTGCAAACTACGAAATTAATTCGACCACTCACCGTCTACCTTGGTTGGAGAGATTTTGAAATTGAGCCATAAACTGGAAAGGAGGGAGTAGTAACTTTTGTCTCGATTACTATTTGTGGCCTTGTATAGATGCAAAATGTATTTTTTTATAGTGGCCTTGTATAAGTAAATGGAGGGAGTACTAACCAAAGTACGTAGTAGGGACGAGGAGTAAACGGAGGGAGTAGTAAAATTTTCTCCTCGTGCTGCGAGCCACCGCGCGCGTGGGCAAGGGAGCGGGCGTAAAGGCGTACAGTAGTACTACTACTACTACTACTCGTAAGCAAACTTCACCTCATCCTGCGAGCCACCGCGCCCGTGGGCGGGGGAGACGGCGTACTAAGCAAGCTTCTCCTCATTCTGTGAGTTGACGGGACACATCAAAAGTACTCCAGTGTATAGAGCCTTGCCTCTAAGGTAGGCCCCACATGGTTTGCCTCTTTTTTTAATTTAACATAACGTGTCAAGTCGCAATTTGTTTGTTCACCCGTGGTATACGATCCTCCCTCCACCAAGTGGACAACCAGTACACGTGCCAAATTACCACATGGGCTGCCTTTTTCGTACAGAAATGAGTTCCACCGTGTACCCGCGCGGGTGTGGTTGGGAAAGAGACGGGAGTACGTGCGCCGTGCGTGCACCTCTTCTCTTTGTGCACGTCCCCACCTACGTGGGTGTGTGTGAGAGAGATACAAACCTAGACATAATGCGCCGTCCATCCCCATGCCTCCGCCCAGTCCGACCACCAGTCACCACCACGCCCCACTCCTCCTCACCTTATCTCTCATCTTTCTCCCTCCATTTTTATATACAAGGGGCCACTATCAAAATTACAATTTGCAGATATACAAGGCCACTAACACTAATCGATGCAATATTAATGGTGTTTGCCTCGTGGTACTAGCAAAGGAGGACATTAATTATCCCTTGCATGCATGCGGGAGTTTGTAAAAAAATGCATCTTGATGTTCCGTGCAATGCACGGGCATCTTGCTAGTCCATGAAAACAACACATGGCAAAATTCCACGGCGAACGAGGGATTTGAATCTGTTGGGAGGGGTTGTTTGGATCTTGCCCGGGGTAGCCAAAAATTGGCGACCCTTTTGTCCACCGGTGCCTTTGCCATCGATGAACGAGGAATGGCTCGGGTGCTCATGCTGTCATGCATCCTCCAGTGCGCACGTTGGAGACGAGCTCGCACGAGCTGTGTTTTTTTGTCCCACAACGCCGCCCGAGCCGCCCGCAGACCAACCGGCGACCCGCAAATTACACCATCCAACCATAGCCGCACACATTATGACATCAACTCAACCAACCGGATGAAATTCACGCAAACACGTAGACAAACTGATATTTCATATAAACAACGACGGAAATCATATAAAATACCGGATTTTCATACAAACATGACGGATTTCATTACATTCAAATGAACTACACGGTGCTAGTTCTGGACAGCACAGGTATATAATACCTGGCCTAAATGGTCGCCCGCCGATCGATTTGTGTTCCTCATGTCCGGCAGCACGATCACCGGACTGCCGGGAGCCCCGAAGGTATATGCTTCAGCGTAAAGGACGGCTCACTTCCCCACTGCCCAACTGATATCCTTGGCTGGTGCCGAAGATGATGGTGGCCGGCACCGGTTCGAGTTCATCACCCGCCACTACTTCGCCATGGCCGGCACCGGCTCGAGTTCATCCTAACATTCCCCTCTTCCGTGGAGCCCATGGGGGGTCGACGAAGGTCCTCGCAACAAAAGGATCCGGCAAGACACCTGCTGTGTACGCCGGCGTCGCCTCCACGGTGGCCTTCATGGGACCCAAGCGGCGGCGGCCTCCCGTGTTCTACTTCTCCTCGATGATGGCGGCAGGCGCGGAGGCGCTGGCCACCGACTCGTCGCTCTCCGCGCACCCGGCTTCTGTCGCTGCTTGCATGGCGCGGCCGCCGACATGGGAGTCTCGGCCACAGAAACGGGAGACGCGGTACGAGGCGGCGGCGTGGACGGCAGCAACGACGCCCGTGTGCCGCTCCTCGTTGAGCTGGCCTGGAGCGGCGAGTTGCTGAACCGCGCGCCGGCTTGGGGCGGCAACTGGCTCCGTCGGGCGAGGGGAGGGAGGTGGATCAGTGAGCTGCATAGCTCGTATCCGGCGGGCTACCCAGCCGGCTTGGATGCGGAATAACTACTCTTCGTAAGCCATTGTAAGAGTGGACAAAATGGTGGAGGAGATAGGGGAGCGGAGGAGCTCGGCCGGCGTTGCGTTTAACGCCGGCCCGGTCATGAACGGACGTGTGTCCAGAGTGGGTTTCTCGGCTTCCACACGGGCGGGTTTCATGGAGGCGTTTGAATGCGGCACGGAGGCGTGTTCAGCCGGGCGTGCCGCGAGTCGCGCCCTCAACTCTGGCCTAGGACACCGCGCCATTCTTCCACTGACGTGTGGGCTCTTTGGGTGCATGTCCTGCATGTCAGTGACCCTACGCAGGCAGCGCACAGCAGAGGAACCTTTGGTGGGCCAGGGCGGTCAGAAGCGGGCATTTCATAAACCGATGATTGTTCATTGAGTGTGACGTCATCTTTTCATGTAGATAAGCCTACTATGTTGATAGCCCGTTCGATACGTTGTGATTCATAAAGACCGCTGCAAACATCAATGTTCTGCTTATCACAGATAAGATTGATTAATACCCGTAACAATCCATGTCCTTAACAAAGGGTGCATGCACGTATAGGTTGAGCGTGTGTCTTGAGTCGTGTGATGTGTGCATGCACGCGTGCGAGTGTTGTGTGCGTGCAAGGGTACGTTTCAGTGTTGCATGCATGGGTGCGTACGTGCGTGTGTTCGTGAGTGCACGTGTACGTGTCAGTGTTGCACGCCAGCATGCGTGCGTGTGTACGTGTCAGTGTTGCACGCCTACATGCGTGCGTGTCTTCCGTGCGTGCATGTGTACGTGTGGGGTGAGGCTACACGTCAGTCGACTGACTTTTTCATCTCTGGTCATTAGATTTTCCAGCCGTTGGATACGAAATCAAGGGCCTCCAGTTTATCATCAAACTCCACCCCCCCTAAGCCGCCAGCCCCCGCCGGCCGCGGCCGGCCCGCCCTCCCCGAAACCACTCCCCACCGCCGGTTCGCCGCCGCACCGGCCATCCCTCTAGCCCCCCCCCCCCGCCGAGCTTTTTCTCCGGGGATCCCCACCCCCACCGCCCAATGAACGCCCCCCCAACCGCCGGTGACTGCCAACCAGAGGTCTCACGACTTCGAATACCCACCAACCACTAATTTATTACCATTTCTGTCCTTCATATACGCGCTGACGGGTGGGCCCTATGGTAATGTGCGCTGCTGAATGTGGACCGTTTGACTGGTCAATTGATTGTGTTATCAACAAATTACAATGACCGTAAGTGTCGTCAACAAAATGTATGTGGTGACCGTGATGAGCTTATTCTGAAGTCCAGTGACCATATCGTGCTTTCGCTTCAAATACAATGACCGTAAGTGTCGTCAACAAAATACGGAGCACGCATCAAATGCAAAGTCCGTCAGTGTCATCAACAAAATATGGAGATGTATCGTGAGCTAGATACCGTTGTACTATTGTATATGCTTATTTTCTTAGTGGCCGGTTGCGTGTGTGGTGTGGTGGGCACATCATTTCTAGTTGTGGTGGGTCAACATGAAGACTCATGGGTCGGTTCCATCCTCCGCCACATATAGGTTGGACCGAGACGTGTTATACGAAGACCCATGTGGAGGACTCGGCGTACAACACGAAGCTACCAGCGTCGCGGAGGACTCTATCCCCACTGGTGATAAGTCGACTATATATGAGTATGTTATACAAGCTTGGGGGCTAGTTCGTCGATAGTATACACACACGCACAATGCCTGGTATTCACGTGTACTTTGTACACACCCCTATCACTAATATACAGTACCAAGAGTAGGCTCTTTCTTCAACTGCAAGGGTCTGATCCGAACTAGGGTAAAACTTTTCCTCGTATTACCATCCAGCCTAACAGCCAGGGATATCCTACCGAATGATATGATGAAATCATATCTGCCAACTACTAAGAGAGAGGTGTGTCGGGCGGGGGGGGGGGGCAATGTGTGCGAGAGAGGCCTAAAGATAATGTGTGTGCGAGAGACACATAGGCACATATATGTGCGTATAGAGGGCTAGTAGAGACCGTGCATGTGTATATATGCATGTGAGAGAAATAGTGTTTTCGAACTGAGATTAGTGAAAAGAGTGGTACATAGTAGTCAGAAAGAGAGAGAGAGAAACAGAGAGAGCATGTGCGTGAGACACCCCGACACCCTGAGAGAGATTGTGAGCATGTGTGAAAGAAAAATGCCGATGCATATAAAGTGTGTGCACTTATGCGTTAGATAGGGAGATATATAACGCGTTTGTGAGAACGGGGCGAGGCATAGTGCATCTACGTGTAAAAGGCGGTTCTACGCATTAAATTAAAATATAAATGGCATTATTATTTTTGGATGAGATCATGAATTTTGCAAATTGCGTACGGACGAAAATCGGTCTATCAGACACCCATACTCTATTGAATTCTAGCATGTGCATGTGTTTATTTCATATTATCGATCCATAGAGTGAGAGCGGTTTGAAAAACAGGCAATGGATGCTTTTGCAATTCATATATAAACATTAATTAGTGCACTCCATGTTGTTAGTGTGAAGCACTTTATACATTTGTCACTTGCATGGATACATTCCAAATTGCTAGCTACGAAATAGAATACATGTCGAATTCAACATAAAGGGGGTTTCGAAGATTCGAATTCATAGGATGTGCATTCATCTATTTGAACCCGAGATAATGGCATTTGTAAATCAGATGTAAAAGGGGGCATCAATCTTTGTTGTGAGTTTGAACATGCTATATATATTCATACGCATATCTAACTTTTTTTTGCAACCAAGGAGATTATATCTGGAACCATGCATGAACTGAGGTAAGTTGCATATTTTTAATATATACCCGTGTACAATGTATATTCAAATGTACCCCCTCCATTCCAAAATAATCGTAGCTTTAGGATTTTCAAGAGTAAAGATTTGTGAAGTTTGACAAATCCTGAAAGTTCAATTCAAGATAACCGAAAACATTAATGCTTCTGCTCCCAAATATTGAACGAAGCGCCAAATAGGCCTCTGGTCACCCGAAACCGCGCGAGACTAATGTTTTGGTGGTAGGAAATTACTGTCCTGACTCTGGCCTGTGTAGCCTATCGGCCCGATGTCCAAAGGTCTAAACCGGGGTAGGTTTGTAACTTCACCAAGACGCGAGTCTCAACCGCCTCCGAGAAGCATTCATACGCCGTGGGCGCCTACCCATGCGCTCGGCCGAAATCTATCCCGCCCACATTTGGGACACCTGACATGACTGTCCTACCCCCAACCCGCAATATGTCCGAAATTTTAGATGGGGGCAAAGTTTGTAACTTTCCCCAAATTTCAAACAAGCGCGTCTCAAACCGAAACATTGTTCCCCCTTAGTTCCCCACCTCCGTCCGTTTCCCCATTCATACTCCGTGGGCGCGAAAACGCCCTCTCCACCAGCCGCGAAACCCCAGCCTCCTCCGTCCTCCATCCCATAGCGGCCAATCCACCACCGCCCTCCTCCATCACGCCGGAGCCGGTACCCCGACGTCGTCATCCAACGCAACTGCAACCGCAACGCCCTCAAGGACTTAGCAGCTGAAGCCGAGGCAGAGCTGCCTCCACGACGCCGACGCCGACGTGCGCCGTACCAGAACCACTCCAACCACGCCGTCCTGCGCCTCACTGCTGCGGCTCCACTGTCACAACCGTCCACCGCACCGGAGCTGTTCCCGCTACGCCGTTGTTCGCCGCCTCGGATCTGCTTCCCCGCCGCCGACAGATGGCCACCGCACCACACTCAACAACTTGGCCATGGGTTCGTCCAAGGCTGCACCGTCCTCCACAACTTCCGGTTTCCGGCGAACAACAAGAAGATCGTCGGAAAAACAGAAGGAGGACACAGCACTGCCAGCAGAAAGAGGTACTCCTCTTCCTTATTCATGCAAATCTTACGTCTCCGCTCACACCGTATTCATCCCACGAAAGAAACTAGTTGAGCGCTTCTTACTGCATCTTCTTCGTGATACTAAATGCACAAGGTTTCCTCCCTTTTACTATTTCACCTTTGCTAGAGGTCAGTAGCCCGCCTGGATTTCAATTCAGGGTCAGTCAAACCGCAATTAAAAGAAGCAGCACCCGCTTAGGCGCGCGGAGCACCTAGTCCGCCTGTTCCCCGGGGAAGCGGCGCATCGGTGTCTATCATAGGGTGTGGGGCGCAGGAGCTGCTTGCGCCCGATCTGGAGGTCGGCGGGGCTTGAATGGATGGCCGGGGGGCGGTGCCAAGCACGGCGGTGCGGTGAGGTCGAGGGGAGGGTGCAGGCAGGGGAGGAATACTGGGCCAGTGGTCGCTGGCGTTGCGAGGAAGATCGTCAACACTGACTGGCTGGAGGTAGATGAAGACGATCTGCCCGTTCTTTGTACATCGGACGGTGCAGAAAAAATGGACTGGCCTATTTGCTTTCAGTCGACTGTTATTTTCATAGAATCCTGTAGTAATTTAGTGTGCCATGCATGTTGTAGAGCTATCATATGTCTTCCGTCATTTATTTCTCACCGACCTGCTATCTGGTACCTTTACACTGTGCTAATTGTGCACACACTTCACCCATACTAACACTATTGTTTTTTTATGCATGGGTATTTCAGACTCTGACGCAGTGTTGATGAATGCAGAAAAGAAAAGACAGAAGTCGCTCCAGTGTAATTCGAAGATAAGCACTAAGCGTTTCAGCGCTCTAATGGGTGCAGTGTCAGCAATTGGATACAGTAAACGTAGCTCTGCAGTTGATGATCTCAATTGCCACACACAACCATCCCAGGTGCTTGCTTTAACTTCGCGCTGTCAAATGTGGTTGCATGTTGCATATGGTGTCTAGCTTGTATTGCTTCCAATTTGGTTAAATTGCATCTGCTTACTTTACACAGTATAGCTTTGATAATGACATGCCTTCCTGTTTTTGATACATACTACATATGTCTATTAACCATGTTTGTACATCAAACTAATGCTCTTTTGTATCCCTCGTCAATCACTTATGATGAGACAGTCACCCGAGTGGGTTACTGTGAGACGCCCTACTCGTTTAAAGAGTGCAGTGTCATCCTCCCCACATGATTCTCAAGAAACAGCAAGGCTAAATGAAGATAGTCAACGTAGCTCTCTAGTTGATCACCGCAATTCCCCCACACCACCATCGCAGGTGCTTGCTCTTACTTGGCAGTGTGATATCCGGTTGCATGTTGCATATGGTGTCTACCTTGTAATGCTTCTAATTAGGGTAAATTGCATCTGCTTAGTTAACACATTATACCTGTGAATATGACATGCCTTCCTGTTTGTGGTACATACTACGTCTTTCTATTAACCATGTTCTTACATCAAACTACTTTTCTTGTGTATCCCTCATCAATGCTCCTAATTTGTTAAATTGCATCTCCTTAGCTTACACATTATACATGTGATGACACGCCTTCCTGTTTTTGGTACATACTACATCTGCCTATCACACCATGTTCTTACATCAAACTACTGTTCTTGTGTATCCTCCATCTATCGCTTATGATGAGACAGTCACGCGCGTGGGTTAATATGAGACGCAATACTCTTATAAAGAATGCAATTTCATCCTCTCCACATGATTCTCAAGAAGCAGCATGCCTAAATGAAGATATTGAACGTAGCTCTGTACCTGAAGACCGCACTTCCCCTACACCACCATCACAGGTGCTTGCTCTAACTTCGCAGTGTGATATGTGGTTGCATGTTGCATACGGTGTCTAGCTTGTAATGCTTCTAATTAGGGTAAATTGCATCTGCTTAGTTTACACACTATACCTGTGAATATGACATGCCTTCCTATTTTTGGTACACACTACATCTATGTGTTAACCTTGTTCTTACATGAAACTACCTCTCTTCTGTATCCTGCATCAATCAGATGAGTCACCTTTATTCGTTGCATATTGCATATTATTTCTAGCCTGTTGCCATGTATTGCTTCTAATTTGGTCAAATACATTTGTTAGGGCACCCTTTTAATTTGGCAGAGTGATATTGGTTTCATCTTTCATATGGTTTCTAGCTTGCATCGATTCTAACAAGTTCAAGCACCTTGTGCTTAGTTTACACTTTATACATCATACATGTCAATATGTCACGCCGTCCTGTTTTTCATACATATTCCATCCTCCTATCATGTGGCTGCCTTACATGAAAGTAGTGTTCGTCAGTATCATGCATCAATGAGTTCTAAAGAGCAAATTTTATTCCTTTTTCTTGTGGGTTTGACTTGACAAGGCAAAATCAAGAAAGAGGAAGGAAAAGAGTAAGGAAGGCGATGATGGTGGTCCTCTGCAGCAACGTAAACGGAGCATCTGTACCGATTCTCCTTGTACTGATAGTGCATTACAAGGTCCAAGTCTCCGTCCCCTACTCCACCATCCAAGGTGCTTGCTTTAACTTGGCAATGTGATATCTGGTTGCATGTTGCATATGGTGTCTAGCTCGTATTGCTCCTAATTAGTGTAAACTGCATCTGCTTAGCTTACACATGATACATGTGAATATTACACGCTTTCCTGTTTTTGGTACATACTATATCTGTCTATCACACCATGTTCTTACATGAAACTACTCTTCTTGTGTATCCTGCATCAGTCACTTATGATGGGACACCTTTAAGTTGGCAGTGTGATATTGGTTTGCGTCTTGAATATGATTTCTAGCATGTATTGCTTCTAGTTTGATGAACGCCACCTATGACGAGACAGTTTTAACTTGGCAGAGTGATATTGATTGCACCTTCCATATGGTGTGTGTTTCTAATTTGTTGAAGTGCCTTCTGCTTAGTTACCACATCATAGGTGTGAATATGTCAAGCCGTCCATTTTTTCATACATATTCCATCCTCGTATCATGACTTTGCCTTTCATCAGAGTAGTGTTCGTCAGTATCATGCATGAATGAGTTCTGAAGAGCGAATGATATTCCTTTTTCTTGTCAGTATGACCTCACAATGCAAAATCAATAAAGCTAAAGGAAATTGGCAAGGCATTGGATGATGGTGGTCCTTCCGAGCAACTGAAATGGAGGTTCTCTACAGATTCTACTCCGCCATCCTCCCAACAAGATTCGCAAGACAACGCAAGGCTAGACAGTCAACGTAGCTGTGTAGATGATGAGCACATCTCCCCTACTCCACCATCACAGGTGCTTGCTCTAACTTGGCACTATTATATGTGGTTGCATGTTGCGTATGATGTCTAGCTTGTATTGCTTCTAACTTTGTTGAATTGCATCTGCTTACTTTACACATAATGCCTGTGAATATGACATGGGTTCCTGTTTCTACATCAGACTACTATTCTTGCATATCCCGCATCAGTCACTTATGATAAGGCACCTTTAAGTCACCACTGTGATATTGGTTGTGTCTTGCATATGATTTCTAGCATGTACTGCTTCTAATTTGTTGAAACGCCATACAGTTTGAACTTGGCAGAGTGATATTGGTTGCATCTTTCATATGGTGTCTAGCTTGTAGTGCTTCTAATTTGTTGAAATGCCTTCTGCTTAGTTACCACATCATAGGTGTGAATATGTCACACCATCCTGTTTTTCATACATATTCCATCCTCGCATCATGTGTTTGCCTTTCATCCGAGTAGTGTTCGTCAGTATCATGCATGAATGAGTTCTGAAGAGCGAATTTTATTCCTTTTTCTTATCAGTTTGACTTCACAATGCAAAATCATTACAACTGAAGGAAATTAGTCCGGCAGTGGATGATGGTGGTCCTTCGGAGCAACTCAAACAGGGGGTCTCTACAGATTCTACTCCGCCATCCTCCCAACAAGATTCGCAAGACAACACAAGGCTGGACAGTCAACGTAGTTGTGTAGATGATGAGCACATCTCCCCTACTCCACCATCACAGGTGCTTGCTCTAACTTGACACTATTATATGTGGTTGCATGTTGCGTATGATGTCTAGCTTGTATTGCTTCTAACTTGAATTGCATCTGCTTACTTTACACATAATGCCTGTGAATATGACACGTGTTCCTGTTTCTAGAACATACGTGTACATGATGAGCACATCTCCCCTACTCCACCATCGCAGACGCTTGCTCTTACTTGGAACTGTTATGCGTGGTTGCGTTTTCCGTATGATGTCTAGTTTGTATTGCTTCTGATTATGTTGAATTGCATCTGCGTAGCTTACAACTTATACCTGCAACGATCACTTACCCATAAGACACATTTAACTTGGGATTGTGATGTAGGTTGCATCTTGCATTGTCTTCTAGCTTGTACTGCTTCTAATTTCTTGAAATGGCACTTACGACGAGACACTTTTTACCTGATAGAGTGATATTGCTTGCATGTTCATATGGTGCCTAGCTTTCATTTCTTCTAATTTTGTTGAAATGCCTTCCGCTTACTGTTTTTTCATACATATTCCATCCTCCTATCGTACGTGTGAATATGAAACGTTGTCTTTTTTGTATATATTCCATCCTCCTATCCTGCGCTTGCCTTACATCAAAGTAGTGTTCGTCTGTATCATGCATCAACCAGTTATGCAGAGCTAATTTTATTCATCTTCTTGTGGTTTTGACTTCATAAGGCAATATCAGAAAATAGGAAGGAAAATAGTAAGTTAGGGGATGTTGGTGGTCCTCCGCACCTACGCAAACAGAGACTCTCTAGATTTGCCACTGCTACTGCTAATGAAGTTGAAGTCCCAAGTCTACATGATGAGTTCATCTCCCGTACTCCACCATCGCAGGTGCTTGCTCTAAGTTGACAGTGTGATAATTGGTTTCATGTTGCATATGTTGTCTATCCTGTATTTCTTCTATTTTGATTAAATTGCACCTGCTGAGTTTATATGTTATACATGTGCATATGACATGGCTTTTTGTGTCTAGAATACACTTCATCTATCTATCATACCATGTTCTTACATCAAAGTACTGCTGTTGTGTATCCCGCATCAGTCACTCATGATTGGATGCTTTTAACATGGCAGTTTGATAGTGGTTGCATCTTGCATTGATTTCTACGTTGTACTGCTTCTAATTTTTCGAATTGCCACTTATGACAAGATACTTTTAACTTGGCAGAGTAATATTGGTTGCATCTTTCATATGGTGTCTAGCTTGCATTACTTCTATTTTCTTGAAAATCCTTCTACTTAGTTTGCACATCGTAGCTGTGAATATGTCATGCCGTCCTGTTTTTCTTACATATTCCATCCTCATACGGTTGTCTTACATCAAAGTATTGCTTGTCTGTATCATGCATCAATGAGTTCTAAAGAGTGATTTTATTCTTTTGTGTTGTGGGTACAGCTTGACATGGCAAAGTCAAAAAAGATCAAGGAAAATAATATAGTAGGGAGTGTTGTTACTCATCGGGTGAAACGGAAAAGGTTCTGCCGTCGAGATTCTGCGGGTACTTATAGTGCAGTAGAAGGTCCAAGTCCACCGGCTAAATCTACAAACACAGTATCACCTGCTCCACCAGCTGCAGCATCCGCTTCAACTGTACCAGCATCTCAACCAGTTACTCGTTCGTTTGCTCCGGAACTGGCCAGTTCCCAAGCTGCCTTCACACCTAACACTACTTCCGAAGCACTGCTGACACAACAGGACTTGGCAAGATCAGATGAACCTCATGAGCATCAACACCAAGACGGTACCTGACCGAGTCAAGTTGCAGTTGCATGCTCCTTTATATGTACTCTCACAGTTTGATGTACACTAACACTTTCCATATTCGTTGTTGAACTAGCACCACGGCGCAAGCGGAAACAGACATCAGGGATAATGCTTGACAAATTAACAAAATCTAAAGGAGGAAGAATGGAGGTCCATTTTGAGGCAGGTTTAAAAAGGCCACGTGATGCTACAGAGTCAGCCAAGTTACTATCAGAGGTAGTCGTTGCCGTTAGGTGTCATGCACGTATCCTCCCAACGTGGATCCAGTACAGGAATGAGAAAGACAATACCCAGTTTAACACCTTCCTTGACCATTTATCCGTAAGTAATGTTATTCATCGCAATTAGTAATATTGTCTTGCTCTGTCCCATACTTTCTAGCTTCCTCCTAATAAGACTCACATTCTTTTTTCAACAGATGAGGTTCAAGTTGGATCCAAAAGATGATGCAACTAAACAAGCATGCACTCATGTTTTTCAGTCTGCTCTGCGACAGTATCGGTACCACCTTAGAAAATCTCACTTTGAAGGCAAGGCTAACAATGAAATCGCCCAAACATCTCCAGTGGAATATATTACAGATGAAGACTGGACAGCCCTCGTTAAACACTGGTCTGATCCAAAGTATCAGGTAGGCTATATGTATTTGATCAGACCACATATTGAACTTGTATTTATGTATGTGCCTTATAAGTGTATCTTCCTCTAGGCTAACTGTTTGAAGAACAAAACCAACCATTCTAAAGTGAAATTCCAACAGACAACAGGATCTCGTAGCTATATTGCACACTGCGAGGCTCTTGTAAATAGCTGCTACTTCCTTCTTTTTTTTTGTGCCATATTATCGTATCTATATTGACTTGTTCCAAATACAGAGGAAAGCCCGTGCGGACCAAAAAGAACCTGAACCGAATGCAGTGCAAATTTTCAAGGATTGCCACACCAGCAAGATGAAGGGCATGAGCACACCAGTTCAAGCCGCTGTTGTAAGTCCTTACTCCTCCTGCCTTGAACTGATTGGTACTGTGATGTTGTGATGTGTTCATTTAACTACTTGGTTTGCAGCCAATGTCAGTTACTCTGTTCACTTTTATTCACAGTTGTCTTAACGTATCATTTCACCTTACATGGTTTAAAAGAGATGAAGGATATTCTTTTGGTCTTGATCTGCAATCTAGTTGTTATGTTCACGTGTGCACACAATGATAAAATAGCCTGTTTGTTTTATATCTGTTTGTCCATGATATGAATGATGTCATACTATGTTCATCCTACTTTAAACCATGTCTCTTTATCCTTAGATGTCAACGAATGTGAGGAAATAGACAATACAGTAGGCATGCTACATGGACATATGTTCTGAAAGTGATTTTATTATGTAGTTGGCACTACAATACATGCTAATGTATTACAGTAGTTCACCAAAATAAGTTATGTATAAACGTTTAACCTACTTTGTTTGTTTTTGCCTCATTAGTAACTTATCTGGTACACTAATCTACAAGTACAAACTTTCAGGAAGCTATGGAACAAATGATTGAACAACCACAACCACCTGAAGGTGACGAGGCTACTACAGGCACAATGTCACCTCTTGCTGCAGTGCGTCAGTATCTCTCCACTAACAGTGCAAAAAGCACTTTCCTGCGTAATTCTGGGTTGGTTGTCAAGGTAACCTCGTCCAAATCACCTACTGAACAAAATCTTCCTGCTAGACAGAGTGATATATCTGTGCTCCAGACACAAGTCCAATCCCTAATGGACGTTTCAGAAACAAGAATACTGGTTGAGAAATGTCGTCAAGATATGAATGGTTTTGAAACCAGACTATCAGACATTCGCTTCGTTGTTCAAGAGCAATGGCGAAAAAAAGGTGGAGATCGTGCTGCTCCATCAGATTCTACAGCCTGAAACAGTAGCACTCAGGTCAAATGATCTGTGCTTCTATACATCTAATGGTGCTTTTATCTGGAAGGACTGTAAACTTTATGCCAACAGGCCTTTTGTTGTATGGTTGGAATTTATTTTGTTGTGATACAACATTTATGATGCTGCCTCAGGCTGCAGTAATTATGACGCTATTTTTGTATAGTGTAGGTTTATCTTAGTAATGTATTCGGCCGAAAGCTTCCTAGGAGCCCAACATGCCAACATTCGTCGGGCCCATTCCAATTGGGCTAAAAACGATTACGGGCCAAAATTGGCATGTAGCCCACTAAAAATATCTGGGCCTAAATCAGCATAAGCTTTCATATTTTTCTGGTAGGCATGTGCCCATAGTGGGCCTTTAACAGGCCTAAACATAATTTGGACCCTCCGTAAAAATAGGCCGTTTACAGGTGTAAATATCTCGAGCCCATAAAAACATGGGCCTTTAATAGACCAAAAGTGAGATTGGGCCCTGATTGTGCCAAATAACCCACTGGACTTAGCAAGCCAAAATGGTGGCCCATTTACGATGCGGATTTTTGACAGGCCGAAATTCGGACGGGCCGTAAATGCGCCGACCTAATACACGGGCCTTTAACAGGCCGGAACTTTGGTCGGGCTAGATTATCGTCATTTTTATATGGGCCGTTAATGGGCCCGATATGACGTTGGGCCACATATGGCCCATGGTTTACGTCCGGTGTTAACAGGCCGAAAATGACAACAGGCCGAAAGTGGCCCAAAGCTATAGTGGGCCTCTAACAGGCCGAATGTCAGACATGGCTGAATATGACCCAAATCCTTCGCGGTCGTTTATGGGCCAAAAGTTTTGATGGCCTGTAAATGGGCCCAAATGAAGCCGGACCTTTAACAGGCCGGAAATACACCGGGCCGTAATTCGGCCCAATTACTTAGCGGACTGTTAACGGGCCAGAAGTGACCATGGGCCGCGTTGATGATAAGTTTAGGACAGGCCGTTGACGGGCCGATTTGACAGAGAATGTTGGGCCTTTAGCTGGGCCGGCCCATTATGGTCTGCAGAATCTTGTGGGCCTTTAGCTGGGCCGGCCCATTGTGGTTCGCAAAATCTTGTGGGCCTTTAGCTGGGCCGGCCCATTATGGTCTGCAAAATCGTGTGGGCCTTTAGCTGGGCCGGCCCATTATGGTCCGCAAAATTTTGTGGGCCTTTAGCTGGGCTGACCCATTATGGTCCGCTAAATCTTATGGGCCTTCGGTTGGGCCGGCCCATTTAAACTTTGTGGGCCACTTTTGGGCCGGTCCACGTGTCAACATATCATAGGCCCATCTCGACCGTTGGATGAGTGACACCTGTGCCAACGTGGAGCTGACGCGTGGATCCGTCAGCCAATGAGAATTTTACACGTGGAAAATCGGCATTGGTCGTGGCTGTTAATGGGTTATCGGATCCAAAATCCGACCTGATAGCTTAACGGCGTTTCGTTACGGTGGATGCCACATGTCGTTCACCCTTGACGAAAGCACTTCTGTGACGTGTGATTTAACGTCATGGAAGTGGACACTTCCGTGATGATAATTTTGGCAATGTCATGGAACACTTCTACGACAGCACAGGTATGACTATCTTGATTCTGTCATAAATTTGTCATGGATGTACATGCATGACAGAAAACGCGACCTACTGTGACAAACACGTATCATCACGGAAGTGTATTTTTTTTGTAGTGCCATGGCACGCCTCCCTTCGTCAACTGGACCGCCATGGCTGGGGCGACCCCCTCCGCGTGCTGCGCCGCCACGACAGTGGGCCACGGCGGGGGTCGCGGCGTGCTTGCGCGGACGGCCGCGTCCGCGCTTGGGCGCCGGGGAGCCAGGCCCCTCGCGGGGGGCTTTCCCCTTCTCGGCGGCAGAAAACTTCCTCCGTGACGCCATTAGTGGCGCTGCTAGCGGCAAAGCAAGGGAAAAGAAGCAAGTGAACCGGGAAGATATGGGCGACGGGGGCTCCGCCCCTCCCTCCCCATTTATAGCGGAAGGAGGCCAACCGGCGCCTCCCACGATCACAGGTAATGATGGTTTTCCTTGCATGTTGCAGGGACTTGTCAAGTCGAGCAGTTGTCGAGGCGGCGTGGGGAAGCGGAGACGCCCACGTGCAATCAACCGCCACGCGTCAACCGAGGCCGCATGCTTTTGGGGCCCGCGGCGCTCCGTACTTGACCCTTGGCTTCGCCTCGAAGCCAAGCCCGAGCGCGCCTTGGGCCCGGGGGCTACTGTCGGCGTTCTGGGAACGGGGGTCCCCAGACTCGCCTGCCTGCAGCCCGCGGCGTGGCTGTGCTAGCAGGCCTGTACGGCCCATCTTCATCAACAAGGCATCCAAGACCCTCGCGAGGGGCCAAGCCTCGCGAGGCGGACGATGCAAGACCTCCTCAGGAGTGGCCTTTCCAGGGGGCTCATGAGGAGCGAAGATATCAAGGAGGGACAAACCTCACGAGGCTCTCGTGACGTGAGCCATGACGACCGATACCAGGCAGGCGCCAGGCGGGCGCCAGGGTGCTCAGTGTCCTTGTTTTCTCTTTGGTGCTAAAGAGGCAGGCGCAGGCGCGGAGTACCGAGGCATCAACAAAGGTTTCCATATCAGTGCAACGAGACCAAGACCAGCGGGACGGCAAGACGGAGGTCACCATGGAGCCCAAGACGGCGTCGTCATCAGAGCCTTTGGCAGGTGAAGACCACTTTTGTCAGGATAGCTTGTACTAGTTGTCCCCTTTCAAATTTGCCCGCCGTTGTTGGCTCCCTTCCCGCTCAATATTTGGGGAGAGGACCAGGGCCTATATAAGTAGAGCTAGCCACCACAGTAGGGGCAGCTGATCCAGAGGTACCTCGCTCACACACCACGCACAAGAACACCTCAACCTCAGGAGGCTGTTCTTCCCCTTGTACTGTTCGTCATCAGCCCAAGAGGTAATCCACCACCACCACACTGGAGTAGGGTATTACACCACAACGGTGGCCTGAACCAGTATAAATCTTGTGTCTTTATGTGTTGTGAGTTCTTCGAGTTCATCCGCGAGATCTTAGTGAGCTAGGGCATGGATCGGTAGGAGGGAAAGAACTTCACGCGCACCCCAGAGTTCGAACCTTAAGGGTTTTGCCGGAACCCGAGATGCGACACTATCCGGCCGCTTTGTTGGTCGAAAAGGGAAAAAGGGGGTAACCCAGTACACACATCTGTAAGGAACCCAACTCTTTGTTGAAAAGGGAAAGAAACTGGGGGGTCGGGTAGTTTGTGCAGGACTAGATTTGCTGCCCTCACATCGGAAAATGTTTCAAAGAGAACAAATATGGGACCAACGCAGATATGCTGCTTGGCTACATACTCTGCATCACCCATTTATACGTGTGGACGCACATGGTGCTGGCATGTCCCATGTCCCATCCACATGATCGTGCAGTGTGTTTTAAGATGTTGTGCTACTTGTATTGGTACTGTTTTAAATAAATGTTGAATTGAAGCTATTGTATTTTAAGCAATGGCACTCTCAGAATTAACTACTGAACTATTTTAAGAGAATTTCTCTGTTAATATGAATCAATGCAACCGTTTTAGAAATGCTACTGTCCTGTACTTTGTTTTCCATCAAGATAAGGTAGATGCTTCTTCTTGTGCCCTCATGTTTCATCCTCCTTTATTGGCATTAATTGTTTCCTTTTTTGCCTCTGTTAAATCAGGGATATCTATTCAACTTGTTGCTATAGCAAACTTAAATGTCTCACCGGCGACTTTACTTGATTTCAGAGTAACTGCACAAAACGAGATTGGGTTTCCTATTCGTGTTGGCAGATTCGTACGTGATCTTCTGTGCGTCATGACAGGTTTCGTACTTGCCTTCATCGACATGATCGTGCGGTGTGTTTTGAGATGCTGTGCTACTTGTATTGGTACTGTTTTAAATAAATGTTGAATTGAAGCTATTGTATTGCTGTCTTTTCCCATTAAGTAGTGAACAAAAATGGGACCAACCCAGACATTATGCTTGTTGCTTTGTTACAACAAACTCTGCATCACCCCCTTTATATGTATATGGAAGCACATGTTGTTGTTGCGCCCACTCTCCCCTGGAACTGTTTATGCTTTTTGTTAATCTGATGCCGCTGGTAAAATTAAGCAATGCCACTCTCAGAATTAACTACTGAATCTTATTTCAAAACTGCAACACTTGTTAGGGATTGGCGGCATTACCATTTTTGTGGCCGCATGTTTCATCCTCCTTTATTGGCCAGTAATTGATTCCTTTTTTGCCTCTGTTAAAACAGGGATATCTATTCAACTTGTTGCTATTGCGACATTTTGCTTCGCTTAATTTTGGTGGAACTGCACAAAATGAGACCGGATTTCCGTATATGTGTCGATATCTCTTTTAGATCCACCTCAGGCGTTGTTTCAAATCTTGGTCTTGAAAGGTTAGTACCTACTTTCCTCAGAATTAACTACTGAATCTTAGTTCAAAACTGCAACACTTGTTAGGGATCGGCGGGAGTACCATTTCTGTTAGGGATCGATCGGAGTACATGTAAGAAATGTATTGTTCAGATAATGTCTCTGTTATTATATATCAGTTACAGTGTTTTACAAATGGTACTATCCTACTTTGTAGTTCTTTCTACATGTTTAACCAAGGTATTGTTAAGATAATGTCTCTATTAAAATGAATCAGTCGCATTGTTTTAGGAATGATACTTTTCTGCTTTGTCGTTCTTTATACATGTTGAAACAAGGCATTGTTAAGATAATGTCTCAGTTACTATGAATGAATCACACTGATTGAAAATTGCTACTCTCCTGCTTTGTTTCCCATTAAGATAAGGTAGATCAGTAGATGTTTTTCTTCTGGGAGTACAAGTCATCAACCGTTATTTCTCAGTAATTGTTTCCCTTATACCTTTTGTTGCTTACAGGGATATCAAAATTAAAGCTCGGTTTTATTCCGACTTTGATTTTAGTTGAACTGGACAAAAGGAGCCAATGTGTCTAAGGCAAACTGCTGCATTAGTGGGTCCAGTTGGTCTTACCACTTTGCAGAAAGAAGCAGTCACTGTTTGTGCTACATTACACAAGGAATGATCGAGAAGCTTTACAGAGTATTAGTAGACGCTGATGACATGACTAGTCTACACAGAGCATAGGAAACACTACAACACGTGGAGTGCACTAAAAGTGCCCAAACAAGTACAGGAAGCCAGGACAGGACTCCAAATCTGTCAATGTCATTCTAAGCAACAATGATGGGGCATCTGGGTATGGTAATCTGTTTACCGTACTTTCAGTTTGTTAGTCCACCGATTGGTGGGTTGACACTGGGGCCAATATTCATGTGTGTGCTCCTGTGTCTTTGTTTTCTTGCAGCATATAAATACGATATCCATAGGGATGCTCAGCTTGATTTTAGTGGAACTGCATAAAATGTCCAGATGGTTTGTGTCCTCCATAATACTTCATCATGCACAATACATCGAATGGTTCTCTAATCATTCGTCGTCACCTTGAGCCACCGGACTATATGTTTGAATGGTGCTGCCAGCGTCGGCCATTAAGAAGGGTAAGAAGAAAGACAAAAAGAGAGATGGTTGCTTTACTTGTGGTTCGGAGGAACACTGGGCAAACAAGTGCCCAAGCAAGTACCAAGAAGCCAGGACAGGGCTCAAAGTCTGTCAATGTCACTCTAAGCAACAATGATGGGGCATCTGGGTATGGTAATCTGTTTACCGAACTTTCAGTTTGTTAGTCCACCGATTGGTGGGTTGACACTGGGGCCAATATTCATGTGTGTGTTGATGTGTCTTTGTTTTCTGGCAGCATATAAATACGAAATCCATAGGGATGCTCAGCTTGATTTTAGTGGAACTGCACAAAATGTTCAGATGGTTCGTGTCCTCCATAATACTTCACATCATGCACAATACATCGAATGGTTCTCTAATCATTCGTTGTCACCTTGAGCACCGGACTATCAGATGACAAACTGATGACAAACCCTGCCCGTTCCACAATCATAGGCATTACATATTTTGAATGGGAAAAGCTTGTCAAAGTTGACATTAGTTTAATATATTGGAATTGGAAAACCTTGTCAATTTTTGCTCATTGATGTTATCCAGAAGACATGCATTTGATATTTTTGAGTGGGACGCCCTTTGCTGTGAGCAACGTCGATCGTTTTTTCCTATTCCTGTCTTCAATTCAGAAGTAAATATTTACTCTGCTGAGATGCATAGTCACATGAATGTTGACTTATGTAAGATATTTTAAGAGTTTGTTCTAAATATTGTCTATGTAATGCCAGGCCTTGTGTTTGATTGCAAAGTTGAGCTTGGAATGTTGTGGCATGCGGCATCACGAGCTGTTCACCGTGCCTCCTGAGAATAATGCTTCATATTGTTTTGCATGTCGATCTAATGCCAATGATTTGCTTGTTAGGAAGATCATCCTCTTCTGTTGTTTCTGTGCTTAAGAAGTTCATCGTCTTATGTTTCATTCATAGCCTATACGACAAGTCGGGTAGGTTAGACGTGAAACCATATGATCTTCCGACCAACTCATCATCTTAGGTCGTGATTGGATCGTCGTTTCCCAACCAAAACCGCTTGTAAAACTGACGCTTGTAAATAAAAGCAGATGGTCTCGGGCGAAGCGCTTGGTTGGTCGATTTCGACTAGTAAAATATACACCGGTCTCTCAAATTACACGCGTAACCCGCCGGTTTTACTTACAGACCTCAGCCCTCAGTTTCATTACGCCTGTATTTTACGCGTTGTTTCCGATGACGAGTAAATTACACTTGTATCTTAATACAGGTGTGAAATAAACCAGAGCTCCCAAGCGCAGCCTTACCGTTTCATGCCATCTCAGTCTCTCGAAGGTGCTCATAGGTGTCCGATGATCCTGGCTTCCTGAATGAGCAGCAGGCGCTGTATCAGACCATCCATAGGGCCCGCGAGGCCATCTCCGTCGTCCTTCGAGTTGTTGCGCTCGCCGTGGCGCCGAGCATTGTTAACATGGTCAATGAACATGAGGATTCAGGAGATGACTTTATTTTGACTGGATGATAGTAGGGACCCAGTAGGGCCATAGCCGTACATACGCAAGTGCCTCCTTATTATGTACAACTATATTTTTTTTGCTTCCTCCTGGTTTCCTGACATCACGGTCCCACACCATTGTCAACCTATGTAGTCAATATAAACGAGAGAATTGCACAAGGTGCGGCCGACAGCTGGGACCAAGCAGCTCGAGCAGTATTTGTGTTTTTGAGGCGTGAGCACTGCAGAGTTTTTCTTGGCGATGTTTTCTTTGTTGTTCAGAGGAGAGCAGGGTTTTAACTGGGCGGGCTGTGGCCCGTCTAGCCCAGGACAGATATCCAGCCCAGATATTAATTTTTTTCAAGATGAAAATGGCTAGCCCAGCTATACGTTTTTTGAGGAATACCCAGGCAAGGTCAACTTGTTATTCTCCGCCCCGCTGGGCTGCAAATCATTCCTAGGAGGGATGCATTAGGCTTAACAGGAAAATGGGCTTTAAAAAATAATAAATGGGATGTAATTATAAAAACTGGGCAGTAACTATAAAAATGCACCAAGCACGGAATTAGTTTATAAAATATGATTTATGGATTTTGAAAATCTTAATTTTTAATTGTTGCACGCGCAATGTTTCGTTAGATTTTTACGTAATACAAACTTATATTTAATCTGACTAGAAATTTCGGGATAAAAATATTTCGGACCCCATCAAAATGTGGGAATTTTTTATTGAATTTTGTCTTGAACGGTTGGTTGAAATTATTAATCGTTGAAAATGGGCTGTACTTTTAACAAACTGTAAATGGGCTGTAGTAAATTCCATTAGAATTCAAACATGGGTTGTACATTCTTACAAATCGCAAATGGGCTATAAGTTCTCTCCCACACACTTGTGGGCCTACTAAGTTGACGCGTCCCCTAAAAAAAGAAGTTGACGCGTATGCAAGGCTTTATCAACTTATTATAGTCAACACACGGTTCTAGCAGCAGTGGCCATTGGATGTCCATCCAACGGATGCCGTGCTTCTTCTTCAATCTCGGATATACTAGCTTCACCCGCCCAAAAAATGATTCCTCCCCCTGACATCTGGGGCGCACCGTTTTGGAAGCTGACCTGTGGGCCTACTAAGTTGACGCATACCAAGGGCTTTGTCAACTTAGTCAATATGAACGATTCTAGCTGCAGTGATCGTACGATGTCCATCCAACGGCCGTAGTGCTTCTTCAACCTCTGGTCTTCTTGCTCCAGCCGCCCAAAGGAGCGCCGGTCGTGCCGCATGCTCCTGCCTCCCGTGGCCGGCTGTGATGCCGCGGAGGCCTCACCACCCCCTACTACTCCCACCGCCGGCCAGGCCATCCCTCTACTCACCCACACCCCCTGTTATTCCGCGGCGACGGCTGCCTCACACCGTAGCCGAACCAGTGAACCCTCGTACTCCTCTCCGCGTGGGCTTCCACTGCCGCGCCTTCCCCGGCTCCGTGTCGTCCCCTTCCCAGGCCTCGCCGTCGTCCACCGCCCTGGTGCTCTCGGCGCGGTGTGGTCAACGTGGTCAAGGAACGGCTTCCATCGGACATGGACTATACGTGGAGAGGCTGACAGCTGGGTCCACAACGGCAGCAAGGAAGTGCCTCCTTATTACGCGGAAAATAATGATTCCTCCACCTAACAGCAGGGACCCACCGGACGGGCCACCGTATTTCGCGAAAAAAACGTTTGCCCCCTGACTGCTGAGACCCACCGGACGGGCCACCGTATTGCGCGAAAAAAACGTTCCCCCCGCTGTCAGCTCGGACCCACCGGAAGTGCCTCCTTATTACGCACAAAAAAATGAATACTCCCCCTGCTGGTTGGGACCCACCTTGGTGGGAGGATGACTTGTGGGCCTACTAAGTTGACGGGGACGGAGTGCTTTGTCAACTTAGTCAATGTGAACGATTCTAGCTCCAGTGACTGTATGATGCCCATCCAACGGCCGTAGTGCTTCTTCAACCTCTGGTCTTGTTGCTCCAGCCGCCCAAAGCAGCGTCGGTCCTGCCGCATGCTCCTGCCTCCCGTGGCCGGCTGTGCTGCCACGAAGGCCTCACTGCCCCCTACTATTCCCATCGCTGGCCAGGCCCTGCGGCGACGGCAGCCTCACACCGCAGCCGAACCAGTGAACCCTCGTACTCCTCTCCGCGCGGGCTTCCACTGCCGCGTCTTCCTCGGCTCCGCGTCGTCCCCTTCCTAGGCCTCGCCGTCGTCCACCGCCCTGGTGTTCTCAGCGCGGCGTGGTCAACGTGGTCAAGGAACGACTTCCATCGAAAGAGTACTGTCGTGGAGAGGCTGACAGCTGGGTCCACGACCGCAGCAAGGAAGTGCCTCCTTATTACGCGCAAAATAATTATTCCTCCACGTGACAGCGGGGACCCACCGGACGGGCCACGTATTCCGCGAAAAAAATCGTTTCCCCCTGACTGCTGGGACCCACCAGCTACATCTTCGCACGCAAGAAAGTGCGTCCGGGCAAAAAACAAAGAAAAATGATTCGCCCCCTGACTGCTGGGACCCACCAGCTACATCTTCGCAGGCAAGGAAGTGCCTGACAGTCGGGACCCACCTGGTCCAAGCGTACGTAGCGTTGTCATTCTGGTCGCGAACGTGTACGTACATCCTGGTCGATGTAGAGGCGCGCACGTGTCGTAGTAGAGGCGCGCACGTAGCATGTACACGTACGTACAGCGGCCAAGGTGCAAGAAAGTAAATACGGCCACATACGTACATACGGGCGGGGTCTCGAACACCTAATCGCGCATACGTACGGCCAGGGCTCGTGTACATGGCTGGGTCGGAACGGAGAAACAGCGTCGTCGTCGTGTTCATGGGGAGCCAATGGAATGCGTCGTGTTCATCGGGAGGAAACGGAACGCGTGGGAGCCAACCCGCTTGGACGGAACAGCCGATGGAAATGAGGCCTGGCGTACCGCAGAACGGAGGAAATGGCCTTGTGTTCGACCGACCACGTTCGAAACGGGACCCTGTTCATCGGGAGGGGTCTGGCGTACCGCAAAACGGAGGAAACGGACCTCCTACGGTTGAAACGGGGGTCCTGTTGATCGGGAGGGGTGTGGCGTACCGCAAAACGGAGGAAACGGACTTGTTTTGGAGCGCTACGGTCGAAACGGGGGTCCTGTTCATCGGGAGGGGTGTGGCGTACCGCAAAATGGGACTCCACGGGATACTGTTCATCTCCACCGTCGACCCCCTCCAGCCTCCACGGGCTACTGTTCATCCACCGTCGACCTCCTCCAACCTCCACATGCGACTGTTCATCCACGGGCTCCTGTTCATCCAGCCTCCACCGCGCGCTACTCCACCAGCTACTGTTCAACCAGCCCTCTCCACGGGCTCCTATTCAACCACCCCTCCACGGGCTACTGTTCATCCAGCCCTCCACCATCTACTGTTCATCCTGCCCTCCACGGGGTGGTCCTGTTCATCCTGCCCTCCACGGGGTCCTGTTCATCCAACCCCAACCGGCTCGATCGATCGGGGTCCTGTTCATCCACCCCCACCGCGAACTGTTCATCCAAACCCCCCAGCAACACTCACTGTTCATCCAGAGGCAACGCCACGGGGACCTGTTCATCCACCCCCACCGGGAACTGTTCATCCAACCCCCCCCCCCCCCCCCCGCAACACTCACTATTCATCCAGAGGCAGCATTGATCGACTTCAGTTAGGAGCATTAGCGAAGGAATCGCTCGATCGGGTTCAGTTAACAGCCATCGATCGATCGCTCTGGTTCAGTAACGCGTAGCCTGCAGTGCAATCGCTCGGGTTCAGTTAGAGCCCAACGCCTCGCTCGGGTTCAGTTAGAGCCCAACGCCTCGCACACACGCGCGTACGTATGAGAGAAACGCGCATCGCTCGGCCCCCGACCACCCACCGTAACCGGGGACTCCCCGATATTTTCTGCGCCCTCGCTTCTACCACGGTTTTTTCCGTCATGGATGGCCCAAAGAATGTCATGCAGCTGCGTCTCCAGCCCGCCCAAGATGAAAAGCCCATTTTCTGTCATGATTTTTTGTCATAGAAGTAGGACCCCACCACATCTATGATGATACCGGGTTTTGTCACAATTATCGTCATAGAAGTGTCATAAGTATGACAGAAAAGATTTTCGTTCGGCCCAAAATGTCACGGATGTGTCTTTTTTTTGTAGTGAATCAGATGATTTTTCTCCTGATAAGTTAATTCAGAGCCATCGGTGTAGTGGGTTTTGTCCACCATCTTCCGCACATTCTTTGAAGAATGAAAATAAGCTGTCAACTATTTTGAAATAAACAATATAAATTAGTTAATAACTATGTTTGAGAAACTCACATAGTGGTAGAATTGGAGGCGTATCAACAAGGACCCAAATGTCCATATTGTCTTGCTCGATTTCAGGATCACCAAGATCCATGGTGACAAGCATATCCTCATGAAAACTATACATCTTGCAAAGTGCTTCCCATTTTTTGCAACCAAAATGGGTTACGCTCTCAGAATTGTACAGTTTTACTTCGAAATCCATACCATGATGGGTGCTTAGGTGAATTTTCTTTGTTTCCATCCTTTCATGGTCTTCAAAACCCATCCTCTCCAAGACATAGCTTCTTGCATGGCATGGGATAAGCTAGTCGAGTTGTAAAAGATGAAAATTACACGTTGAAATAGTTGAAGTCGTGCTTTACGGAAAAAAACACTTGTCGTCGTTGCGTACCGTTTCAACATCGAAGGTCTCCTCAAGCTTAATGCTGAAGCACCGATCTTCATCTAGGTGAGGCCTATCGCACAGACCTCGGTCGTTGTGGCACCAGTCGCACTCCCGCGGGAGACTTTCGTCGTCCGAGTACGACATTTCCTATGTTCATAATTCAAATATTAAACTTGTACAATTAATCAAATGCATACTCCTTGCATAATGCTCTCCAATTTTAGCATTCAAAGTAGGAGTAGTTTTCCTATTTGAGCATTCAATAAGCAAAACCAAATCGTAAAATAAAGTAGTATTCAAATTAGCATGCATTCAATTATAAGCAAAACTACATCATCTATTGCGTCCGTACATCGTCGAATATTATCACTAATACACCTCGAATACTATCATACATATAGAATCGCTAATACAGGTAGAACCGTAGCACCCGACAGGTATCGGCGCGGGCGGTGGACACCCAAAGAGAAAGAACCATCACAGGATCATAGCTCCAGTGAGATCCCTGAAGAACCTGCCAGGTATTGTCGAACCTTCCCTCCAACGCAACCATGTAGAGACGGACGTGCTCGTCCTCCTCGCTGACATGGTGACGTACCACCTCCGCGGTGTCCGGAAGCCTCGACACCGTCACTGGCCCACGCGACCGCCACCAAACAAGGATCGGGTCAACGACGGGCTGGCTCCTCACCAACCTACGCCCCCCGGAAGGTAGCACCTCCCAATACCAGCCCGGCGGAGCCCAGTCCCGGACATGGCCCCTCTGATCAAGCCGGCCTCCTCCACCGAGTCGAGTCCTCCTTATGAGTTGGTGACGGGTGCCAAAGACGGGCTTCTCCATGTCAGCACGGCACGTCGCCTGCCTATGATTCCACCCTTGTTTTATTTTTGATCTTTTACCCGATAAATTCTATACCTTCCACTAACTTGCATATTTTATAATGTTTGTCTTATTTATTTATTTCATTTGCATTTCATCGTTCCATCAAATAATATACACCAAATTGAAAATATAAAAATTTCCCAAAAAAATCATTTGAGACTTCCTTCTATTTTATACAATTACTTTTCCAAATTCCTTTTGTGTCATTCCAAAAATCCCTTGCCTTTTTATACGTCAATGTTTAGTTATCAAACTTTGTCTTATTATCCTTTTTTACTCTTCCTCTATTTGTATTTAATAAAAAAGAGAGGAGAATTAGGAGATGGAGAGAGAGGGAGAGACCAGCCTAGCAACTAACCCAGGCCGGCCCATTTAGCCTAAGGCCCAGCGCAGCTGCACCTAACCCTAACCTAGCCCGATCGAACCCTTTGCTCGTCTCTGCCGATTGATTCGATCCCTTTCTCCCACCTTGCGCCGTCAGGGGAGGCGCCGCAGGTGCGCGCCCGATCCCCAGCATCCGCCGGCTCCGGCCGACCCCGACGAGGCTGCATCGCCGTCGGCCTCGCTCTTCCTCACCTCACCTCTGTGCTCGTCCTCTCCCGCTGCATCGCGCCGACCCTGCCCGAGCCGCTCTACCTCCGTCCCCATGACGCCCAGTGGCCATTGCCGCCGCAACGGCACCGTGCATCGTGCCGCCGCACCTCCTGCTCGTGCTGTCGTCTGCTGCACCAAGCCCCTCCTTTCTTCCTTCTTCTCTCCCTCACCTCCATGTCTCCTTTGTGCCCATGAGTCATGGATGCCATGGATCCGCCCGGGAATCCACTCTCCGGCCTTCATCGTCGTCACCGGCGATCGCCGCTTCGCCTCCCGCTTTTGGATCCGCCTCCTCAACCGCTGCAGCGCACAGATCGGTCCTTGCAAGCTCCAGCCATTACCGACGATCTCCGTCGTGAGTTCTTGAAAAACGCAGGGTTCTTCATCGATTTGCTTCACGCACCCACATCCACCCATCCAGGCGAAGCGAGGTTAGGAGGAGGCAATCGATTTGCTAGAGGGTGACCATGCTTTGTGGAGTTTTCCAGAAGGAACGATTAGTTTCCAGGGTGGCGGGAGCACTGTAGGTGGCGAATCCATGTGACATGAGCCGTTCGATCCAATAGCATGGACAGCTATAAATGAATTTATTCTTCAGGCGTCGGGTCAAACAAGTGAGATAAGGGTAGATTCAAATATTCAAAAAATGTGTACTATGGTAGTAGAGATATGGTAAAATAAAGTAGTTTTATTAAATCAACTAGTTCAACTACTAAGCACTTACTATAAATAAAATAAACTAGTACTAACTAAAAATAAACTAGTTTAACTAGTTCTATTATTTATCGACCCCCCCCCCTCATGTCGAAGTTATCGGGGAGGCGGTATATCGACAACGACATACCCGATAAAAAATAAGAAGAGGAAGAAGAAGAAAAAAAAGAGGAGAAGAAGAAAGGAATAGAGGAGAAGATCGAAGAAAAAAAGAAAAAAAGGAGAAGAAGAAAGGAATAGAGTCTTCTCCTCTATTCCTTTCTTCTTCTTCTCTTTTTTTTCCTTCTTTTTTCCTCTTCTTATTTATTTCTCCACTTCTTCCTCTCCTCTTCTTCTCCTTCTTCCTTTTCTTATTTTCCTTTTTCCTCTCCTTCTTTATCTTCCTTCTTCCTTCTTCCTCTTTCCTTCCTTTTCATTATTTTACTTTTTCCTCTCCGATCCACTAACCTAGAATCTACTATCCTAAAATGCACTAACCTTAAATATGCACATAAAATGCACTAAATCAACTAACCTTAAATGTAACTTTTGCAACACAATTTTTTTTCTAAATATGCACATATATATACATAAATTAACAAAAAAAATTCTATGAGCAAAAAAAGTCATACATTAATGCATACATATCCATGGATCATACATACATCTGCATATATATAAATATACATACAACATCCATATATACATACATTAATGAATTACAAAAAAGTGTACGAAAAAGAAACTAGAGTGCAGGCCGGGGCGGCGGCGCGCGGCATAGCAGAGCAGGCCGGGGCGGTGGCGGCGCGCGCGGCAAGCAGAGCAGGCAGGGGCGGCGGCGCGGGGGAAGGGAGGGGGCTCACTGCGCGGCGGCGACGAGGCGCGGCAGAGGGCGACGACGGCGAGGTCGGCTCGGGGCAGGGGTGGTGTGGGGCGGCGACGGGGTCGGGGCGGCGCGAGACGGCGTCGGAGGGGCGCGGGACGGCGCGCGGCGACGACGGCGACGGCGAGGCAGAGGGCTGCCTGGCGGCGTCGTCGGGCGGGATCGAAGAACTGAACGAAAATTTTCACAAGCGTTGTTTATATAGACAGAGCATTGGTCCCGGTTGGTGGCACTAACCAGGACCAATGCCCCCTTTAGTCCCGGTTGGTGCCACCAACCGGGACCAAAGGTCTCGCCTTTGGTCCCGGTTGGTGGCACCAACCGGTACCAAAGGAGAGCATTGGTCCCGGTTTGTGGCACTAACCGGTACCAAAGGTGGGCATTGGTCCCGGTTCGTGCCACCAACCGGGACCAATGGCCTTGCACAGCGGCGTGGTGGTGGGAGTTTAGTCCCACCTCGCTAGTTGAGAGTGCCGAACACCTGTTTATAAGCTTCGTTGCCTCCTCTCTCTCTCGAACTCCTCTGATCTGCAGGCCTATGGGCCTAATCTGACACTGTTTGCCTGTGGGCCTGCTGGGCCTTCTGCGGGCCTGAATCCTGGCCCAACTAGCTAGGTTTCTAGTCGTATTCAGGCCGTGGTGGCCCAGTAGGTGGCATTTTTTTATTTTTTCCATTTTTTGTTTTCTTTGTTGCTTTATTTTTTATTTTGTTTATACATACAACAAAATACTTATTGTTGCTATTTTTATTTATTTTATTAAGGTTTATTTATTTTATTTTATTATAATTTATTTTATTTTACTTTGTCTTATTTTCTTTCTACTTATTTATTTCATAAAATTTTATTTTATTTCATTTTATTTTGTTTCTACTTATTTATTTTATTTTATTTTATTTTGTTTTCTTTTGTTTCTACTTATTCATTTCATAAAAATTTATTTTATTTTATTTTGTTTATACTTATTTATTTTATTTTTTTGCTTTTTGTATTTATTTTATTAAAATTCTTTTTGATTTTAATGTTTTGAACAGAAAATACTTTGATAATTTTAGTTGCATAAATTTTATGTAATTTTAGTTTCAATAATACTAGAGGTTTATAAAATGCAACATTCAAAGCATTTCAACAGGCATTTCAACAAAACATTCAAAGCATTTCAACAAAACGGACAATCTGTTTCGAGATATCAGGGTTTCACACGGAAACTCGTCTGTTACAACAGGCATTTCAAATGAACTAGGAAAAGGTTGAAAGTTGGCATGGTATCATCATAATAGTTGTGGAGAGAAAGTCTTCGCTTTTTCTTCGGTTGTGTCCTTTACTTATTGCGCCGTAACCATGGATAATCTTCATCGTTTATCAGGATGCTTGGGTCAGCCTTGACTTTGAAGGGAGGAATTTCATGAAACTTTTCATAATCTTCGGACATGTCTATCTTGCCCTCCACTCCCACGATGTCCCTTTTTCCTGAAAGAACTATGCGGCGCTTTGGCTCATCGTATGATGTATTCGCTTCCTTATCTTTTCTTTTTCTCGGTTTGTAGACATGTCCTTCACATAGATAACCTGTGCCACATCATTGGCTAGGACGAACGGTTCATTAGTGTACCCAAGATTGTTCAGATCCACTGTTGTCATTCCATACTGTGGGTCTACCTGTACCCCGCCTCCTGACAGATTGACCCATTTGCACTTAAACAAAGGGACCTTAAAATCATGTCTGTAGTCATGTTCCCATATTTCCACTATGTAACCATAATATGTGTCATTTCCCCTCTCGGTTGCTGCATCAAAGCGGACACCGCTGTTTTGATTGGTGCTCTTTTGATCTTGGGCGATCGTGTAAAATGTATTCCCATTTATCTCGTATCCTTTGTAAGTCAATACAGTCGAAGATGGTCCCCTGGACAACAAGTACAGCTCATCACAAACAGTGTTGTCACCTCTGAGACGTGTTTCCAACCAACAGCTGAAAGTCCTGATGTGTTCACATGTAATCCAGCCGTCACACTGCTCCGAGTGTTTGGAGCGCAGACTGTTCTTGTGTTCATCGACATACGGGGTCACCAAGGTAGAGTTCTGTAGGACTGTGTAGTGTGCTTGAGACCAAGAATGCCCGTCCCTGCATATTATTGAGTCCCCTCCAAGCGTGCTTTTTCCAGTCATTCTCCCCTCATACCGCGATTTAGGGAGACCTGTCTTCTTAAGGCCAGGAATGAAGTCAACACAAAACCCAATGACATCCTCTGTTTGATGGCCCATGGAGATGCTTCCTTCTGGCCTAGCGCGGTTACGAACAAATTTCTTTAGGACTCCCATGAACCTCTCAAAGGGGAACATATTGTGTAGAAATACGGGCCCCAGAATGACAATGTCGTCGACTAGATGAACTAGGACGTGCGTCATGATATTGAAGAAGGATGGTGGGAACACCAGCTCGAAACTGACAAGACATTGCGCCACATCACTCCTTAGCCTTGGTATGATTTCTGGATCAATCACCTTCTCAGAGATTGCATTGAGGAATGCACATAGCTTCATAATGGCTAATCGGACGTTTTCCGGTAGAAGCCCCCTCAATGCAACCGGAAGCAGTTGCGTCATAATCATGTGGCAGTTATGAGACTTTAGGTTCTGGAACTTTTTCTCTGGCATATTTATTATTCCCTTTATATTCGACGAGAAGCCAGCCGGGACCTTCATACTGAGCAGGCATTCAAAGAAGATTTCCTTCTCTTCTTTGGTAAGAGCGTAGCTGGCAGGACCTTCATACTGCTTTGGAGGCATGCCGTCTTTTTCGTGCAAACGTTGCAGGTCCTCCCGTGCCTCAGGTGTATCTTTTGTCTTCCCATACACGCCCAAGAAGCCTACCAGGTTCACGCAAAGGTTCTTTGTCACGTGCATCACGTCGATTGAAGAGCGGACCTCTAGGACTTTCCAGTAGGGTAGGTCCAAAAATATAGATTTCTTCTTCCACATGGGTGCGTGTCCCTCAGCGTCATTCGGAACAGCTAGTCCGCTGGGACCCTTTCCAAAGATTATGTGTAAATCATTGACCATAGCAAGTACGTGATCACCGGTACGCATGGCGGGCTTCTTCCGGTGATCTGCCTCGCCTTTGAAATGCTTGCCTTTCTTTCGACATTGATGGTTGGTCGGAAGAAATCGACGATGGCCCAGGTACACATTCTTCCTGCATTTGTCCAGGTATATACTTTCGGTGTCAGCTAAACAGTGCGTGCATGCGTGGTATCCCTTGTTTGTCTGTCCTGAAAGGTTACTGAGAGCGGGCCAATCGTTGATGGTTACAAACAGCAACGCGTGCAGGTTAAATTCCTCCTGTTTGTGCTCATCCCACACATGTACACCGTTTCCATTCCACAGCTGTAAAAGTTCTTCAACTAATGGCCTTAGGTACACATCAATGTCATTGCCGGGTTGCTTAGGGCCTTGGATGAGAATTGGCATCATAATGAACTTCCGCTTCATGCACATCCAAGGAGGAAGGTTATACATACATAGAGTCACAGGCCAGGTGCTGTGATTGCTGCTCTGCTCGCCGAAAGGATTAATGCCATCCGTGCTTAAACCAAACCATACGTTCCTTGGGTCACCTGCAAACTCAGCCCAGTACTTTCTCTCGATTTTTCTCCACTGCGACCCGTCAGCGGGTGCTCTCAACTTCCCGTCTTTCTTACAGCCCTCTCTGTGCCATCGCATCAACTTGGCATGCTCTTCGTTTCTGAACAGACGTTTCAACCGTGGTATTATAGGAGCATACCACATCACCTTCGCAGGAACACTCTTCCTGGGGGCTCGCCGTCAACATCACCAGGGTCATCTCGTCTGATCTTATACCGCAATGAACCGCATACCGGGCATGCGTTCAAATCCTCGTACGCACCGTGGTAGAGGATGCAGTCATTAGGGCATGCATGTATCTTATGCACCTCCAATCCTAGAGGGCATACGACCTTCTTTGCTGCGTACGTACTGTCGGGCAATTCGTTATCCTTTGGAAGCTTCTTCTTCAATATTTTCAGTAGCTTCTCAAATCCTTTGTCAGGCACAGCATTCTCTGCCTTCCACTACAGCAATTCCAGTACGGTACCGAGCTTTGTGTTGCCATCTTCGCATTTGGGGTACAACCCTTTTTTGTGATCCTCTAACATGTGATCGAACTTCAGCTTCTCCTTTTGACTTTCGCACTGTGTCCTTGCATCGACAATGACCCGACGGAGATCATCATCATCGGGCACATCGTCTGGTTCCTCTTGATCTTCAGCAGCTTCCCCCGTTGCAGCATCACGGTATTCAGGGGGCACATAGTTGTCATTGTCCTCTTCTTCTTCGCGGTCTTCCATCATAACCCATATTTCTCCATGCCTCGTCCAAACATTATAGTGTGGCATGAAACCCTTATAAAGCAGGTGGGTGTGAAGGATTTTCTGGTCAGAGTAAGACTTCGTATTCCCACAATTAGGGCATGGACAACACATAAAACCATTCTGCTTGTTTGCCTCAGCCACTTCGAGAAAATTATGCACGCCCTTAATGTACTCTGAGGTGTGTCTATCACCGTACATCCATTGTCGGTTCATCTGCGTGCATTATATATAATTATGTGTGTCAAAAGTAAGAAAATTAGACAAGTATCTATCTAAAGTAAGAATTCTTTTTCTTTCAGAAAGAAGATAAGAACAAGAGGCGCGCCACGGTGGTGCCGGCGACGAGATCGGCGCGGGCGATCGACGGCGGTGAAGATGGGGACGGGGTGTGGCGGACCGCTAAACCTAGACAAATCTCGGAAAAAATGGAGCTCGAAGGTCGAGCTTCGAGAGGAGAAAGCTTAACTAGTGTGGCTCGGGCATTTCATTGAACACCTCATGTGCATAGGAGGTGAGCTAGAGCACCCAAATGCCCAAATGCCCTCCCCTCGCCGGCCAAAAAAACAGAGTAGTGTGGATTGCTCTGCTCGCCGGCGAGGGGGTATATATAGGCAACTCATTTGTCCCGGTTCGTGGCTGGAACCGGGACTAAAGGCCACCCTTCTGTCCCGGTTCTAGGCATGAACCGGGCCCAATGGCTGTGGGCCAGGAGCGAGGCCCATTGGTCCCGGTTCGTGCCTAGAACCGGGACAAATGGGTCCACATAAGCCGGGACAAATGCCTCCCGAGGCCCGGCCGGGCCCCTGGGTGCATGAACCGGGACGTATGCCCCCCCATGGGTCCCGGTTCTTAAGTGAACCGGGACTAATGGGCTTGGCAGGATCCAACCAAAGCCATGTTTTCTACTAGTGCTAGTAGTGTTGATTACTCCTTGTAGTTGATGCTAGTTGGTTTATTTGGTGGAAGATCGTATGTTCAGATCCATTATGCATATTAATACCCCTCTGATTATGAACATGAATATGCTTTGTGAGTAGTTACATTTGTTCCTGAGGACATGGGAGAAGTCTTGCTATAAGTAGTCATGTGAATTGGGTATTCGTTCGATATTTTGATGAGATGTATGTTGTCTTTCCTCTAGTGGTGTCATGTGAACGTCGACTACATGACACTTCACCATTATTTGGGCCTAGGGGAAGGCATTGGGAAGTAATAAGTAGATGATGGGTTGCTAGAGTGACAGAAGCTTAAACCCTAGTTTATGTGTTGCTTCGCAAGGGGCTGATTTGGATCCATATGTTTCATGCTATGGTTAGATTTACCTTAATACTTCTGTTGTAGTTGTGGATGCTTGCAATAGTGGTTAATCATAAATGGGATGTGATATGTCTCCAACGTATCTATAATTTTTTATTGTTTCATGCTATTATATATTTTGTTTTGGATGTTTAATGGGATTATTTATACACTTTTATATTATTTTTGGGACGAACCTATTAACCGGAGGCCTAGCCCAAATTGCTGTTTTTTTGCCTATTTCAGTGTTTCGCAGAAAAAGAATATCAAACGGAGTCCAAACGGAATGAAACCTTCGGAAGCGTGATTTTTGGAACAAACGTGATCCAGAGGACTTGGAGTGGACGTCAAGCAACCAACAAGGAGGCCACGGGGCAGGGGGCAAGCCCTCCACCCTCGTGGGCCCCTCGTGGCTCCACCGACCTACTTCTTCCTCCTATATATACCTACGTACCCCCAAACCATCGAAGAGCACCACGAAAACCTAATTCCACCGCCGCAACCTTCTGTATCCGTGAGATCCCATCTTGGGGCCTTTTCCGGCGTCCTGCCGGAGGGGGCATTGATCACGGAGGGCTTCTACATCAACACCATAGCCTCGCCGATGATGTGTGAGTAGTTTAGCTCATACCTTCGGGTCCATAGTTATTAGGTAGATGGCTTCTTCTCTCTCTTTGGATCTCAATACAAAGTTCTCCTCGATTCTCTTGGAGATCTATTCGATGTCATCTTCTTTTGCGCTGTGTTTGTCGAGATCCGATGAATTGTGGGTTTATGATCAAGATTATCTATGAACAATATTTGAATCTTCTCTAAATTCTTTTATGGATGATTGGTTATCTTTGCAAGTCTCTTCGAATTATCAGTTTGGTTTGGCCTACTAGATTGATCTTTCTTGCAATGGGAGAAGTGCTTAGATTTGGGTTCAATCTTGCGGTGCTCGATCCCAGTGATAGTAGGGGAAACGACACGTATTGTATTGTTGCCATCGAGGATAAAAAGATGGGGTTTATATCATATTGCATGAGTTTATCCCTCTACATCATGTCATCTTGCTTAAAGCATTACTCCGTTCTTATGAACTTAATACTCTAGATGCATGCTGGATAGCAGTCGATGTGTGGAGTAATAGTAGTAGATGCAGGCAGGAGTCGGTCTACTTGTCACGGACGTGATGCCTTTATACATGATCATACCTAGATATTCTCATAACTATGCTCAATTCTATCAATTGCTCGAAAGTAATTTGTTCACCCACCGTAATACTTATGCTATCTTGAGAGAAGCCACTAGTGAAACCTATGGCCCCCGGGTCTATTTTCCATCATATTAATCTTCCGTCAACAAGCTATTTCTATCTTTGTTTACTTTGCAATCTTTACTTTCAATCTTTATCCTAAAAATACCAAAAAAATTATCTTATCATCTCTATCAGATCTCACTTTTGCAAGTGGCCGTGAAGGGATTGACAACCCCTTTATCGCGTTGGTTGCAAGGTTCTTATTTGTTTGTGTAGGTGCAAGGGACTTGAGCGTGGCCTCCTACTGGATTGGTACCTTGGTTCTCAAAAACTGAGGGAAATACTTACGCTACTTTGCTGCATCACCCTTTCCTCTTCAAGGGAAAACCAACGCAGTGCTCAAGAGGTAGCAAGAAGGATTTCTGGCGCCGTTGCCGGGGAGTCTACGCACAAGTCAACATACTAAGTACCCATCACAAACTCTTATCCCTCGCATTACATTATTTGCCATTTGCCTCTCGTTTTCCTCTCCCCCACTTCACCCTTGCCGTTTTATTCGCCCTCTTTTCCGTTCGCCTCTTTTTCGCTTGCTTCTTGTTTGCTCGTGTGTTGGATTGCTTGCTTGTCACAATGGCTCAAGATAATACTAAATTGTGTGACTTTGCCAATACCAACAATAATGATTTTCTTAGCACTCCAATTGCTCCTCTTACCGAAGCTGAATCTTGTGAAATTAATGCTGCCTTGCTGAATCTTGTTATGAAAGACCAATTCACCGGCCTTCCTAGTGAAGATGCCGCTACCCATCTAAATAGCTTTGTTGATTTGTGTAATATGCAAAAGAAGAAAGATGTGGATAATGATATTGTTAAATTGAAGCTATTTCCGTTTTCTCTTAGAGATCACGCTAAAACTTGGTTTTTGTCTTTGCCTAAAAATAGTATTGATTCTTGGAATAAGTGCAAAGATGCTTTTATCTCTAAGTATTTCCCTCCCGCTAAGATCATCTCCCTTAGAAACGATATTATGAATTTTAAGCAACTTGATCATGAACATGTTGCACAAGCTTGGGAGAGGATGAAATTAATGATACGTAATTGCCCTACTCATGGTTTGAATTTGTGGATGATTATACAAAAAAATTATGCCGGATTGAATTTTGCTTCTAGAAATCTTTTAGATTCGGCCGCGGGAGGCACTTTTATGGAAATCACTTTAGGAGAAGCTACTAAACTCCTAGATAATATTATGGTTAATTATTCTCAATGGCACACTGAAAGATCTATTAGTAAAAAGGTGCATGCAATTGGAGAAATTAATGTTTTGAGTGGAAAGATGGATGAACTTATGAAGCTGTTTGCTAATAAAAGTGTTGCTTCTGATCCTAATGATATGCCTTTGTCTACCTTGATTGAGAATAATAATGAATCTATGGATGTGAATTTTGTTGGTAGGAATAATTTTGGTAACAACGCTTATAGAGGAAACTTTAATCCTAGACCGTACCCTAGTAATTCCCCTAATAATTATGGTAATTCCTGCAACAACTCTTATGGAAATTTTAATAAGTTGCCCTCTGATTTTGAGACTAGTGTTAAAGAATATATGATTTCTCAACAGAATTCCAATGCTTTGATTGAAGAAAAATTGCCTAAGATTGATGAATTGACTAGGAACGTGGATAGAATTTCCCTTGATGTTGATTCTCTGAAACTTAGATCTATTCCACCTAAGCATGATATCAATGAGTTTCTCAAAGCCATGAGAATTTCCATTGATGAGTGCAAGGAAAGAACCGCTAGGATGCGTGCTAAGAAAGATTGCTTTGTGAAGGCGTGTTCTTCTAGTTTTTATGAGAATAAAGATGAAGATCTAAAAGTTATTGATGTGTCCCCTATTAAATCCTTGTTTTGCAATATGAATCTTGATGATGATGGGACTAGAGATGAGTCAACTTTAGTTAGAAGGCGTCCCAAAAATTCAGAGTTTTTAGATCTTGATGCTAAAATTGGTAAAAGTAGGATTGAAGATGTTAAAACTTTAGATAGCAATGAACCCACTATCTTGGATTTCAAGTAATTTAATTATGATAATTTCTCTTTGATAGATTGTATTTCCTTGTTGCAATCCGTGCTAAATACTCCTCATGCTTATAGTCAAAATAAAGCTTTTACTAACATATCGTTGATGCTTTGATGCAATCTTATGAAGAAAAACTTGAGTTGGAAGTTTCTATCCCTTGAAAACTTTATGATGAATGGGAACCTACAATTAAAATTAATGATCATGAATGCCATGCTTTGTGTAATTTGGGTGCTAGTGTTTCCACGATTCCAAAAACTTTGTGTGATTTGTTAGGTTTCCGTGAATTTGATGATTGTTCTTTAAACTTGCACCTTGCGGATTCCACCATTAAGAAACCTATGGGAAGAATTAATGATGTTCTTATTGTTGCAAATAGGAATTATGTGCCCGTAGATTTCATTGTTCTTGATATAGATTGCAATCCTTCATGTCCTATTATTCTTGGTAGACCTTTCCTTGGAACGATTGGTGCAATCTTTGATATGAAGGAAGGGAATATTAGATTCCAATTTTTGTTAAGGAAAGGCACAGAACACTTCCTTAGAAAGAAAATTAAATTACCATATGAATCTATTATGAGAGTCACCTATGGATTGCCTACCAAAGATGGCAATACTTAGATCTATCCTCGCTTTTATTCCTAGCTAGGGGCGTTAAACGATAGCGCTTGTTGGGAGGCAACCCAAATTTATTTTTAGTTTTTTGCTTTTTGGTTCTGTTTAGGAATAAATAATCCATCTAGCTTCTGTTTAGATGTGGTTTTGTGTTTTAATTAGTGTTTGTGCCAAGTTAAACCTAAAGGATCTTCTTGGATGATAGTTATTTGATCTTGCTGAAAATTCCAGAAACTTTCTGTTCACGAAAACAATTGTTAAAAATCACCAGAACGTGATAAAATACTGATTCCAATTGAAGAAGATCAATAAACAAATTATCTAGGTCGTACTATTTTGGTAGAATTTTTAGAGTTCCAGAAGTTTGCGTTAGTTACAGATTACTACAGACTATTCTGTTTTTGACAGATTCTGTTTTTCGCGTGTTGTTTGCTTATTTTAATGAATCTATGGCTAGTAATGGAGTTTATGAACCATAGAAAAGTTGGAATACAATAGGTTTAACACCAATATAAATAAATAATGAGTTCATTGCAGTACCTTGAAGTGGTGTTTTTTTTTCTTTCGCTAACGGAGCTCACGAGATTTTCTGTTAAGTTTTGTGTTGTGAAGTTTTCAAGTTTTGGGTAAAGATTTAATGGATTATGGAACAAGGATTGGCAAGAGCCTAAGCTTGGGGATGCCCATGGCACCCCAAGGTAAAATTAAAGTATAACCAAAAGCTTAAGTTTGGGGATGCCCCGGAAGGCATCCCCTCTTTCGTCTTCATCTATCGGTAACTTTACTTGGAGCTATATTTTTATTCACCACATGATATGTGTTTTGCTTGGAGCGTCTTGTATGATTTGAGTCTTTTCTTTTTAATTTGTCACAATCATCCTCGCTGTACACACCTTTTGAGAGAGATACACATGATTCGGAATTTGTTAGAATACTCTATGTGCTTCACTTATATCTTTTGAGCTATATAGTTTTTGCTCTAGTGCTTCACTTATATCTTTTAGAGCATGGTGGTGGTTGTATTTTATAGAAATTATTGATCTCTCATGCTTCACTTATATTATTTTGAGAGTCTTAAAAAGCATGGTAATTTGCTTTAATTGTGAAATTAATCTTCCATATTGAGTTCATTGAATATGATGAGAAGTTTGATACTTGATAAGTGTTTTGATATATAAAGGTGGTAATATTAGAGTGTGCTAGTTGAGTAATTGTGAAATTGAGAACTACTTGTGTTAAAGTTGGCAAGTCCCGTAGCATGCACGTATGGTAAAAGTTGTGTGACAATTTTTACACATAAGGTGTTCTTTTATTGCTTTTCTTATGAGTGGCGGTCGGGGACGAGCGATGGTCTTTTCCTACAAATCTATCCCTCTAGGGGTATGCGTAGTAGTACTTTGCTTTGAGGGCTAATAAACTTTTGCAATAAGTATATGAGTTCTTTATGACTAATGTGAGTCCATGGATTATACGCACTCTCAACCTTCCACAATTTTCTAGCCTCTACGGTACCGCGCATTGCCCTTTCTCACCTTGAGAGTTGGTGCAAACTTCGTCGGTGCATCCAAACCCCGTGATATGATACGCTCTATCACACATAAACCTCCTTATATCTTCCTCAAAACAGCCACCATACCTACCTATCATGGCATTTCCATAGCCATTCCGAGATATATTGCCATGCAACTTTCCACCGTTCCGTTTATTATGACACGCTTCATCATTGTCATATTGCTTTGCATGATCATGTAGTTAACATCGTATTAGTGGCAAAGCCACCATTCATAACTTTCATACATGTCACTCTTGATTCATTGCATATCCCGGTACACTGCCAGAGGCATTCACATAGAGTCATATTTTGTTCTAAGTATTGAGTTGTAATTCTTGAGTTATAAGTAATAAAAGTGTGATGATCATCATTATTAGAGCATTGTCCCACGTGAGGAAAGGATGATGGAGACTATGATTCCCCCGCAAGTCGGGATGAGATTCCGGACTAAATAAAAAAAGAAAAAAAGAGGCCAAAGAAAAAAAAGTGAAGGCCCAAGAAAAAAAAGAGAAAAAAATGAGAGAAAAAGAGAGAAGGGACAATGTTACTATCCTTTTTCCACACTTGTGCTTCAAAGTAGCACCGTGATCTTCATGATAGAGAGTCTCCTATGTTGTCACTTTCATATACTAGTGGGAATTTTTCATTATAGAACTTGGCTTGCATATTCCAATGATGGGCTTCCTCAAAATGCCCTAGGTCTTCGTGAGCAAGCAAGTTGGATGCACACCCACTTAGTTTTTTTTGTTGAGCTTTCATATATTTATAGCTCTAGTGCATCCGTTGCATGACAATCCCTACTCCTCTCATTGACATCAATTGATGGGCATCTCCATAGCCTATTGATTAGCCGCGTCGATGTGAGACTTTCTACCTTTTTGTCTTCTCTCATAACCCCCATCATTATACTTTACTCCACCCATAGTGCTATATCCATGGCTTGCGCTCATGTATTGCGTAAGGGTTGAAAAGGCTGAAGCGCGTTAAAAAGTCTGAACCAATTGCTCGGCTTGTCATCGGGGTTATGCATGATGAGAACGTTTGTGTGACGATATTGAAACATGGCCTAACTATATGATTTTGTAGGGATAAGCTTTCTTTGGCTATGTTATTTTGATAAGACATAATTGCTTGGTTAGCATGTTTGAAGTATTATTGTTTTTATGTCAACATTAAACTTTTATCTTGAATCTTTCAGATCTGAATACTCATGCCACAATAAAAAGAATTACATTGAAAATTATGCTAAGAAGCATTCCACATCAAAAATTCTGTTTTTATCATTTACCTACTCGAGGACGAGCAGGAATTAAGCTTGGGGATGCTTGATACGTCTCCAACGTATCTATAATTTTTGATTGTTCCATGCTATTATATATTCTGTTTTGGATGTTTAATGGGCTTATTTATACACTTTTATATTATTTTTGGGACTAACCTATTAACCGGAGGCCCAGCCCAAATTGTTGTTTTTTGCCTATTTCAGTGTTTCGTAGAAAAAGAATATCAAACGGAGTCCAAACGGAATAAAACCTTCGGGAGCGTGATTTTTGGAACAAACGTGATCCAGAGGACTTGGAGTGGACGTCAAGCAACCAACAAGGAGGCCACGAGGCAGGGGGCGCGCCTACCCCCCTGGGCGCGCCCTCCACCCTCGTGGGCCCCTCGTGGCTCCACCGACCTACTTCTTCCTCCTATATATACCTACGTACCCCCAAACCATTGAAGAGCACCACGAAAACCTAATTCCACCGCCGCAACCTTCTGTACCCGTGAGATCCCATCTTGGGGCCTTTTCCGGCGTCCTTCCGGAGGGGGCATTGATCACGGAGGGCTTCTACATCAACACCATAGCCTCTCCGGTGATGTGTGAGTAGTCTACCACAGACCTTCGGGTCCATAGTTATTAGCTAGATGGCTTCTTCTCTCTCTTTGGATCTCAATACAAAGTTCTCCTCGATTCTCTTGGAGATCTATTCGATGTAATCTTCTTTTGCGGTGTGTTCGTCGAGATCCGATGAATTGTGGGTTTATGATCAAGATTATCTATGAACAATATTTGAATCTTCTCTGAATTCTTTTATGTACGATTGGTTATCTTTGCAAGTCTCTTCGAATTATCAGTTTGGTTTGGCCTACTAGATTGATCTTTCTTGCAATGGGAGAAGTGCTTAGCTTTGGGTTCAATCTTGCGGTGCTCGATCCCAGTGACAGTAGGGGAAATGACACGTATGGTATTATTGCCATCGAGGATAAATATCATATTGCATGAGTTTATCCCTCTACATCATGTCATCTTGCTTAAAGCGTTACTTCATTCTTATGAACTTAATACTCTAGATGCATGCTGGATAGCGGTCGATGTGTGGAGTAATAGTAGTAGATGCAGGCAGGAGTCAGTCTACTTGTCACGGACGTGATGCCTATATACATGATCATACCTAGATATTCTCATAACTATGCTCAACTCTATCAATTGCTCGATAGTAATTTGTTCACCCACCGTAATACTTATGCTATCTTGAGAGAAGCCACTAGTGAAACCTATGGCCCCCGGGTCTATTTTCCATCATATTACTCTTCCGTTAACAAGCTATTTCTATCTTTGTTTACTTTGCAATCTTTACTTTCAATCTTTATCATAAAAATACCAAAAGTATTATCTTATCATCTCTATCAGATCTCACTTTTGCAAGTGTCCATGAAGGGATTGACAACCCCTTTATCGCGTTGGTTGCAAGGTTCTTATTTGTTTGTGTAGGTGCAAGGGACTTGAGCGTGGCCTCCTACTGGATTGATACCTTGGTTCTCAAAAACTGAGGGAAATACTTATGCTACTTTGCTGCATCACCCTTTCCTCTTCAAGGGAAACCAACGCAGTGCTCAAGAGGTAGCAGGATGCTTGTCCATGGAAGGGCAGTACCCAAGCACCGGTCCACCCACATATCAAATTATCAAAGTACCGAACGCGAATCATATGAACGTGATGAAAACTAGCTTGACGATAATTCCCATGTGTCCTCGGGAGCTTTCCTTTATATAAGAGTTTGTCCAGGCTTGTCCTTTGCTACAAAAAGGATTGGACCATCTTGCTGCACCTTATTTACTTTCATTACTTGTTGCTCGTTACAATTTACCTAATCACAAAACTATCTGTTACCGATAATTTCAGTGCTTGCAGAAAATACCTTGCTGAAAACCGCTTATCATTTCTTTCTGCTCCTCGTTGGGTTCGACACTCTTACTTATCGAAAAGGCTACGATAGATCCCCTACACTTGTGGGTCATCAGGGGGGCACCCGAGGTGGGCACAAACCACCAGGGCGCGCCAGGGCCTCCTGGCGCGCCCTGGTGGGTTGTGCCCCCCTCGGGGCACCCCCAGGTGCAACCAGGGCCCATTGCCTTTCTTCTAGCCCATAAAAATTCTCTAAAAAGTTTCGGGGCATTTGGACTCCGTTTGATATTGATTTCCTGCGATGTAAAAAACATGGAAAAAACAGCAACTAGCACTTGGCACTATGTCAATAGGTTAGTACCAAAAAAATGATATAAAATGACTATAAAATGATTATAAAACATCCAAGACTAATAATAAAACAACATGGAACAATCAAAAATTATAGATACGTTGGAGACGTATCAGCCATGATCATGCACTAACCGCGACAAAATCGAGCTCGCAAACTATACCGACGTTGGCTTCATCGATGGTGTCTATCACCTGGAGCAACCCTATCCACCCCCTCCCAATTGTTGTGATCAAGCCGCTCGATGACGCTTTCCATCCCCCCCCCCCAAGTCTCTACCTCTTTGTTGTCCCAAGCACCGAGTTTGACACCTAGATCACACATGTTTCCATCCTCACCATAGCACACGGCCTTCCTCGGCCCAACCACAATGTCTCGGAGATTCTCCTCATCCTCCTCGGTATTCTTGCCGAAGGAATCGGCGAGTGAACCCTCCATTCAGTCGCGTCATGGTCGTCTTCCTCACCTCTGGTCAACCACCATCTCACCCCAATCTCCTCCTCCAGCGGCCCTAGCTTCTTCTTTTATGTTTTCTGTAATTGCATCTAGCACTCCTTGTAGGTTTTGGTTGATTTTGCCAAAAGTGATCAAGGAACTAATGTGTATTTAAGTGCATACAAAGGGATTAGACCCTGAGGATTTTGTTTTAACCAAGGATTGTGACCCGTAAAATGTTATGGAAATATTGAAGGCTTCGGTGCACCCTTTGATGAATTAGCCGAGGAACTAGAATGTGAAGAGTTAGCTAGTTTATAGTTTCTTTATTATTCTTTGAGTCAATAGGAAAAACTATGCTATTGAGAGGGTCCAAGTGTTACTAAGACAGTGTGTCTCCAGTTGTGCTTAATCGAACCTATTTCTTCAGAGTTGAAGACTTGGAAATCTCCTTTTCAGGCAAAGTCTTCAAGCTTGCGTGTTGAAGGTGATTCTTTAGTACATGTGGGTTTAAATTCTTCGTTGAGGAGTTAGGGAACTATTGTAAGTTTATCCTACCTTGGGGAATTTGAGAGTTCAAATTTCTGAATGTTGAGATAGTTCGCAACAGCATGTTGGTTGGCACATCCCATCGAACTATCACTTCGGCCCTCGGGTTGCGACCCCGGCTATAAATAGCCCTTGCCTCCACAATAAGTTATTTGGTTGCTCAGCCCGTTTCAAAACAAGTTGTCTGAGCATCCTGTCCTTTCGAAGAATTCGAGTGAATCCCAAGTGGGGAAAAACCCAGAGCCTAAAAACCTAAGTGGTTAAGCATCATTGAAGAAACTGATTGTAGTTCACTGAAGACGTGTTACTGTTGAAGATTGTGCATCTTCCATGCAGTTAGGCGTTCCCAGAACCTCCAACATGTGGACTAACTGAAGAAAAAATCTGTGAAAGATTGGAGGTCGCCTTGAAGATCCACCACACGTGATTGGGTGATGTCTAAGTGATCTTAGCTCAAGGAGAACAGGGGGAGTCTTCAGTGACGTCGGAACTCTGTCTCAGGCCCTACAACTAGGCGCAAAGTTGTATCAACAAATCCATTGTCTTCATTATGCTTACAAGTTATAATTTATGCATCCTATGTTTTTTTGCATATTCCAAAGAATTGCTTCTCTCCCCTCTCTGAAGATTTTACTAAATACTTCTATATTCCTCTGCGTATCACTATGTTCTGTATTTTGTGATGTTGTGCCGAAATGTGTATGCCTCTTAGTTAGACTATGCTATCCCTTCTATTACTTGGTCGTCATGCTATCCTTTGTACCGATGTCTCCATTTTCAGTTCTGATTGCATCCCTACCTAAGGCTTCAGCTTGATTGTTGTATTTTTTCTTCAGTATTTGCACTATAATTCTTCATACTTCAAAAAAATGTCATAATCTCCCGTTCACTTTCCCCTGTGGTCGATATACTTGATCTTAGAATTGTTATCAAAAAGGTGCTCCCTTGACTATGTGTCTTTTGGTTTAACCGCCTAGAGTTTTTTAGTATGTTAACTATAGGAAGAAACTAGCGTGGGTCTACGCACAAGTCCATCTTGGATGGAAGTGACTATCCGTACTAGAAGCACCAAATGTGTCGGCATATCAAAGGCGTCGATGTTGAGCTATGGAGAATTATCTTTGAATGTTTTGTCATCATTGGAGAAGACCTTCTCACTCATGAGGACTGAAGAAATATTAATCGTGATGCACAAGCTCAAGATCTTCTCTGTGATTGCATGACTAAGGAGCAATTTAATCGCATCAACAAGTTGAAACTGCAAAGGGAATTTGGGATGTGATGTTTCAGGTCAATGAAGGTGTTTTCACTCAGTGTGAGACCAGAATGGTCATTCTTCATAGCCTCTTCAATCACTTGAAGAGAAATTACTATGAAAGTGTTCAAAACACATATTGAAGACTACTACTATCACCCATGAGATGCAAGGTCTTGGTACAAGGGACATCACTAATCATGATGTTGTAAAGAAGTTGCCTTAGATCCCTTGATGAATTATTTGATGCTCCAGTCCTCATGATCCAAAGCTTGTTGGACTACAAAACTATAAGGGTCCCAAATGTCCCCGAAAGACTCAATACTCATGAACTGCACATGTACGTCAGAGCTCAGTTGACTCTGTCTTGACGGACGAATTCGAGGAGGATCGAAGCCCAAAATACCCAACTTGAAGATGAAGCGCTATCATTCGCTCGAGAGCCGTCCTCAAGGACTAAAAAAATTCCAACCTAAACTACTAGCCAGGGTCGAGGCACTAGGATTTGCCTCCCCATCACCAGCCGCCAGAGCGGCATGCAAAGGAGAAGCTAATCCACGAGCTGACCGGTGAAATTTGAAAGGGAGGTGAACTTTTTCCAGATCTCTATGCATGAGTGAAAGGAAACAACTTTGTGCATGCAGCATATACATCAACATTCATACTATACGATGATGGAAAATTGTGACATGGTCACGCAAGTAAACTGAGACATGAGAGTATCTACGGTCGGGCGTCTTAAACCCGCCTCAAACGCCCGGATGGACAGCCCGGTCAGTAGCCGGTCACAAAAAAGCAACCCAGACGGGCACCTCAAACAGGCCTTAAACGTCTGGCTGACCGACCCCCCTCATATCCATCTCAAATGGGGGCGGATGGACGCGTCTACCACGTCAGACCAGGCCCACGCTAGCCCATCCGATCTCACATATATCCATCCCCATCCGCTCACTGATCAAACCCTAGTCACTTCACTCCACTCCCCTCTGCCTCACAAGCTCCCTCCGGTGACCTCTGGCCTTCTCCGACATGGCGGACAGCGGGTGCGACCACAACAAGTCAAATCCGTCGACTGGGGTGTCGCCCCGTACGGTTTGGAGGAGGCAATGGTCGTCCGCATTGCACTCTGCCGCTCCCACGAGGACTGCCCCCGACCGACAGTGGGATCTGTCCGGCATGAATCTATTGTATCGGCGCATCGGGCCCTCGGATCCTCTGGGGAGCCTTCCAATCGTCCTTTCCCCATCACCGGTTCACTAGAGTATGAGTCCTACCGGGATCGGTGGGCCACCGTGGGAAGGAGAGGATGAGGGCTGCCAAGGCCCGACTCGCTGCCGACATGATAACAGCGGAGGCGGTGCGCTGCAGCAAAGAAGGAAGCCATCCGAGCCCGCACTGTAAAGAAGCGGCAACGGAGGAACATGTGCGCCCTCGTCCGAAAGCATAACCGGGCCTTCCGTGCCATGGCCGGACTGCCCCCCAAGGAAGGAGAAGGAGGACATCGACTGGTCAGACAGCTCCGGCGACGAGTAGATCCAACTCGATCCATACTGTGTCTTCGACCGCTATTTCCGCGAGAAGGACGGCAAGGGCGGCGGGAAGGGCAAGGGAAGCCGTGGATGATCTTCTCCATAGCTGGCATATAGTTAAACATGCCAATTTTTTATATACATACCCTGATGTGGTACGTAGTTGCATGAGTTTGTACGGATTTGAGGTGTGCTAATTGAAGTGTCCGGTTGTGAGAATAGAAATTTGAGGCATGACCGCTTAGTGTTCGCGGACGTGCCCGGGTGCATCCGTGGGTGTTTGAGGGGCCGGATTTGTCAAGTCCGGCTGTAGATGCTTCCCTTATATGCTATGCTAGTACCATTTTAAGATGAAAACACGAAATTTATCCAAATCCAGAGCAACGTGACTCCCATCTTTTCATGCGAGAGGACCAAAGTATAGAATTAGTTCGTTATATTTAAATCAGCTTTGTGTGTAATCGATGTTTGATGCACAAGTGAATTGCGCAAAACGAAGGGAAGAGCTTTTGCTCGGCCGGCCGCTTGTACAAGTTGGCTTGGAAATGCCCTCCTCGCTGATGTGCCGCATCTGCCTCCGCCACCGCCGCTCCTCCTCCACCACCTCACTGACGTGTCGCCTCCGCCTACTCCGGCGCCGCTCCTCCTCCACCTCCACCTCCACCTCCCCGCGCCCACGCCCCTGGTCTCCCCACGCCGCCTTTGCCGCTGCCACACAGCGGGTCAGCGCTGGGACGTTCAGCCCGGAACACGCACACCAACTGTTCGACGAATTGCTACGGCAGGGCACTCCGGTCCCCGATTTCTCGCTGGACGGCTTCCTTGCCGCTCTCGCCCGTGCTACGTCATCGGCGGCCTGCAGAGATGGCCCCGCCCTCGCGCTCGCCCTCTTCAACCGCTTATGCCGAGAAGAAGCTGGCCCGCGGGTGGCGCAGCCCACAATCTTCACCTACGGCGTCCTCATGAACTGATGCGTCCGCACTCGTCCGCACTCGGGCTTGTTTTCTTCGGCCGTCTCCTCAGGAGGGGCCTGAAGACAAACACGATTGTCTTCAGCTCCCTCCTCAAGTGCCTCTGTCACGCCAAACGGACAGACGAGGCTGTCAGCGTGCTGCTTCATAGGATGTCTGAGCTTGGTTGTGTGCCTGATGCCTTCTCATACACCATTGTTCTTAAGAGCTTATGTGATGGTAGCAGCAGCCAGCGGGCGCTCGACCTGCTCCAGATGATGGAGAAAGGAGAAGGTGTCTGCTCTCCCCTGGCGTGGTGTTATATACCACGGTCATCCACGGCCTCCTTAAGGAAGGGGAAGTAAGCAAGGCATGCAGTCTGTTCGATGAAATGGTGCAGCAAGGGGTTGTGCCTAATGTGGTGACATACAACTCGATTATTGATGCGCTGTGCAAGGCTGGAGCGATGGACAAGACAGAGTTGGTCCTTTCGGCAGATGGTTGATAGTGGCATCTAACCGGATAACGTGACATATACTAGCATGATACACGGATATTCCACGTTGGGCCGGTGGAAAGAAACGGGCAAAATGTTCAGAGAAATGACAAGCCGGGGTATCATACCAGATGTTGTTGGTTGGACCTCATTCATGACCTCCCTCTGCAAGCATGGAAGAAGCAGAGAAGCTACCGGAATTATTGATTACATGTCTGCCAAGGGCCACAAGCCTAATATTGTCTCGTACTCTATTCTGTTTCATGGATATGCTACAGAAGGATGCTTTGATGATATGATTAATCTCCTTGACTCAATGGCAACCAACGGTATTGTTCCCAATCGCCAGATTTTCAGCATTTTAGTTGATGCGTATGCTAAACGTGGAATGATGGATGAAGCTATGCTCATATTTACTGGAATGTGGGAACAAGGAGTGATCCCAGATGTATCCAGATGAGGACAAGGAGTGAGTTCAGAGTCTACAATTTTTAGGCTGGCTGATGCTTTGAACAAGTTCAGTCAGATGATTTCTATTGATATAAAACCGGACACAGTTGTTTATCACTCCCTAATTCAGGGTTTCTGCACACATGGCGATTTGGTGAAAGCAAAGGAGTTGGTTTATGAAATGATAAACAAATACATTCCACCTCCTACCGTTGTGTTCTTCAGTTCAATAATAAATAGTCTATGCAAAGAAGGAAGGGTTACAGATGCACAAGATATCTTCAACTTGGTTGTTGAAATAGGTGAGAGTCCTGATGTCTTTGCTTTTACTTCACTACTTGACAGATATTGCCTAGTCGGCAAAATGGAGAAAGCATCACAAGTGTTTGATGCAATGGTATCAACTGGCATTGAGCCTAATGCATCCACCTAAAGTGTAATGATAACAAATCTTTTGAAAGAAGGATCAGTGGAAGAAGCTGAAAGTTTGTTCTCGTCAATGGAGAAGAGCGGTTGTGCTCCGGACTCTCGTCTTATAAATGATATCAACAGAATATTATTGGAAAAAGGTGAAATTGTCAAGGCTGGAGATTATATGTCTAAAGTTGATGGCAAGGCCATCTCACTTGAAGCTTCGACTACTTCATTATTGAAATGTCTCTTTTCAAGCAAAGGGAAATATCCGGAACAAATAAATTTGCTCCCTGTAAAGTACCAGTTTTTCAATGGAGTCAGTTGATGCCCCGGACTCAGATGACACACATTGGCATGGTTTGGAGCTCCCTCTCAACGATGTCGACATGAGTTCTCTTCCTACAGACATGAACATCAATACTCACCAAGATCGAGCTGGGTGTTTGGTGCCACCACGGTGTTTTAGCCCAATGCGTGTGGCTGCTGGGCGTGCATCATATGGACATTGCCCATAATTTGTGCGCCATTTCGACTCTCAAGGTTCACATCCTCTTCTCTTAAAAATATGCCAGGGTGTAGTATCATTTTTATTCTTCTGTTGCTCTTTTGAGATGTTCATGTTTACAGTTAGTTGCATGTATCATTATACAGCAGAAAAACTGCAAGGATCGAAATTATATTTCTAAAGTCAATGGCAAGGCCATCTCACTTGAAGCTTAAACTGATTTGTGCTTTGTTATTGACGTGTCTCTTTTCAAGTACAGGGAAATATCATGAACAAATTAAACCGCTCTGAAAACTACCGATTTTTCAATGTACTCGGTTGATGCACTGGACTCAGTAGATAGACGTTGGTTTGGTCTGGAGCTCCCTCTCAATGATGTCAACATGTGTCCTCTTCTATGCGCTCACCAAAATCAAGCTGGGTGATGGTGTCACCATGGTGTTCTGGTCTGATGCGTGGACTTTGCCCCTAATCTCCACGCCATTTCCGCGTGCAAGGTTTGTATCCCACCTTCCTCTTAGGAATAGGCTTGGGGTGCTAGTGGGTTCTACGACCTTTACATAACATATATAAGCATATGCCATAGTGAGTTCTGTAACCTTTTGGATCGAGGACGGGTTATAAGGCCTTGAAATTGAGCCATGTCACCTTTATGGGACAAGAGTGCCATTTGAAGTTTCTAGTTTTTGTATGACAATTCAGCCCTAATGTGGCAAAAGTCAGGGGTTATACCATTGCAGCTTTTTGCATCGTGTTGGTTCCACTAGAGGTCTTTTCCCTGATCATTGGCTTTGCCTGTTGATCAAACATAGCTTAACTGTCAGATAGCAATCTTGCCGCAAGCATATTTTTCAGATAACCTCCAACTATCCCTTTCAACGCCAATGGTCGAGCAGAGGCTTCCTCCAGTAGGCACATTGCTGCCATGACCACAGCCTGGATGAAATCTCCAGTAGCCTGACCTCTAGGAAGAGGGTCGTACTAGGTACCCCGCCTTTTCCCTGATCGTTGGCGTTGCCTGTTGATCAAACATAGCTTTTAACTGTCAGAAAGAAATCTTGCCGCGAGCATATTTTTCAGATAACCTCCAACTATTGATTTTACGCAGGGAAATATATTCTGAGCATTTATGGCAATCAAGCACATTTGTAACCAGAAGGTCCATAGCCAGTTAATTAAGATTTGATCACTTGCTAGTCTAGTGAAATCGACAGTTCTTCTTCCCGTGATCAACTCAAGTTGAAAAACCATGGAACTGCACATGTCTGTCTTGGTAGTAAGCTATCTAATGTATTCTGGAGCGCATTTCCCATGACCTGAGTTAGTGAATTCAGATGTGTGTCTTTTCCCGACAGGTGCCAAGATGTGCAAGCCTGAAGACTTGGATTCAATAGTTGTGTGGGACATCCTCATTCTTATACACCAGCTGAGTGGTATTTGATCAGAAGTGTTATCTCATATGACAACAACTCAACTTATAACCTCCTGATGATGACAATATTGAAAATAATGCTGTAATGTTGTCTGAATATCTCAGTTTTTTGGGCCGAACATGACGTGCTGGAATCCATAGATCTTTCTGTTAATTTATTATGATGTTGATACTGAGCACTGGAACTTGAATGTGTCACTGAAGAAGACTAGCACTTTTACCAGGCAGGTGGTCTGCAAGAGGCCCAGCATCATTACGTCCAGACCACTATATGCCTGGACTGGATGGTACCTGGAGTTGGCCTGATAGTTGTTTGGTTTGTGGCCTGAGAAAAAAACTGCTTGCCTGGCCTGGTGCTACACCCGAATGATTAGCCTGGTGAGGATAAATAAAGTACGATGCTTAGCCCAGGCAAGGTTATTAGCCTGGACGAGGCGTCCGGTTTGTTGCGCCTGGATGTGCTGCATGCTAGCCTGACACATAAGACAAGGGAGGTACAGTTTGCTTTTTAAATAAAATATTCTTCTAATCATTAAATGGCAGAGTAGGCCAGGGTATGAAGCAAACACCCCCATGCGAGGCTTGCCTGGCCAGGCAAAAATCTTGAACTTTCCAGGAGGCAGCAAAAAAGTTCAGGCATGGAGCCCAGGGTGGCAACCAAACTAGCCCTAATGCCTGCAAGAGGCTCCACAATTCTGATCAGATTCCTCACGGGGACGCTCCATATCGTGCTGAGATGGCGGCGTTCGCGACCACGACCTCCTCGGGCTCAATTCTTCTCGACTTCATCTTCGTCTCGGGATTGAACCACGACGAGAAGCGCTTCATCTTTCAGCACTGTATATGAATCCTCCAACCCCTTTGCCTGTCATATTCTTCTCTTACAATTCACAAAGCCACCCCCTTATCCCCGCTACGAGATGTCCAACCCATGTACATTTTTCAGTACTCCTCCTTTGCCTGCTCAATGGCAGCAAGGGAGAGGAGCGAGTTGTGTCCAGCCTCTTCCGTTTCCTTCCTTGCTGAATGATGATCCTGTATACAGGCCATTAGGAGATTGGCCAAACTCTTTTTCTTTGTGCGGCAAGCATGATACCTGTGGAAAGAGTGTCATCATGTCGATTTGCTTTCCGGGCCAGGAAACCGGGCTCTGATATTTGGAAGGCCCGCTTCTCTGAAGATGTATGCCCTCGGGGAGCAGGTGATGTGTCGCGCCCTAGAGGTTTGGACTTCTGTACGTCGCCTTGGCCTCTGGTCTGCTGATCAGAACTGCATTTGCACTCCGAACTGTGTCTATGACAGATGGCGGTAGTGCAACCAGTAGGACTAGTGATCTGTTGGTGACATGTCAACTACTGCTGTTTGGAATGTCTTTTTTCTTGCTCCAGCATTCTTATAAATGGTTTTTGAGTTGGGCATGATGAAAGCGGGTACAATGGCACTACTTAGAAGCTATTATGTCCTGTCTTGGCTTTAGCAATAAGCTTGTGCGACTGATGACTCCCTCCATCCCTGGCATCGCCAAGACTAATGGGTAAGTTTTGTCGCATCTTAATCGAACCGCATGCGGAGCTCAGCTCCTAAGAAAATAATAAGAAATATCTAGTTTTGTTTCATAAGTGGCGAGCCAAGGAATAAGAATACCGCCCCCGGATCTGTATTTCAAAAGCGGACTCGGCGCTGCAAGAAATAGAATTATGCATAGATTGACTTGTAAAGAAAGACGAACCGAACAGTGCTAAGCAAAGAAAAACTCTCTTATTTCTATGCTCGATTCAATCTCTACTCATCTGCTTTTAGTTCTACTTTCTGTATACGAAGTCCGAGCTTTTCGAGCTGCTCAGTTCTCGCTATGTTGGGCAGCCCGAAAGCCGTATCCTTCCTTTTTTTTACAGGCCAGTGTATCTAGTAAACAGAAAAAACTGCATCCTTGGCCTTGGGGAGGATATCTGTCGTTGGATGTAGCACATATGATTGTACTTCTTGGATCTGTTGGCGATCCATCGAGGAGATGGAGAGAGACTGTGGGCGCTCTCACTGGTCACTGCCGTCCTTTTCAGCCTGCAGTACCGGTGCAGGACAGGCACGTTGTGGCCACCGCACCAGCAGCCGCCAGCCCAGGCTCACTCTCTCAGACTCGCTCTCTCTCATTGGCTACCTATCTATAAGTGCGTTGCCATCATTATTAATCTTTCCATCAACGGCATCTATACTCTCCATGCACCCCGTCAGCGCCACCACTAAGGCCAACTCCACCGTGCGACCTCAAAAGGACGTCCGTTTTGTCCGGATTCTGTCCGTTTGGGTAGGGTAATGGAGTCGTGTCCGGGCGTGTCCTGGGATGCGGTGGCCGTGCGCCCAGCGCGCGGCCGCATCCGTTTGCCCCATCCTGTCCGTCAGGCCCAAAAATGCCCATATTTTCATCAAAACTAGTTTACAACCCAAATATTTATCTGAAAATTAAAATAGTTTTTCAACCCAAATATTTGAAATTGTCTTTAATAAAATAGTTTTACAACCAAATCGAAATTGTCTTGACTGAACATAAAATGAACCAATACATCTATTGGTTGCCAATGTGATCCCACACGTGCTCAACCAAGTCATTTTGAAGTTTCAAATGAGTGTGCCAATCACGCATCTCACGGTGAAATTGGACAAACTGTTCAAATATGGCCGGGTCTTGGTGCAGGGGCTCAATATTTTCACCTTGATAATCAAATCCTTGGTCGAAGATACTCTCATCACGCTCGTCCTCGACGACCATGTTGTGCATGATCACACAAGCAGTCATCACCTCCCAAAGCTTCCTTTCATCCCATGACAGTGCAGGGTTTCGAACGATACCCCACCGGGATTGAAGCACACCAAAAGCACGTTCCACATCCTTTCCAACACTCTCTTGCATTTGGGCAAATCTCTTTCTCTTCTCACCTTGGGGTTTCGAGATTGTCTTCACAAAAGTTGACCACTGAGAATATATACCATCAGCTAGATAGTATCCCTTGTTGTACTGGTGGCCGTTGATCTCAAAGTTGACAGGTGGGGAGTGACCTTCTGCAAGCCTCGCAAAGACTGGAGAATGCTGCAGCACGTTGATATCATTGTGAGAACCTGCCATGCCGAAGAAAGAATGCCATATCCAAAGATCCTGCGATGCCACCGCTTCTAATATGACAGTGCACCCGTTGACATACCCCTTGTACTGGCCCTGCCAAGCAAATGGATAGTTCTTCCACTCCCAGTGCATACAATCTATGCTGCCAAGCATGCCTGGAAAGCCTCTAGCTGCGTTGGTCGCCAACAATCTCTCTGTATCAGCGGCAGTTGGCTGCCTCAAGTACTCTGGGCTAAACACCTTGATCACAGCCTGGCAAAACTTGTACATTGACATTAGACATATTGTCTCACTCATACGCACATACTCATCCACCAGATCGCCTGGAATACCATACGCAAGCATGCGGATGGCCGCGATGCATTTCTGGTAAGAGGAGAATCCAAGCTTGGCAAGGGCATCCGTCTTGCACTCGAAGTATGGGTCATGAGCAACCACTCCCTCTCAGATACGATTGAACACATGCCTTGCCATACGAAAACGGCGACGAAATTTATCTGGCTTGAAAAGCGGAGTGTTCGCAAAGTAATCGGCATAGAGTAGGGCGTGGCCTCTCTCCCTGTTGCGGTTCAGGTTGGGAGCACGGCTAGGGACTGACCCCCTGTACCGAGGAAGCTGTCGTTGAATGTGGTCGTGAACGACCAGTGCAGCCACCACAAGATCTTCATCATCCGACGACGAATCGTCCGATGAACACAGGAAGTGATGGAAGAAAAACGTCTCTACTGTCCATACCTTTGTGGGAAAAATGTCGAACACCTTGCGGTCGTGGTGGCGAAGAGGCCGCGATGATCACCTCGACGCAGCAGGGGTGGTTGCCGGCCGGCTACTGGCCGCTCTGGAGCTCTCGTCGGAAGCTGCCGAGGTCGCCGTGGTACGTCGCCGGCGGTCGTGTCCCCTCTGCCACCGGCAAAGACGGCGACGGCCAAACCTCCTCCGATCGACGGCCAAAACTACGGCGAAAGCGCGGGCGTGGTGGCGGCCATGTCGAGACGTGGTTTGGTAGGGACGGTCGGGGGCTGCGTGGTGAGGAGGCGGCCGAAGAATAGTGGCGGCGCCGGTGGCGGGGCGGGGCGGGAGAGAGAGGGTGGAAGCGTTGGGAGCGGGGGGATTGCTAGTGTCCCCGACAGGCGGGCCACGGGGGAGGACAAGGGCGTGCGTCGAGGCCGTCCGCGCACGTCCGTTTCACCCCAAACCGAGCGCAAGTTTGGGCCGGGGATGGGTCGAAAACAGACGGAATCCGGACATTTGTCCGTTTGAGGCCACGCGTTGGGCCGCGCTATTCGTCCGTTTTACCCCAAACGAACGCGCGCGGATAAGATGGGGTCGTATGGTGGAGTTGGCCTAAGTAGTGGCCATGAGAGGACAAAAAAGAATACGGAGTACGTACGTACGCCGGAGAGGCGCCCTATCCTCCTCGCCTCGTACAAGGTACCAAGTCCACATGACCGACCGGACCAAAAGAAGCCCCGACAATAATGATCCCGCCAGGAATCCTCGCCGGGGCCGGCTGGCTGGGCCGCCTTGCCCTTGCCGACTTCGTCGACAATAATAAAGGCCGCCGTCTGTGAGGTGCGTGGCGCGGGGCGTGCCTCCTGCCTGTCATGCTCATGCTCATGCCATGGCAGCTCCGACGGGTGAGCCGACATTCATGCATCATCGTGCACCAACCCACCAGCCAAGTTTCGGCCCAGAGGAGAGCTCTCCCGCGCCGCGAGCTTCGCATTCATGTGGTTCAGTGCTGTTGACATGTAGGAGTAGGATGTAGCACATCTAGGGATGGAAACCAGTACTGCTACCAGAGATACTGACGTTGGTCAATAAATTAGCCCTTCTCTTTTGGGGACATTGAACGGGACACGCGTGCGACGCCTTTGGATCGCCGGTCCATCACCATAGCACGAGTAGAGTAGGAGCCTCCCATCCATGAAGATGAAAGAAAGGAAGGGGCGAAAAAAAGAACCACAAAGTTCACTGACCGACCATCGCTCCCGCCCCTTCCTTCCATCCATCCAATGGAATTACGCGGACAGCGACTCCACACCGCGCGGCACTCCAGCACACGCACGACAGCGACGCCTAGTCTGAGGCTCCGAGCTCTTGCACATTCCTAGGCCCCAATTATCACACTAGGAACATACTTACTCAGAAGAGGTGCAGTGATTGCAATTTGGCGATTAATTCAGGCCAGTGCCATGATGTCGTCGTGGAAGCAGTTAAAATCCGGGCGGGTTTAGTTTTGCCATTTCGCACTGGCATTTTAAAACTATCCTGCTTTCATGAGGCAGTAGCCGGAGAATTCACATGCTCCCATGATCCAAATTTTAAAAAGTCACATTTAGATGTTTAAAAAATTCTGAAAAAGTTCCTGAATGTTCAAACGACATATGTTTATAACACCTAAAAAGTTCAGATCAAAATTATTTGTGAATGTTCAAAAGACCAACTCAAATCCTTAAAGAAAATTGTTTTAGCTTTGATCTATGCCCTCGGGAGTCTTTAGATTAGTCTTGTGAGAAACAATGTTTCAAAATGGTTTGGTCTCTACCAAAACTAGCTAGGGTTTCAACTAGTTGCTTTTGAATTTTCATCCTTGTAGGCAAACAATCAAGAAAAACAAAGTCAATCACAAACAGTTCTGAGCAATCGTAAGTATTTCCTAGGAAAATTTTAGTTCCCTAGAATTTTTTTAGCATACCAGATTTGGGAAAAGTCAGGGACGTGACAGCCGATGAGGCTTGTAGCGCCTGTCAGACGGGCGCTACATCGTGTAGTGTAGCGTCGACGCAGCGGACGCTACCCAAAAGAGTTAGCAGAGAGAATTAGTTTCACCCACAATTTTTTTGTGAATTTATTTCGCCTCGGGGTCATTTTTGTTCATTTTGTCGAGCCTGAGCCTCCCATCCATCCATGAAGAAAAGGAGAGAATATCCTATGGAAGGTTTCAAAGAAAACTTCGTGGAAACCTCATTTAAAAGTTCTGAAAAAATCTGAGAAGAATTCAGGATGTTTAGAGGGTGATGTTCTATTACCATGCAAATTTTCAAGTTCAAACGCAGTGACGTGTACTGTTTCGACTATTCAATGCTGATTTTGTTTTTTTTGTACCTCGTAAATGCTATTGTGTTTGAACTTGGGAATTTCACATGGTGCTAGAACATCACTGTGACACCCCCGATTCAATCGTACACTAATCATACACGCAAACGTGTACGATCAAGATCAGAGACTCACGGGAAGATATCACAACACAACTCTAAAAATAAAATAAGTCATACAAGCATCATAATACAAGCCAGGGGCCTCGAGGGCTCGAATACAAGTGCTTGATCATAGACGAGTCAGCGAAAGCAACAATATCTGAGTACAGACATAAGTTAAACACGTTTGCCTTAAGAAGGCTAGCACAAACTGGGATACAGATCGAAAGAGGCGCAGGCCTCCTGCCTGGGATCCTCCTAAACTACTCCTGGTCGTCGTCAGCGGCCTGCACGTAGTAGTAGGCACCTCCGGTGTAGTAGGAGTCGTCGTCGACGATGGCGTCAAGCTCCTGGGCTCCAGCATCTGGTTGCGACAACCAGGTAGAATGGAAAGGGGGAAAAGAAGGAGAAAAGCAACCGTGAGTACTCATCCAAAGTACTCGCAAGCAAGGATCTACACTACATATGCATGGGTATATGTGTAAAGGGCCATATCGGTGGACTGAACTGCAGAATGCCAGAATAAGAGGGGGATAGCTAATCCTGTCGAAGACTATGCTTCTAGCAGCCTCCATCTTGCAGCATGTAGAAGAGAGTAGATGGTAAGTTCACCAAGTAGTATCACATAGCATATTCCTACCCGGCGATCCCCTCCTCGTCGCCCTGTTAGAGAGCGATCACCGGGTTATATCTGGCACTTGGAAGGGTGTGTTTTATTAAGTATCCAGTTCTAGTTGTCATAAGGTCAAGGTACAACTTCGGGTCGTCCTTTTACCGAGGGACACGGCTATTCGAATAGATAAACTTCCCTGCAGGGGTGCACCACATAACCCAACACGCTCGATCCCATTTGGCCGGACACACTTTCCTGGGTCATGCCCGGCCTCGGAAGATCAACACGTCGCAGCCCCACCTAGGCACAACAGAGTGGTCAGCACGCCGGTCTAAATCCTATGGCGCAGGAGTCTGGGCCCATCGCCCATTGCACACCTGCACGTTGCGTGGGCGGCCGGAAGCAAACCTAGCCTAGCAGGCGTTCCAGTCCAATCCGACGCGCGCCGCTCAGTCGCTGAAGTCACGAAGGCTTCGGCTGATATCATGACGTCGAGTGCCCATAACTGTTCCCGCGTAGTTGGTTAGTGCGTATAGGCCAGTGGCCAGACTCAGATCAAATACCAAGATCTCGTTAAGCGTGTTAAGTATCCGCGAACGCCGACCAGGGCCAGGCCCACCTCTCTCCTAGGTAGTCTCAACCTGCCCTGTCGCTCCGCCACAAAGTAACAGTCGGGGGCTGTCGGGAACCCAGGCCACCTCTACCGGGATGGAGCCACCTGCCCCTTCAGCCCCCATCTCCGAACAATATCATAAGTAATGTAACAGTATAAAGTATGTAGCGTATGCCCGTGATCACCTCCCGAAGTGATCACAGCCCAGTAGTATAGCATGGCAGACGGACAAGAGTGTAGGGCCACTGATGGAACACTAGCATCCTATACTAATCAGTAGGATAGCAGGTAAGGGTAACAACTGTAGCAACAATGACAGGCTATGCATCAGAATAGGATTAACCGAAAGCAGTAACATGCTACACTACTCTAATGCAAGCAGTATAGAGAAGGAATAGGCGATATCTGGTGATCAAGGGGGGGGGGGCTTGCCTGGAAGCTCAGCCGAGAAGGAGGGGCCGTCGTTGATGTAGTAGATCACAGGGGTATCGGCAACGGTCTCGGAGCCTACCGGAAAGAAGTAACGGAGGGGGAACACAGTAAATAACATAGCAATCAAATGTAACACAAAGCAAGATGCGGCAATACGTTGTGCTAGGGGTGACCTATCGTAGGGATAGGTGATACCGGCGAAGGGGGAACATCCGGGAAAGTATTCCCAGGGTTTTGCGTTTTCGGACAGATGAACTGGAGGAGGAAAGTTGCGTGTTCGCTATGCTAGGGATGTGTGGCGGATGAACGGACTGTGTATTCGGATTCGTCTCGTCGTTCTGAGCAACTTTCATGTACAAAGTTTTCCCATCCGAGCTACGGTTTATTTTATATTAATTTTAAAAGATTTAAATTATTTTAGGATTTATTTAATTATTTTAAAACAACATTATCCAGAACAGTGTTTGCTGACGTCAGCAGTCAACAGAGGTGTTGACTGGTCAAACTGATGTGTGGGCCTAGTGGGACCCACTTGTCATACACTGTTAGGTTAATTAGGGTTTAGGTTAAACTAATTACTGTTTAATTAAACTAACAGGTTAATTAGATTAATTAAATAGGATTATTTAACTTAATTAATTTAGTTAATAAATTAATTGATTAATTAAATTTTTATTTTTTATTTTTTATCTAAAAACGTTCTGGGCGGGCCCCTTTTGGCAGTGGCCTAAAGGGCCAAACGGGGGCGGGTTAGCGGGCGCGCGGGCGCTGGGCGGAGCCGGGCGTCGCGCGCTAGCCCGCCCGACAGGGCACCACGGCCAGGAGGCGAAGGGCGCCGACGCGTGGCTCGGCGCCGCCGGCCATGGCCGGAGCGGGGCGACGCGGCGTGGCCAGACGAGGCCGGCCGGAGCGCAGGGGGTCGGTGGAGTGGGCGCGGGGCACAGCGGTCGCACGGACTCGCGGGCGCGGTCGCCGGCAGTAGCGGCGAGGGAGGAGAAACAAGGGGGAGGCCAGGAGGGGCGCGAGGCGCAGCGGGGCGATGCTGGGCAGCAGCAGTGGCAGCGGCTAGCGGCAGGCAAGGCCCGGCGAGGCCGGCGGACAGCACCCGCGCGGTGGCGGCCGGAGCGGGGCCATCGGCGGGGCAAGGAGGGCGGGGGCGCGGGCTGCGGTGACTGTGGGGAGGCGGCAGCGTGCGCTAGAGGAAGGCAAAAGCGGCGGGGGTTGCTGCGGGGTGCAGCAGGAGCGGGGGCTCGGCAGGAGATGCAGCTAGAGGCGGGAGCGGAGCGCGACGGCGGGCGTGCACGGGGCGCACGCGTGCGATGGCCGCGGCGACGAGCGCAGGGCACGCGAGCGCGGGGCAGAGGGGAGGGGAGGAACGAGGCGGAGGCTCACTGGGGCACTAGGGGTTCGGGCAGCGGGGGTCGAGGAGGACGTCGGGGACGACGGTGACGAAGAGGAGGCAAGCCGTTGAAGAGGAGGAGGCAGTCCGGCGGGGGAAGCTCCGGCGAGGCCGCGCTCCGGGCGGCGGCGTCCAGCGGTCTCCTCCTCTCGATCCCGATCTAATCGGGGGAGAGGGGGGAGATATTTCGGGGGGGGGGGGGGGAGTGTGGGGTGTGGGCTAGGTCACGTAGTGGGGGTGAGGGGGTATAGCCCAAGGGGTGGGCCGACCAGCTGGGTGCCCAGTTGAGCCAAACAGCCCAGGCGGAGGGAGTTTGCCTTTTGTTTTTATTTTTGTTTTTGTTTACAGTTTTGTCTTTTCTTTTTATTTAATTTTCTTTTCTATTTTATTTAATTTTAGCTTTTATAGAATACAAAAGTTGTACCTAAAAGAGCATTAATAATTATGCCACTACCACAATTAGCTCCGCAACTAAAACAAAATAGTTTAATATTCTATCAATTTGAAAAGGGTAGTTAGTTAAATGTTTTGCTGCTGTTTTAAATCTTTTAGTGCACTTAAACCTTTTATAAAATTGTGGTTTCTCTACAATAATTACCTATGCATTATTTGGCAACACCCTAACATTTTAGTTTTAATATTTGAAAATATTTTATTGTTTGCTTGATTTTAAATTTGAATTCGAACCGGTTTTGAACTAACGCGAGATTAGCAACAGTAATTGAGGTGACGTGGCATCATTAACGTGGGATTACTGTAGCCTAACTATCCGGGCGTCACAATCACACTCTTAACGTCTCATTTTTTTTAGTTTTTTTGAAACTTTAAAACATCGTTTCCTTGTGGTTTTCATCGGTTTTCACTAAAACTTCCACTGAAACTGTAATTCCATGTGATAATTTCTCGAAGAAAAGGAAGAGGGAAAAAAAATCCACAAAGTCCACTGACCGGCCATCACTCCCCCGCTCCTTGCTTTCCTTCCTTCGCATGGAATTACGCGGACAGCGACTCCGCACCGCCCGGCACGAAAGCGACGCCTAGCCCGTTTCTAGCTTGCTTGCACATTCCTAGGCTAGTAGGTCCAAATTATCACTTCTCTGAAAATCGCACCACTGCTCCATACAACTCATGCAGAGGTGCATCAATGGCAATTCATTCAAGCCAGTGTCACGCATGATGTTGCGTGGAACCTGTTGAAATCCTGGTGGATTTGGAAATTTGTCATCTGGCACGGCATTTTAACACTTGGACCGTCATGTGTGTGTATTGCATTACATTATCCGGTAGTCGGGGGAGCTCACTCACTCTCTCATCTGGTGATGTCGGCGAAGCTAGCTGCCATTGCCATCTCACGAAGGTGGCGACGGCGAGGCCGCCATCCATGCATGTGTTGTGCGAGACGTCCTGGCAGGAATTTTTGTATACGATTGAAAGCGGCCAAATGAGGTACAGGGACCTGCCGCCTATCCGTCGAGACCAACACACGCTTCATGGAGGACGTGGACGCGCGCCGCACGCCAGTTTTCTTCGACGGAAATCGACCTATGCCGTGCCGCGCGGCTGGGCCGCCGGGCCCACACGCAGGCCCGCAGGTGGGACCCCCTCGGCCCAGGAGATAGCGACGTCCACGTAGGCAGCCATCTATTTATCCATGCTGACTGACGTTGACGATTCCAACCTCGTGGCATCAGTTCATGCACACTCACGTCTACTCCCTCGGTTCCTAAATATAAGTTTTTAGGAGATTTCACTATAGACAAGCAAAATGAATGAATCTACACTCTAAATGCATCTATATACATCCGTATGTGGTTTATAGTGAAATCTCTACAAAGACTTATATTTAGGAACGGAGGGAGTACTTTACTTATGCTATGATTATCACCACTTTGTGTACGATTAGCAGTAGTTTTAGCCAACAACAGCATTATCCATTTAGTAGGATTAGTGCTTGGTAGCCAAGCTAAGTTATTTAGAAGATCAACACAGCTGATTGAATCATGGGTGACTTTCGGTTGGTGGCATGAATAATCATGGACGACTTGGAGGACAATTGTATAAAGCAGCATATCACCACGTACTACCACTAGAAGAGAAAAGAAGACAATATCGCTCAATAGATTAGTACATCTGCCAGTCAGCCACCCAGCCGGTCCGGCCGCGTCCTTTTTTATGGCGAAGCCGTGGACTGGCCGGTCCACTTTCACTTCCCCACACCGTCCTCACTACATTGTTCCCTTCATGCCCGACACCAAACCCTAGCCGCGCCGCCCCACCTCACTCACCGCCGGCCGTCGCGATGGGCTTCTGGAAGTGGGTGCCGGGCAAGAAGGGCAAATTAACACGACCATGAGGCAGGCTCGTCGTCCGCCTCGTCGGGAAGCGTGACCATGAACTCCACGCCGGCGGCGGCATTCATGATCTCCCCTCCGGCGGCTCCGGCGCACTTCCTATTGAATTCATGCACCGACCAGTTGCTCCAAAACTCCGAACTGATGAAGGGAGGTGGGCAATATATTTCAACACTCCCTCTCATGTCTAGACTATTTTAGTCCTTAGACGTGGGATCGATGTAGGCCGCAAAATCGTTTTATTTAATACTGCGTTGGCAGGGTCTTGACTCAAGACATCTTGGCTCGGATACCATATTGAATTCATGCACCGACCGGTTGCTCCAAAAGTCCGAACTGATGAAGGGAGGTGGGCAATATATTTCAACACTTCCGACCATACGTCAAGGTGGACGTCGGCACTCTATTGCCGTGGTCCGATGTCCACCTCCTCAATGGGTGGCATCGGCCGCGCCCGCCTGGAAGAGATCACCCACTGGTGCGCCCACATCCCGCGCCAGTACCTCGCCGACCGGCGCTACGACATCGACTCGGCGCTCTAGGACACTTTGTCCCATGACGAGCACGACATGTGCTAGCAAACCTACTTTGTCGGCCATGCTCGTAGCCCGCCCCGCGCTTCGTGTGTGCGCGAGGATAGCCCACCCAGAGTGTGCGGCCTGACGCCGATGCCCTCTGTCTCCCCGTCACTGCCACCACCGACAGCTTCCACCATGACGACTGAAGAGGAGGAGCGGCCGGTGCGGGCTGTCATGGAGGAGTCCGAGATGTTGGAAATATGCCCTAGAGGCAATAATAAAATCGTTATTATCATATTTCCATTCATGATAGTTTATTGTTCATGCTAGAGTTGTATTGACCGAAACTTAAATACATGTGTGAATACATAAACTACACCGTGTCAAAGATGGTTGAGGTTTCCTAACCATAGACACGAGTTGTCATTTGATAACGGGATCACATCAATGGGAGAATGATGTGATGGAGAAGACCCAACCATAAGCTTAGCATCAGATCGTTTAGTTTATGTGCTATAGCTTTCTTAATGTCAAATACACATTCCTTCGACCATGAGATCATGCAACTCCCGTATACCGGTGGAATACCTTATGTGCTATCAAACGTCACTTCGTAACTAGGTGATCATAAAGGTGCTCTACATGAAGGAAATATTCCCTAGAGGCAATAATAAAGTTGTTATTTTATATTTCCTTATATCATGATAAATGTTTATTATTCATGCTAGAATTGTATTAACGGAAAACTTGATACATGTGTGGATACATAGACAAAACACCGTGTCCCTAGTAAGCCTCTACTAGACTAGTTCGTTAATCAAAGATGGTTAAGTTTCCTAAACATAAACATGTGTTTTCATTTGATGAACGGGATCACATCATTAGGAGAATGATGTGATGAACAAGACCCATCCATTAGAATAGCATATTGATCGTTCAGTTTTATTGATATTGCTTTCTTCATGTCAAATACTTATTCCTTCGACTATGAGATTATGCAACTCCCGGATACCGGAGGAATGCCTTTTGTGCTATCAAACGTCACAACGTAACTGGGTGATTATAAAGATGCTCTATAGGTATCTCCGAAGGTGTTTGTTGGGTTGGCATAGATCGAGATGAGGATTTGTCCCTCCGAGTATCGGAGAGGTATCTCTAGGCCCTCTCGGTAATACACATCATAAGAAGCCTTTGCAAGCAAAGTGACTAATGAGTTAGTTGCAGGATGATGTATTATGGAACGAGTAACGAGACTTGCCGGTAACGAGATTGAACTAGGTATGAAGATACCGACGATCGAATCTCGGGCAAGTAACATACCAATGGACAAAGGAAATTACGTATGTTGTCATAACGGTTCAACCGATAAAGATCTTCGTAGAATATGTAGGAGCCAATATGGGCATCCAGGTTCCGTTATTGGTTATTGACCGGAGAGGTGCCTCGGTCATTGTGACAACCTCGATTCAATCGTACACTAATCATACACGCAAATGTGTACGATCAAGATCAAGGACTCACGGGAAGATATCACAACACAACTCTAGACACAAATTAAAATAATACAAGCTTTATATTACAAGCCAGGGGCCTCGAGGGCTCGAATACATAAGCTCGAATACACAAGAGTCAGCGGAAGCAACAATATATGAGTACAGACATAAGTTAGACAAGTTTGCCTTAAGAAGGCTAGCACAAAGCAACACGATCGAAGAGGCAAGGCCTCCTGCCTGGGAGCCTCCTAACTACTCCTGGTCGTCAGCGGTCTCCACGTAGTAGCAGGCATCGGCGGTGGCATCTGGCTCCTGGGCTCCGACATCTGGTTGCATCAACCGGAAAGGAGAAGAAAGGGGCAAAAGGGGGAGCAAAGCAACCGTGAGTACTCATCCAAAGTACTCGTAAGCAAGGATCGACACTACATATGCATCGGTGTCAATGAAAAGGGTAGTATATGTGGACTGAACTGCAGAATGCCAGAAGGGAGGGGGAAAGCCTAGCCTATTGAAGACTAGCATCTTCTGGAAACCACCATCTTGCAGCAACAGGAGGGAGTAGAGTAGCATAAAGTAAAGTAGTAGAAGTGTTATCAACCTCGGCCGGAGATCCTTTCTCGACTCCCTGCGAGAAAGCAATCCCAATGCCATACTATCCAGTTATCATCTCATATCCAAGTCTCATCTCAAGTATCCAGTTCTAGTTGTATCGATCGGGATACAACTCCAAGTGTCCGTTACCGTAGGACAGGCTATCGATAGATGTTTTCTTCCCTGCAGGGGTGCACCAACTTACCCACCACGCTCGATTAACTCCGGTCGGACACACTTTCCTGGGTCATGCCCGGCCTCGGCCAAACAATACGCCGCAACCCGACCTAGGCTTAATAGAGAGGTCAAGCACGCCGGACTAAACCTATGCCCCCAGGGGTCATGGGCCATCGCCCCGGGAACTCCTGCACGTTGTGTGGGCGGCCGGTGAGCAGACCTAGCTACCTCCTTAAAAAAGGCGGGAGCTTACCAGTCCAACCCGGCGCGCGCCGCTCAGTCGCATGACGTCTATTAAGCTTTGGCTGATGCATACGACGCAGAACGCCCATACTATGCCCACGTGATGGTTAGTGCTATCAGGCCAGAGGCCCCTTGGATCAAATATCCAAATCGTAGTGGATTAGGAACACACGGTAACAAGCAGAGACTCACGAAAGATGTGACCCCGTTGCCCCGTCTCGAGGACTTGGGGGGCAAGGGCTAGGAATGCCCGGCCACGCTTCGTAATTATCTCGCGGGCACCCTCCAGGTCAACCCGACTCCACATCACTCGCAATTAAGCTCACGCGGGTACCCCTCAAGGCCGACCCATCTTTAGTAACATGGTTCAGTGTAGAGTCATAGTAACCAGAGTAATTGTGTGTCTAACACCAAGGGGAAAACCTGAGGAATCACCCTTGATGGATTCCACTCGATGTAATCATCAAGGTGAACGTAAGAGGAACCACCCCCGAGGTTCACACTTGAGGGGTTGCACGACAGAGTCGTATCGGAAGTGGTTAAGGCGGAATCACCCCCGATGACCACGACCGAATAGCTACACTACAGGGTTAACATCAGAAGTGTTGTAGAGGTCTCACCCTCGGCACTCGATAGTAACCCAGTAGTGTCGAGCAACTAAGGGGAAAGTGATGTGCGGTGCCGGGGCCTGGTCTTCGATCCCGTTGATCAGGTCTTCAATGATGAAGCAGGGGCAACAAGGACAAGGTGGGGGTCACTGATGGATCACTAACCAACCTATACTAAGTAGTTTAGGATAAGCAGGTAGGTAACAATGAGCAGGTTACAAAAGCAGGCTATGCATCAGAATAGGAGCAAACAATAACACTAGCAAAATCTAATGCAAGCATGAGAGAATAGAATGGGCGATAACGGGATGACCAAAGGGGGGGGCTTGCCTGGAAGCACCGATGAAAGGAAGAAGGGTCGTCGTCGTCATAGTCGATCACAGGGGCAGCACCAGTCCCGGGGTCTACCGGAGAGAAGAGGGGGAAGAAACAGTAAATATAAAGCAAACATAGCATCACAAAGCATAACGTGGCAATATGCTATGCCGGGTGTGACCTAACGTATGGCTACACAATATAGGTGAAGGGGGAATTCAACCAGGAATGTTTTCCCGGTTCCGGACCTATGTCAGACAGATGACCGAAGGGGGAAAGTTCCATGTTCAGATAGTTAGAGGCATCTGGCAGGTAAACAGACCGCGCGTTCGGATTCGTCTCGTCGTTCTGAGCAACTTTCATGTACAAAGTTTTTCGATCCGAGCTACGGTTTATTTTATATGAATTTTCAAAGTTTTAAACAGTTATTTGGAAATAACATATTTAAATAAATGGAAAACAGGGTTATGACATCAGCATGATGTCAGCAGTCAACAGGGCTGTTGACTGGGTCAAGCTTACAGGTGGGTCCTGCTGTCATTGACACAACTTAGTTAACAGTTTTTATTAACAAATTAACTATTTATAAAAACATTTTATTAGAGTGGGGACCACATGCCATAGTCAACAATTTTTAACTAGTGGTTTAATTCAACAGGAGGTTGATTAAGTGGTGGGGGACCCACCTGACAGTGTCCAGTTAGGTTAATTAACTATGCAGTCTTAATTAAACCAAAGTAATTATGGGTGGGGGCCATTGTCAGTGGCACGAGCCGGCCACCGCGCCGTGCACGCGTGCTTGCACATGGCAAAGGGCAAGACCGTGGCCGGAGCTAGCAGTTCAGGGGAGGTGCGGCCAGTGCCGGGGAGGGGTAGCCATGGCGGAGGGCATCACGCGGCACAACGAGGACGGCTTGGGGCGTGCATGGGCGGCCGTGAGCGCGGGCACGGGCAGTCGGCCGTGCGCGGCGCGCGAGCGGGGCTGCGGCCGGAGCGCAGCCCGCGACGAGGGCGATGCGCGGTCGGGCACGGAGCGGGCTGCGTTGCCGTCCAGGTGCAGGGAAGAGAGGAAAAGGGGTCCTCACCCCCGTTGAAGGCGTACGGGGCGGCGAGGCTCGACGATGACTGTCGATGGAGAGGCGGGACAGGGTCGAGGAGGCGGTCCGGCGGGGTCCGACGACAGCGCGAGGCGGCGGCGATGTCGACGGCGTCGAGTAGGCGTCTGGCCACGAGGGAGAGGGGACGGGGCCACGAGGAGGACGACGACGAGGTGGCAGGGCGACGTCGGGGCGAGGTGGCGCCGGTGATCCTGCGACGGCGCACAGCGGCGGGGGCGAAGGGGTTCGGGGGCGACGGGATCGGGGCGGCGAGCGATCGGGCGCTCCCGATCCAGATCGCGTGTGGGGGGAGTGGGGATCGTGTGGAGGGGGTTAGGGTTTCGGTGCCCCCTGGAGGGGGTTATTGGCCTGGGGCTGGGTCGGCCTGGTGGATGTGGGCCGAGGCCCAAAGGGGACACGGGGCTTTCTCTCTCTCTTCTCTGACTTTTCCCTTTTCCTTTTCTTTTTGTTTTCTTTTATTTGCTCTGTTTTGCATTTTTCTTTTTGTACCAAATGAGTTTTGTTTTTTTTAACAAAACTTGGCACATAAAGCTAACACCATACCTTGAGATGGAACAAAAAGTTTGGGGTCAAAAGGAGTTGCCTAATCAATTTTAGAAATTGAAAAGGCCAATATAAATGCTGCTGGAGCACTAAATTAATTCCCATGGGAATTTTGGGAATCCAGAAGAGGTTGGTTTCAACAGGACAGTGGTCAGGGAAATTTATAGGATAAGGTGAGCATTTTAGTGTTACTATTCAAAGAAAATAATTTATTTGACTTATTTTAAAATTGAAAAAGGCTTTGATTTTTGGACCAATGGCAAGCTGCATAGTAATCACGATGACATGGCCACCATTAGGGGGAGATTACTGTAGCATGATTCTCGGGGTGTTACAAATCTCCTCCACTACAAGAAATCTCGTCCCGAGATTTATGAGGTGGAATAAGGGGAAAAGGATTGGTTAAGAAATCCTAATGGATCGTCTTTTCTTGCTACTCTCATCGAAGAGGTTGATGCATAACGTTGATGTCTTCAATTCACTGCATCAAGGCATCATGATGAAGTCGTTAACCTTTCTTCAGAAACTCCACCGTACTTATGAATAGGGTATAAAAAACCATAAGGATAGATGTTAGAAAGTATTGGCATCTGGTAATTATCTCAAGGAAGGAGATTTTAGAAGCACCAAGAAACAAATCGAGAGTGCTATTAGGAGGTTCAACAAGTTTCAACCAGGTAGGCATCAAGCTGATGCCTATAACAGGTGAAGAAGGGGGGGTTCAAAGCATTGAGGCATAATGTTGCCCCTGATACCAGAATGAATCATGGTGAGGAAGTTAGCTTGTGATTTACATAAGAAGCCAAGTGCAAAGAATATTTCGGAATCAAGGTTGAACAGGAGAATCAGGCTTCAATCCTTTGGAACTGTGGGTTATGGGCCCACCATGTGGTAGAAAGCAGGAAGGAAGCTGACATCTTGCACGGTCATGATAGCGAGGCATGTCAGAGGAAAACCTGTCAGTTATGGTGGCAACAACGTTGGTACCAAGGGCGAGGGATGAAGAGAACCATTTTCCTGCTCGTTGAAACGAGGCGGACCAGTAGGCAAAGTTCTCGTCCATCGGTGGTTACCGGAATGTCATCAACATTAGTAACAGGGTCGTACTGACCGAATTGTACCTTGAGGCATTTTTATAAGCAGGGAATTATTTCTTCTTTTATCATATAGGTCAAAAGAAAGACTAACAATCCAATGGAAAGGAAAATGTGATTATCGGGATTAATCAGATCAAAGGAAAGAAAAAAATGTGTTTGCACACAAGAATTTAGGGTATATCCTTCCCAAGGAAAGGCGGGGCATGATATACATGATAGGACAGCAAGTTCAAAAGTATTTAGACAAAGGGGTGAGGGAAGAATCATGATATTACCACACCACTGTGTTTGAATAATAAATCAAGAAACATTTAGCATTGCGCTTCCAATGTTCTTTTTGATATACAGAGTACCATAGTCATGCTTCGAGGTAGCAATAACATGGTGTTTCGGGTAAGAGTTGGATCTGAGGATCTCAAAAGATACAAAGGAACACTTCCAAGATTATGTCGGAACGTAAGGAATAACCAAACACGACCAGGTCTGTGTTGGCAGGAAGTCAAGGATGTCATCGATGGTATCACAAATCATCGAGGGGCAAGGATGGTATTTCTCACCATGAATTCAATTGTCGTCTCAACAAAAGTCAAAATGTTGATGCTGATCACGACGCATTTGTCGAGAGGCTCTATGAAGATGCCATCGAGGAGCGACGACATCAAGCAACAGGAAGGATGAAGCGAAAGGCTATTGGAACCACGAATACGACACAAGCTCGAAATCAAGCTTCTTGTTCGAGGTGAAATGATAAGATGAAGAAGATCGATGTAAGTTTAGCTCGTCAATGGAAGTTGCTCCAGGCATAAGGACCAGGTAGCACAGTTAGAATTAGCACGATAATGATTTAGTCGATCAGCCTAGGAGTGACTTGAAGGATCATTGAACTCGTAAGCAATGAAAATTACTTAGAGTCATTGAATCGAAGTGCGGAATCGATTCACTTATCGGTGTTCTCGAGTGACTAATAACTCAGAACCTGGGGAAAATTGGAATCGATGAGAAGCAATACTAGAAGAAGACTCATAGGAAGCAACACAGATGTTTGATATTCTCGAGATACCATAGGGTAATACTCGAAGGTAGAGTAGAATAGATGCTTGATAGGTGAAATGGTCTGCAGAAGACAAGTACTTTAACTTGTCCGAGAAATGGGATCAAAGGGCAACAATCATGGTCAGAACCACAGTTGTAAAGGAATAATCATAGATACCAGATGAACTTATATCAAGGGGATTATTATTATCACAAGAAGCTTCCATGATAAGTTCCACATCGGGTCCATGGGCATGAACACAAAGGTTCAAGGTCGACTCCCACTTCTTCAATGCATAACCTCTCATTTACTTCTTGCTTTTGACGAAGTTGTAGTGTAGAAATTTCTATCCGGCGTAACACCAGTAGAGTATGACCCATAGAAATTTCCGGGTTCACAGATATTAGGGAAAGCATTAGTTCAACCCGTCGGGGCATTTTAGGAACATTTGCAAAACTTCAGAGGTAATTAACTCAAGCTCGGAAGCAGAGCATGGTTGACAAAGCAGAGAATACAATTTACCAAAGGCAATATGTATCAGGGGAAGAGCGCACAAAATTTTGAATATGAAGGACACTGCCGGATAATAATCCAACAAAGGATTCAGCGGTCCTCAATGGATCTGATGTGAGTATCAGTACTCAATCAGAAGAGGGAAAGAATTCAAAGGCATCAGGATATAGAAACAGCTGAATAATTCGACGTTCAAGTTGAAGGGAACTAGGTGGACAATCAATTACAACATGATTGGCCGAGATCCAAGTCATGTCCAGAATGACGTATGAGCAGGAAGGTCAAATTTCAGGGTTCGACTGATGATTGCAAGCAAACGCAAGATAATGAATCAATAGGCTCAGGATGACAATGACAAAGGATGTTAATGAACATTGCTGGACATATGGATTTAACCATAATGCAGGCAGACAAGACTTTCGGGAGCACTAGGCTGTAGAGGATCTTTGGGAGATCGAATTGCATTCGAAGAATTTTGTGAGACATATGATCAACTGGGGATGAACAAATCCCAGATAAGTGCATGGAATTATTCGTAGGGTTATTCAGGCAGAAAAGAGCTGCATGGCAGTCAGAAAAAAGGATTCTCGAAAGTTGGAGAATACTTTCGGGTATCTTGTAATAACAAGAACAACTAGGGATGGAAGTAAGAACAGCGAGGGTACGCAGTTATCCATAAGGATTCAACGGTGTTAAGGGATTGCAAAAGAAATCAACACAAGTTCTCGGGAATTAGATCGGAGACTATCTTTGAAGTCTTCTGGTGAAGCAGACAACCATCCGGAATGAAGCGCTCTCCGGGGAAAGTCGTTACGAGATCCTAATAGAGTTAGCAAAATCGTTTAACCCGAATGGAAGAGAGATCAGAGTCCTAGAGTATAGACAAGGAATAAAAGATCCTAATACCACCTAATGGCGACGTGGGCCCGTAAGACACACAGCCATGTTAGTAAAAGTTTTTGTAGTGACTAGACTCAACTTCGGCCAAGGAGTTGGAAAGGGGCTACCTACAGGCAGTCGGCTCTGATACCAACTTATGACACCCTCGATTCAATCGTACACTAATCATACACACAAATGTGTACGATCAAGATCAAGGACTCACGGGAAGATATCACAACACAACTCTAGACACAAATTAAAATAATACAAGCTTTATATTACAAGCCAGGGGCCTCGAGGGCTCGAATACATAAGCTCGAATACACAAGAGTCAGCGGAAGCAACAATATATGAGTACAGACATAAGTTAGACAAGTTTTCCTTAAGAAGGCTAGCACAAAGCAACATGATCGAAGAGGCAAGGCCTCCTGCCTGGGAGCCTCCTAACTACTCCTGGTCGTCAGCGGTCTCCACATAGTAGCAGGCATCGGCGGTGGCATCTGGCTCCTAGGCTCCGACATCTGGTTGCATCAACCGGAAAGGAGAAGAAAGGGGCAAAAGGGGGAGCAAAGCAACCGTGAGTACTCATCCAAAGTACTCGCAAGCAAGGATCTACACTACATATGCATCGGTGTCAATGAAAAGGGTAGTATATGTGGACTGAACTGCAGAATGCCAGAAGAGAGGGGGAAAGCCTAGCCTATCGAAGACTAGCATCTTCTGGAAACCACCATCTTGCAGCAACAGGAGGGAGTAGAGTAGCATAAAGTAAAGTAGTAGAAGTGTTATCAACCTCGGCCAGAGATCCTTTCTCGACTCCCTGCGAGAAAGCAATCCCAAAGCCATACTATCCAGTTATCATCTCATATCCAAGTCTCATCTCAAGTATCCAGTTCTAGTTGTATCGATCGGGATACAACTCCAAGTGTCCGTTACCGTAGGACAGGCTATCGATAGATGTTTTCTTCCCTGCAGGGGTGCACCAACTTACCCACCACGCTCGATTAACTCCGGTCGGACACACTTTCCTGGGTCATGCCCGGCCTCGGCCAAACAATACGCCGCAACCTGACCTAGGCTTAATAGAGAGGTCAAGCACGCCGGACTAAACCTATGCCCCCAGGGGTCATGGGCCATCGCCCCGGGAACTCCTGCACGTTGTGTGGGCGGCCGGTGAGCAGACCTAGCTACCTCCTTAAAAAAGGCGGGAGCTTACCAGTCCAACCCGGCGCGCGCCGCTCAGTCGCATGACGTCTATTAAGCTTCGGCTGATGCATACGACGCAGAACGCCCATACTATGCCCACGTGATGGTTAGTGCTATCAGGCCAGAGGCCCCTCGGATCAAATATCCAAATCATAGTGGATTAGGAACACACGGTAACAAGCAGAGACTCACGAAAGATGTGACCCCGTTGCCCCGTCTCGAGGACTTGGGGCAAGGGCTAGGAATGCCCGGCCACGCCTCGTAATTATCTCGCGGGCACCCTCCAGGTCAACCCGACTCCACATCACTCGCAATTAAGCTCACGCGGGTACCCCTCAGGGCCGACCCGTCTTTAGTAACATGGTTCAGTGTAGAGTCATAGTAACCATAGTAACTGTGTGTCTAACACCAAGGGGAAAACCTGAGGAATCACCCTTGACGGATTCCACTCGATGTAATCATCAAGGTGAACGTAAGAGGAACCACCCCCGAGGTTCACACTTGAGGGGTTGCACGACAGAGTCGTATCGGAAGTGGTTAAGGCGGAATCACCCCCGATGACCACGACCGAATAGCTACATTACAGGGTTAACATCAGAAGTGTTGTAGAGGTCTCACCCTCGGCACTCGATAGTAACCCAGTAGTGTCGAGCAACTAAGGGGAAAGTGATGTGCGGTGCCGGGGCCTGGTCTTCGATCCCGTTGATCAGGTCTTCAATGATGAAGCAGGGGCAACAAGGACAAGGTGGGGGTCACTGATGGATCACTAACCAACCTATACTAAGCAGTTTAGGATAAGCAGGTAGGTAACAATGAGCAGGTTACAAAAGCAGGCTATGCATCAGAATAGGAGCAAACAATAACACTAGCAAAATCTAGTGCAAGCATGAGAGAATGGAATGGGCGATAACGGGATGACCAAAGGGGGGGCTTGCCTGGAAGCACCGATGAAAGGAAGAAGGGTCGTCGTCGTCGTAGTCGATCACAGGGGCAGCACCAGTCCCGAGGTCTACCGGAGAGAAGAGGGGGAAGAAATAGTAAATATAAAGCAAACATAGCATCACAAAGCATAACGTGGCAATATGCTGTGCCGGGTGTGACCTAACGTATGGCTACACAATATAGGTGAAGGGGGAATTCAACCGGGAATGTTTTCCCGGTTCCGGACCTATGTCAGACAGATGATCGAAGGGGGAAAGTTCCATGTTCAGATAGTTAGAGGCATCTGGCAGGTAAACAGACCGCGCGTTCGGATTCGTCTCGTCGTTCTGAGCAACTTTCATGTACAAAGTTTTTCGATCCGAGCTACGGTTTATTTTATATGAATTTTCAAAGTTTTAAACAGTTATTTGGAAATAACATATTTAAATAAATGGAAAACAGGGTTATGACATCAGCATGATGTCAGCAGTCAACAGGGCTGTTGACTGGGTCAAGCTTACAGGTGGGTCCTGCTGTCATTGACACAACTTAGTTAATAGTTTTTATTAACAAATTAACTATTTATAAAAACATTTTATTAGAGTGGGGGCCACATGTCATAGTCAACAATTTTTAACTAGTGGTTTAATTCAACAGGAGGTTGATTAAGTGGTGGGGGACCCACCTGACAGTGTCCAGTTAGGTTGATTAACTATGCAGTCTTAATTAAACCAAAGTAATTACGGGTGGGGGCCATTGTCAGTGGCACGAGCCGGCCACCGCGCCGTGCACGCGTGCTTGCACACGGCAAAGGGCAAGACCGTGGCCGGAGCTAGCAATTCAGGGGAGGTGCGGCCAGTGCCGGGGAGGGGTAGCCACGGTGGAGGGCATCGCGCGGCACAGCGAGGACGACTTGGGGCGCGCATGGGCGGCCATGAGCGTGGGCACGGGCAGTCGGCCGTGCGCGGCGCGCGAGCGGGGCTGCGGCCGGAGCGCAGCCCGCGACAAGGGCGATGCGCGGTCGGGCACGGAGCGGGCTGCGTTGCCGTCCGAGTGCAGGGAAGAGAGGAAAAGGGGTCCTCACCCCCGTTGAAGGCGTACGGGGCGGCGAGGCTCGACGATGACCGTCGATGGAGAGGTGGGACAGGGTCGAGGAGGCGGTCCGGCGGGGTCCGACGACAGCGCGAGGCGGCGGCGATGTCGACGGCGTCGAGTAGGCGTCTGGCCACGAGGGAGAGGGGACGGGGCCACGAGGAGGACAACGACGAGGTGGCGGGGCGACGTCGGGGCGAGGTGGCGCCGGTGATCTTGCGACGGCGCACAGCGGCGGGGGCAAGGGGTTCGGGGGCGACGGGATCGGGGCGGCGAGCGATCGGGCGCTCCCGATCCAGATCGCGTGTGGGGGGGAGTGGGGATCGTGTGGAGGGGGTTAGGGTTTCGGTGCCCCCTGGAGGGGGTTATTGGCCTGGGGCTGGGTCGGCCTGGTGGATGTGGGCCGAGGCCCAAAGGGGACACGGGGCTTTCTCTCTCTCTTCTCTGACTTTTCCCTTTTCCTTTTCTTTTTGTTTTCTTTTATTTGCTCTGTTTTGCATTTTTCTTTTAGTACCAAATGAGTTTTGTTTTTTTAACAAAACTTGGCACATAAAGCTAACACCATACCTTGAGATGGAACAAAAAGTTTGGGGTCAAAAGGAGTTGCCTAATCAATTTTAGAAATTGAAAAGGCCAATATAAATGCTGCTGGAGCACTAAATTAATTCCCATGGGCACTTTGGGAATCCAGAAGAGGTTGGTTTCAACAGGACAGTGGTCAGGGAAATTTATAGGATAAGGTGAGCATCTTAGTGTTATTGTTCAAAGAAAATAATTTATTTGACTTATTTTAAAATTGAAAAAGGCTTTGATTTTTGGACCAATGGCAAGCTGCATAGTAATCACGATGACATGGCCACCATTAGGGGGAGATTACTGTAGCATGATTCTCGGGGTGTTACAGTCATGTCTACATAGTTCTTGAACCCGTAGGGTTCGCACTCTTAACGTTCGATGACGATATAGTATTATATGAGTTATGTGATTTGGTGATCGAATGTTGTTTGGAGTCCTGGATGAGATCACGGACATGATGAGGAGTCGCGAAATGGTCGAGAGGTAAAGTTTGATATATAGGATGATGGTATTCGGACACCGGAAGTGTTCCGGAGGATACCGGGTACATATAGGGTCACCGGAAGGGGTTCGGGCACCCCCGGCAAAGATATGGGCTTATTGGGCCAAGGGGGGGACAGACCGGCCCACAAGGGGCTGGTGCGCTCCTCCACCAGGCCGGCCAGCCCTAGGGAAAGGAAAGGGGGAGGGCAAGTCCCTCCTTCCTTACCCTCCTCAGGGGACAAAGGAAGGGGGGTGGGGGGCGCCACCTCCCCCTTCCTTCCCCTGGCGCCTATACAAGGAAGGGGGGGACCAGGGCAGGAGCCCAAGTGGGATTCGGCCCCACTTCGGGCGCCCCTTGGCCTCTCCTCTCTCCCTCCCACCTATATATATGAGGAGGGGGGCGCCTAGAACACACAACATCAATTGTTAGCCGTGTGCGGTGCCCCCCTCCACAATTTACACCCCGGTCATATTCTCGCGGTGCTTAGGCGAAGCCCTGCGCCGATCACTTCACCATCACCGTCACCACGCCGTCGTGTTGACTGAACTCATCTACTTCCTCGACACCTTGCTGGATCAAGAAGGCGAAAGGACGTCATCGCGCTAAACGTGTGCAGAACTCGGAGGTGCCGTACGTTCGGTGCTTGATCGGTCGGAGCTAGAAGAAGTTTGACTACATCAACCGCGTTGTCAAACGCTTCCGCTTACGGTCTGCAAGGGTACGTAGACTCACTCTTCCCCTGGTTGCTATGCATCTCCTAGATAGATCTTGCGCGAGCGTAAGAATTTTTTTGAAATTGCATGCTGCGTTTCCCCACAGTGGCATCAGAGCCAGGTCTATGCGTAGATGATTTGCACAAGTAGAACACAAAGAGTTGTGTGCGGTGATAGTCATACTGCTTACCAACAAAGTCTTATTTTGATTCGGCGGTATTGTGGGATGAAGCGGCCTGGACCAACCTTTCATGTCCACGCACATGAGACCGGTTCCACCGACAGACATACAACTAGTTTTGCATAAAGGTGGCTGGCGGGTGTCTGTTTCTCCTACTTTAGTTGAATTGATTTTTACTGGGGCCGGTCCTTGAAGAAGGTTAAAACAGCAAACTTGACGAAACACCATTTTGGTTTTGATGCGTAGGTAAGAACAGTTCTTGCTAGAAGCCCATAGCAGCCACGTAAAACTTGCAACAACAAAGTAGAGGATGTCTAACTTGTTTTGCAGGGCATGTTGTGATGTGATATAGTCAAGACATGATGTGATATACGTTATTGCATGAGATGATCATGTTTAGTAAAAGTTATCGGCAACCGGCAGGAGCCTTATGGTTGTCTCTTATTGAATGAAATGCAAACGCCATGTAATTGCTTTACTTTATCACTATGCGTTAGCGATAGTTGTAGAAGCAATAGTTGGCGAGACGACCACGACGCTACGACGGAGATCAAGGTATTGAGCCGGTGATGATGGAGATCATGACGATGCTTTGGAGATGGAGATCAAAAGCACAACATGATGATGGCCATATTGCCACATATTTTGATTGCATGCAATGTTTATCTTTTATGCATCTTATTTTGCTTAGTACGGCGGTAGCATTATAAGATGATCCCTTAACTAAATTTCAAGGTATAAGTGTTCTCCCTGAGTATGCACCGTCGCGACAATTCGTCGTATTGAGACACCACGTGATGATCAGGTGTGATAGACTCTACGTTCACATACAACGGGTGCAAGACAGTTTTGCACATGCGGAATACTCGGGTTAAACTTGACGAGCCTGGCATGTACATACATGGCCTCGGAACACTGGAGACCGAAAGGTCGAACGTGAATCATATAGTAGATATGATCAACATAGAGATGTTCACCATTGATGACTACTCCGTCTCACGTGATGATCGGACATGGTTAGTTGATTTGGATCACGTATCAATTAGATGACTTGAGGATGTCTATCTAAGTGGGAGTTCATTAGTAATTTGATTAATTGAACTTAAATTTATCATGAACTTAGTCTTGATAGTTTTGCATATCTATGTTGTAGATCAATAGCTCGCGATATAGCTCCAATATATTTTTTATATGTTCCTAGAGAAAAGTTGAAAGATGATAGTAGCAATGATGTGGACTGGGTCCGTCATCTGAGGATTATCCTCATTGCTACACAGAAGAATTATGTCCTTGATGCACCGCTAGGTGACAAACCTATTGCAGGAGCAGATGCAGACGTTATGAACGTTTGACAAGCTCGGTATGATGACTACTTGATAGTTCAGTGCGCCATGCTTTACGGCTTAGAACCAGGACTTCAAAAACGTTTTGAACTCCACGGAGCATATGATATGTTCCAAGAGTTGAAATTGGTATTTCAGACTCATGCCCATGTTGAGAGGTATGAGACCTCTGACAAGTACTTTGCCTACAAAATGGAGGAGAATAGCTCAACCAGTGAGCATGTGCTCAGATGTCTGGGTACTACAATCGCTTGAATCAAGTGGGAGCTAATCTTCCAGAGAAGATAGTGATTGCCAAAGTTCTCTAGTCACTATCAGCAAGCTACTAGAACTTCGTGATGAACTATAATATGTAAGGGATGACAAAAATGATTCCCGAGCTCTTCGGGATGCTGAAATCAACGATGGTAGAAATCAAGAAAGAGCATCAAGTGTTGATGGTTAACAAGACCACTGGTTTCAAGAAAAAGAGTGAGGGAAAGAAAGGGAACTTCAAGAAGTATGGCAAGCAAGTTGCTACTCCCGTGAAGAAACCCAAAGCTGGTCCCAAGCTTGAAACTGAGTGCTTCTACTGTGAAGGAAATGGTCACTGGAAGTGGAACTGCCCCAAATACTTGGCAGATAAAAAGGATGGCAAAGTGAACAAAGGTATATTTGATATACATGTTATTGATGTGTATTCTACTAGTGTTCGTAGTAACCCCTAGGTATTTGATACCGGTTCAGTTGCTAAGATTAGTAACTCGAAACAGGAGTTGCAGAGACTAGTTAAAAGCGAGGTGACGATGTGTGTTGGAAATGATTCCAAGGTTGATATGATCACCATCGCACACTCCCTCTACCTTCGGGATTAGTGTTGAACCTAAATAAATGTTATTTGGTCTTTGCGTTGAGCATGAATATGATTAGATCATGTTTATTGCAATACGTTTATTCATTTAAGTCAGAGAATAATTGTTGTTGTGTTTACATGAATAAAACCTTCTATGGTCATACACCCAATGTGAATGGTTTATTGAATCTCGATCGTAGTGATACACATATTCATAATATTGATGCCAAAAGATGCAAAGTTAATGTTTATTGCAATACGTTTATTCATTTAAGTCAGAGAATAATTGTTGTTGTGTTTACATGAATAAAACCTTCTATGGTCATATACCCAATGTGAATGGTTTATTGAATCTCGATCGTAGTGATACACATATTCATAATATTGATGCCAAAAGATGCAAAGTTAATGTTGATATTGCAACATACTTGTGACACTGCCATTTAGGTAATATTGGTGTAAATCGCATGAAGAAACTCCATGAGATGGACTTTTGGAATCACTTGATTATGAATCATTACATACTTGCAAACCATGCCTCATGTGCAAGATGACTAAAACTCCGTTCTCCGGAACAATGGAGAGAGCCAATGACTTATTGGAAATATATAATACATACCGATGTATGCGGTCCAATGAGTGTTGAGGCACGTGGCGGGTATCATTATTTTCCGACCTTCACAGATGATTTGAGGAGATATGGGTATATCTACTTAATGAAACACAAGTCTGAAACATTTGAGAAGTTCAAAGAATTTCAGGGTGAAGTGCAGAATCATCGTAACAAGAAAATAAAGTATCTACGATCTGATCGCGGAGGCGAATATTTGAGTTACGAGTTTGGCCTTCATTTAAAACAATGTGGAATAGTTTCACAACTCACGCCACCTAGAACACCACAGAATAATGGTGTGTCCGAACATTGTAACCGTACTTCATTAGGTAAGGTGCGATCTATGATGTCTCTTACCGATTTACCACTATCGTGTTGCGGCTATGCATTAGAGACAGCTGCATTCACGTTAAATAGGGCACCGTCTAAATCCGTTGAGAGGACAGCGTATGAACTATGGTTTGGCAAGAAACCTAAGCTGTCGTTTCTTAAAGTTTGGGGTTGCGAAACTTATGTCAAAAGGCTTCAGCCTGATAAGCTCGACCCAAATCAGAGAAGTGCATCTTCATAGGATACCCTAAGGAAACAATTGGGTACACCTTCTACCACAGATCCGAAGGAAAGATCTTTGTTGCCGAGAATGGAACCTTTCTAGAGAAGGAGTTTCTCTCGAAAGAAGTGAGTGGGAGGAAAGTGGAACTTGATGAGGTAATTGTACCCTCTCTCGAATTCGAAAGTAGCACATCAGTGAAATCCATTCCCATGATGCCTACACCAACTAGAGAGGAAGCTAATGATGATGATCATGAAACTTTGGATCAAGTTACTACTAGACCTCGTAGGTCGAACAGAGCATGTTCCGCACCAGAATGGTATGGTAATCCTGTCCTGGAAGTCATGTTATTAGACCATGGCGAAGCTACGAACTATGAAGAAGCTATGATGAGCCTAGATTCCGACAGATGGCTTGAGGCCATGAAATCTGAGATAAGATCCATGTAGGAGAACAAAGTGTCGACTTTGGTGGACTTGCCCGATGATCGGCAAGCCATTGAGAATAAGTGGATCTTCAAGAGGAAGACGAACACTGATGGTAGTGTTACTATCTATAAAGCTTGACTTGTTGCGAAAGGTTTTTGACAAGTTCGAAGTGTTGACTACGATGAGAGTTTCTTACTCGTAGCGATGCTTAAGTCTGTCTGAATCATGTTAGCAATTGCCGCATTTTATGAAATCTGGCAAATGGATCTCAAAACTGCATTCTTTAATGAATTTCTTAAAGAAGAGTTGTATATGATGCAACCAAAAGGTTTTTGTTTATCCTAAAGGTGCTAAAAAAGTGTGCAAACTCTAGCGATCCATCTATGGACTGGTGCAAGCATCTCGGAGTTGGAACATACGCTTTGATAAGGTGATCAAAGCATATGGTTTTATACAGACTTATGGTGAAGCCTGTATTTACAAGAAAGTGAGTGGGAGCTCTATAGCATTTCTGATATTATATGTGGATGACATATTGTTTATTGGAAATGATGTAGAATTTTTAGATAGCATAAAAGGATATTTGAATAAGAATTTTTCAATGAAAGACCTTGGTGAAGCTGCTTACATATTGGGCATCAAGATCTATAGAGATAGATCAAGACGCGTGATAAGACTTTCAATGAGTACATACCTTGACAAGATTTTGAAGGAGTTCAAAATGGATCATTCAAAGAAGGAGTTCTTGCCTGTATTGTAAGGTGTAAAGCTGAGTAAAGACTCAAAAACCGACCACGGCAGAAGATAAAGAGAGAATGAAAGGCATTCCCTATGCCTCAGCCATAGGTTCTATAAAGTATGCCATGCTGTGTGCCAAACCTGCTGTGTACCTTGCCATGAGTTTGGCAAGGGGGTACAATAGTTATCCAGGACTAGATCAATGTACAGCGGTCAAAATTATCCTTAGTTACCTTAAAAAGGACTAAGGAAATGTTTCTCGGTTATGGAGGTGATAAAGAGTTCGTCGTAAAGAGTTACGTCGATGCAAGCTTTAACACTGATCTAGATGACTCTAAGTCTCAATCTAGATACGTATTTAACGTGGGAGCAATTAGCTAGCCTAGCTCCATGCAGAGCATTGTAGACATAGAAATTTGCAAAATACATACGGATCTGAATGTGGCAGAGCCGTTGACTAAACTTCTCTCACAAGCAAAACATGATCACACCTTAGTACTCTTTGGGAGTTAAGCACATAGGGATGTGAACTAGATTATTAACTCTAGTAAACCCTTTGGGTGTTGGTCACATGGCGATGTGAACTATGGGTGTTAATCACATAAAGATGTGAAATATTGGTGTTAAATCACATGGTGATGTGAAATAGATTATTGACTCTAGTGCAAGTGGGAGACTGAAGGAAATATGCCCTAGAGGAAATAATAAAGTTGTTATTTTATATTCACTTATATCATGATAAATGTTTATTATTCATGCTAGAATTGTATCAACCGGAAACTCGATACATGTGTGGATACATAGACAAAACACCGTGTCCCTAGTAAGCCTCTACTAGACTAGCTCGTTAATCAAAGATGGTTAAGTTTCCTAACCATAGACATGTGTTTTCATTTGATGAACGTGATCACATCATTAGGAGAATGATGTGATGGACAAGACCCATCCGCTTGCATAGCATATTGATCATTCAGTTTTACTGCTATTGCTTTCTTCATGTCAAATACATATTCCTTCGACTATGAGATTATGCAACTCTCGGATACCGGAGGAATGCCTTGTGTGCTATCAAACGTCACAACGTAACTGGGTGATTATAAAGATGCTCTACAGGTATCTCCGAAGGTGTTTGTTGGGTTGGCATAGATCGATATTAGGATTTGTCACTCCGAGTATCGAAGAGGTATCTCTGGGCCCACTCGGTAATACACATCATAAGAAGCCTTGCAAGCGAAGTGACTAATGAGTTAGTTGCAGGATGATGTATTACGGAACAAGTAAAGAGACTTGCCAGTAATGAGATTGAACTAGGTATGAAGATACCGACGATCGAATCTCGGGCAAGTAACATACCGATGGACAAAGGAAATTACGTATGTAGTCATAACGGTTCGACCGATAAAGATCTTCGTAGAATATGTAGGAGCCAATATGGACATCCAGGTTCTGCTATTGGTTATTGACCAGAGAGGTGTCTCGGTCATGTCTACATAGTTCTCGAACCCGTAGGGTCCGCACGCTTAACGTTCGATGACGATATAGTATTATATGAGTTATGTGATTTGGTGAACGAATGTTGTTTGGAGTCCCGCTCATCACGGACATGACGAGGAGTCACGAAATGGTCGAGAGGTAAATATTGATATATAGGACGATGGTATTCGGACACCAGAAGTGTTCCGGAGGATACCGGGTACATACAATACAAAAAAGATACACTTCCGTGATGATACGTGTTTGTCACAGTAGGTCATGTTTTCTGTCATGCATGTACATCCATCATGACGATTTTATGATAGAGTCGAGATAGTCATACATGTGCTGTCGTAGAAGTGTTCCATGACATTACCAGAATTATCATCACGGAAGTGTCCACTTCCATGACGATAAATCTTGCGTCATGGAAGTGCTTTCGTCAAGGGTGACCGACACGTGGCATCCACCGTAACGGGTCACCGTTAAGCTATCGGGTTCGGTTTTGGATCCGAAAACCTATTAACAGCCCGGACCAATGAGGATTTTCCACGTGTAAAATTGTCATTGGCCGGAGGAAACACGTGTTGGCTCACCGTTGGGACAGATGTCACCCATTCATTGGACAGGAGGCGCCTATGATAGGTCGACACGTGGCACGGCCAACAGAGGCCCATTCTGGTGAAAAGGCCGGCCCGTTTGACTTTGTCAAAAGGTAACGGGCCGGCCCACGGAAAGCCTGTTCCTATATAGCCCATTTACGGCCCGCTAACTCATGGCCCGTTACGGCTTACCGAAATTAAGCCCAGTAGCTTCATCTGGGCCGTCCAATATGATTCCAGCCCGTTGTAACTTCCGACCCATGTATGGCCCATGATGTCTTTCGGCCCATACGAGGCCATTTGTTACTCTTGGCCCATTAACGGCCCGTAGTGAATCTGGCCCGCAATGAACAGTGTATCGCTTCAGACCCACTAACGGCCCATTATTCCATTGGGCCGTTTCCAACCCATGTTATCTTTCGGCCTTCTCAGGGCCCATTTATTCTTGGGCTTATTTCCAGCATTTGGTTACTTACGGCCCGTTACTGGCCTTTTCTGCTTGTGGGCCAAATTCAGCCCGTGGTTACAATCGGCCCGTTTGCGGCCCATTAATCCGTTGGGCCGTCTTCATAGCGTCATCAAATACAGCCGATTAACGAGGGCCCGTTATTGTCGGCCCATGAACGAACGATTCAAAATCTAGCCCGTTTACGGCCCATAATGTGGTCTGTTATTGGCCCATGTTTGGCCGATCGATGCTACGGACCGTAGAAGGCCCATTGATGCTACGGCCCGTAGAAGGCCCATTGTTTCTACGGCCTTACAAGGCCCGTTGTTTCTACGGCCCGTAGGAGGCCCATGGTAACTACAGTAAATATGTAGCCATGGTTATTGTGGCCTGGTTTAAAAAAATAGGTTATTGTGGCCAAACCGCGGAAAAAGAACTGCACTGACTACAAGCAAACAAATAAACAAGACAACAAGGAAATAAATAAGCAAGCAACTTACGCTATGGTATCACAGCTATTACACATATTACATCCACTGGGCATCAAAGTTCGCCACCAGTGCAAATATAGGGAACAAAGCAGCATATCATATACATTGGTTGTCAAAGTTGGTGACCAGTGCAAATAAACGCCGCAGCAAAACAAGTCCAGAACTGAAGCCACTTCAGAAGCTCTCAAGAAACAATATCCTGGGTACCCATAATGCTGGCAAGATGCTTAGCAAGCTTATTAACTTTCTCTTGTTTGGCGCTTAAATCCTCCAGCGCTTGCTGTTGCACCAGAAAGTATGCATCTAAATTCTGCAGGGACTTCCTCAGTCCTTTAGCTTCCAGTTGCAGCACATCTGATCGATGTATTTCAACTTGAAGTTGAGACTCAAGAAGACGAACTGATTCAGGCAGCAAGTTCGAAGAGCTTATGCTAGCAGTAGTGGCCAGTAACTCAAACACTACATCAAGATATGACTTTTGGGTTCTCTCACTGTCGTCAAGATAGTTTTTATCAGCTTTCTTGGAGACCAACAGGGATGTCTCACTATCTTGAACCTTATCTGCATTACATCCTTTACCATTGCATAACGGGGTACTGTTCTCCAATATTTTGTCCGCATTCTAAAAGAGAAACAAGCAGACACATCATAGGTTTGCCATGTTGTATATGAAACTCATTTTGGTAAATCAGTTCAGGAGTAAAGTGGATAGGATACAACATGAAACAAACATATATCTATGTACCATGGTCACTTTATGGTCTATATCATTCTAGTTTTTGTTGCCAAATCAAGATAGAGACACAGTTCAAATAATATTTGTTCAAGACAAAGCAGAATAGACAGAATATAAGTGTGGGAAACTATAGAGCAATAACAACACTTGTAATGTGCATGACATGAGAACATAACTGCTTATTCAATTGAAACTGAAATCAACATAGAGCAAGTTACAACAGCAAACCAGTAAAAGAAACGGGTTTAAAACATACCTGTTGCGCCATTGGAGTTTCAATTCCATCCTTCAAATTTGAAAATAGTTGGTATGAGTAAATACAGTGATGCAAGAGCAAAGGAGTATGAACCATAGCTACAGAACCTGACCCGAGAACAATTCTTCTTCTCCTTTAAGCGTTGAGATGGGATTCGGAGTGGTGGTCCTCGTGCTTTGGGCACTGTAGTTCCCTTACTAACTGCTCGTGTTTGGGTGCTCTGTGGTGGAGACGGTGCCGTGTCAACTGGAACTGGGTTACTATCTGCTGGGGTTGGGGTTAGAAGGGCTGTAGCTGGTTCTCTGTCCAACTGGGTAGGGGTACAATTTGCGAGAGTCTGGGTTATGTGTGGTCGGGCTGGTTCTTGGGCAAGTACAACCGTGGTTCTATCTGCATCAACTGGCAGCACTATCTTTCCTGAAGACCGTGTTGTTACTCCCTTAGATATTGCCATCACCCTCTCCAATTCAAATGGCTGATAAACAAGAAAAGTAATTGAATGTACAGACATTGTATGATAGACAGGTGCAATAGATACTGGGGAATAAAAGATGGCATGAAATAATTCACATTTATGTTGTCTAACCAAATAGGATAGCATGACACAATTTCACATATATGATGGCTAACTAAACAGGATAGCATGACACAATTTCACATTATGATGGCTAACTAAAAAAGATGGAAAGACATAGTTTAAAATATGATGACTATGTAAACAGGATGACATGATATAACTATATAATGTGTTTATTAAATAGGTTGGCATGCCATAATTCACATACATGCTGCCTATGGAAACATGATAGCATAATATAATTCATGGATAGAATGACATAATTCAAAATATGATAACTGTAAACACTAAACAGGATGAGATGATATAACTATATGATGTCTTTATTAAATGAGTTGCCATGCCATAATTCAGATAAATGCCGTGTATGTAAACATGATGGCATGATATAATTCAAATATATGATTTATATAGTAAGCAAGTAAGCAGATGGCAATCCATATATGATGTAAAAACTAAGCAATGCAAGACAACATGCATGACATGAGTAATATAACCCTGCCAAGTTTGAGCATAGACCTCAGGGGGGAAATAGGACTGGTCATCACTCTCTGAATCCTCCTCTGAGGAGCTCTTTGTAACCAGCAAGATGTCTGCTTCAGCAGGTAGCATTGTCTGCTCTGAATACCTTGTTTTCACTCCAGATACTTCCATCACCGCTTCAAATGGCAGATGCACAGGAAGAGTAGTTGAATATACAAACGTTGTCGACAAATGGAACACGTAATACAAAAAAATGATAGCATGATATAATTCACATACATAATGATTGGCTAAATAGCATGGCATTGCATAATTCACATATATAATGCCTTTGCAACAAGATAGCATTGGATAATTCACATATATAATGTCTTGCAACAAGATGGCAATGCATAATTCACATATATGGTAATTAGACACTAAACAGGTGGCATTCACACAAAGCATGTCTAAACTAATCAAATGACATAACAATGCAAGACACCATACACACGATATGAGCAACATAACCCTGCCAAGTTAGAGCATACACCTCAGGGGGGAAATAGGACTGGTCATCTATCTTTGAATCCTCCTCTGAGGAGCTATCCGTAACCAGCGAGATATGCGCTTTGTCAGATAGCATAGTCTGCTATGAAGACCTTGTTTTCACTCCAGAATTTTCCATCACCGTGTCAAATGGCTGATGCACACGAAGAGTAGTTGAATGTACTAACATTGTTGACAAATGTAATACGTAACGAAAAAAATGGATGGCCTGATATAATTCACATATAAGATGACTGGATAAGCAGGATGGCATTACAAAATTCACATATATGATGCCTGGCTAAACAAGATGGCATTGCATAATTCACATAAACGATGAATAAACTAAACAGATGACATTCACACAAAGCATGTCTAAACTAAGCAGATGACATATTTGATGTATAAAGTAAGCAATGCAAGGCACCATATGCATGATATAACCAACATCAGCATGCCAAGTTAGAGCGAAGACCTGAGGGGGTAAATAGGAGTGGTCTTCTCCTTCTGAATCCCCCTCAGAACAGATATCTTCCTCTCGATCACAATCCGAAATGGGTGGAGGGGGGCTGCCTTTGCGCCTACCATGGAGCGACGTCTGCATGAAATTTTATTGCCACGCAAGGCTCGTCTCTTTTGCTCTACATGTTCAGTTCCATTGTGTACAATAACTGACATGCATAGGAATAAAACATAGTGAGATTATGTAAGGAGTGCATGCAGAAATCCAGAGTGATGGTAGCAACCTGTGGATAGACCCAAAACCAATGATAGCAGGTAGATAATGGCTTCAGTTAAAAATACAGATAATGGCTTCTTTACTGTTTGTTTCCCACCCAACATGAAACTCATAGTAGACACCAGAGATTAACCAGATAGTAGATAGATACTATTGATTGCGGCCCCGATATGTACCCCACAACCATTTAAAAACTCAAGTTTGACCATTAGTTTGGAGCTGACTCAGAGTCTAATCGGTGAACAGGACGATAAAGTAGCACGTAATATTAAGCGATGCATAACGTAAGTAGACACGAAAGAGTGCGACCTCTCTTGCGGACCCGTGTAGTCCTCGAGGTCATACGCTCGGTTGATGATGGTAATGCAGTTGTCATGGCTGCCAGCGGCGGGGAAGAAGATCTGAGGCGGCGAAAGACAGTCTGGAGGCCGAGTCCCTGCTGTGCTGGGCCCTTCTGTCGTTGGAGCAGCTGAGCTGGGGTGGACGACGGCGCAGCAGGAGCGGGACAAACCACACAAGGTTTTCTTTGACAACTATCTGTAAGAGAAGTAATTCTGTAAGGGCTCGTTTGAATTGGAGGATTCTAACAACGCAGGGATAGGAAATACACTGTAATAGGATAGGAATGCACATGCAAAACAGAGAATTTAAAAACGCAGGATTTCTGCCAATCTGGGTGTTTGGTTCACAAGAATTGGAAGATCACAGGATGCAAAGAAGCATGGTGAGATTAAGTCAAACCACAAGAAAATGTATGGTTATAATGCTATTATGCTACTATCTCTTAGTCTTGTGCTTCATGAATAGGAATTTGAAAAGGAGGACAAGTGGATATTAAAATTCCCACGGTTTTTCTTTCAAGGAGACACTAAAGGAACAAGTTCTACAGTTTTCCTTTGCTCCATTCCTTTGTACCAAATGCATGAATAGTAGTACCATAGGAAACTTTCCAATTCCTATGTTTTTCCTTCACTTTTCCTTTCAAGCACTGACGATTCTAGCAGGCAGGCTTGAGCAAGGAAAAGCCTACACTCAAAAAATGTTTGTGTGCTACTTCTACTACTTTGGACCCATGCCACTGCCCTACTAGCTCAACTCCCAGGCCCATCGACAAATGCGCAGCTCAAACGCGCAGAGATAAATAATGATGGCATTCAAGAGAGTCCATCACGGATAGCTAAGTTGCCTGGTACCTCACTACTTGTCATATAGTAGGATAAACTAATCGTATTTCACATTACTGCGTGTGCTCAGTGGACAATATATATAACATGTAGAGTAAAAAGGAGATGCAACAAGTGTACAACCTCTTTGGCGAAGCCATATCGATCTCAGCGTGATTGGGTTGGTCGGTGAGGATGATCCGGCTGACTTGGCTGTCGGAGGAGGGGAAGAAGATCTTAGGCATCTTGAGATGGAGCCCGGGGTACTGCTCTGCTGTGATGGAGGGTTTGGTCGTTGGAGCAGCTCCGGTGAGTTGTACGATGCCGAGGTTGAAGCAGGACAGGAGAGACAATGTTAACCTGAGTGGAATTCTAATAGAATCTCCAATAGATGACGTAAAATACATAACCACAAAGTGCTAGATGTAAAATACATCAGCCGCTCATCTCTGAACTTAACCGTAGAAACTGAATTTAATTGTCGAAACCGAACTTAACTGTCGAAACTGAATTTTGCCGTCGAAACTGAATTTTACTGTCGAAACTGAGCGCACTAATAGCAGAAAAGCAGTAGCAACAGCGGTAGCAGCGCGTGCGAGAGCCAGGGCAGTTGGTTGTGTAGCAGCATCAGGTGAGGCTACACACCAGTCAACTGAATTTTTCATCTCTGGTCAGTCGATTTTCCAGCCGTTGGATACCAAATCAAGGGCCTGCAGTTCATCTTCAACCTCCACCCCCTGAGCCGCCAGCCACCACCGACCAAACCGCCGCGCCCCACCGCCCGCGGCCGGCGGTGCGCCGCCCCGCCCGCCCGCGGCCGGCGGTGCGCCGCCCCGCCCGCCCCGAAACCACTCCCCATCGCCGGTCCGCCGCCACCCGGGCCATCCCTCTAGCCCCCTGTCCGGAGCTTTTTCTCCGGCGATCCCCACGCCACCGCCCCACCACCGCCGGCGACCACTGCCCCACCCTGAACCCTAAGATAGATAGTGGGGTACCTCTCCCGCGATCCCTCCTCCCCGCTGCGGCTGGTTCTTCCTTAACTCCGGCGAGCCCCCCCACCCCCTGAAAATTGACTGACCCAAAAGTTGATTCAGTCGACTGAAGTGTAGCTAAATTGGAGCAACATCGCAAGCAAGAGCAAGAGCGAGAGCAGCAGCGCGAGCAAGAGCAAGAGCAATAGCAAGAGCAGACCACGCAGGGGACCGAGAGCAAGAGTAGAGCAGCAGCGCAAGAGAGAGCTAAAGCATCAGCATCACCTACTGATGTGGACGTCGCCGCCGAGGGAGCGACTGTCAGTGTCAAAACTAGCGGATCTCAGGTAGGGGGTCCCGAACTGTGCGTCTAAGGCGGATGGTAACAGGAGGCGGGGGACACGATGTTTACCCAGGTTCGGGCCCTCTCGATGGAGGTAATACCCTACTTCCTGGTTGATTGATCTTGATGATATGAGTATTACAAGAGTTGATCTACCAGGAGATCATAGAGGCTAAACCCTAAAATCTAGCCTATGGTATGATTGTTGTTGTCCTACGGACTAAACCCTCCGGTTTATATAGACACCGGAGGGGGCTAGGGTTACACAGAGTCGGTTACAAGGGTGGACATCTACATATCCGTATAGCCAAGCTTGCCTTCCACGCCAAGGAGAGTCCCATCCGGACACGGGACGAAGTCTTCAGTCTTGTATCTTCATAGTCCAACAGTCCGGCCAAAGGATATAGTCCGGCTGTCCGAGGACCCCCTAATCCAGGACTCCCTCAGTAGCCCCTGAACCAGGCTTCAATGACGATGAGTCCGACGCGTAGATTGTCTTCGGCATTGCAAGGCGGGTTCTTCCTCCGAATACTCCATAGAAGATTTTGAACACAAGGATAGTGTCCGGCTCTGCAAAACAATTTCCACATACCACCGTAGAGAGAATAATATTTCCACAAATTGAATCTACCGACACATTCTGCAGCATGACATCACGCTACGGCCCGGTAATTATTCGAACCGTTTTTCTCAACCAGCCGCTGCACATATTGCGAGGCGCTTTTCTTGGCACGTCTTGTCGAAGCAGAGATCGTGTCCCCTTATCACGGGATTCTCATCAATACGGGTGTGGGTAACCCAACCGCGCCATCAATTACGGCGCTTGGGGAATAAGCGAGTTTACCAAGTAGGTGGGGAGGCGTATAGCTCCTTCCGCCCTTATAAAGGGACAAAGATTCCCCCTTTTCACCCACGCCTTCTTCCTCCTTGCTCATCCATTCTTGCGCACTCGAGCTCCAGCACCCAAGTTCGCGTTTTTCTCCTCAAACCACTCCAAGCATGTCCGGAGCGGGAGGCAAGTGGATGGTCTCCTCCGTTACGGAGGAGAACATCACAAAGCTGCGGGGAGCCGGATATCTGGCCGCGGATATTGCACACCGGCTGCCAGATGCGGGGCAGATTATCCCTACCCCAGAACCCCATGAGAGGGTGATTTTCCTTACCCACTTCGTCCGTGGACTGGGATTTCCCCTACACCCGTTCGTCCGCGGGCTCATGTTCTACTATGGGCTGGACTTTCACGATCTGGCCCCCAATTTCATCCTCAACATCTCGGCGTTTATCGTCGTGTGCGAGGCCTTCCTCCACATCAAGCCCCACTTCGGCCTGTGCTGAAGACCTTCAATGTTAAACCGAAGGTGGTGGTCGGCCAGCAAGCGGAGTGCGGAGGCGCCATGGTGGGCAAAATGCCCAACGTCACCTGGCTCGAAGGCTCCTATGTGGAGACCATAAAAGGGTGGCAATCGGGGTGGTTCTACATCACCGAGCCGCGCGACACCAACTGGGTGGCGGCCCCCGAATTTCGATCCGGAATCCCCATGCGGCTCACCTCCTGGAAAGAGAAGGGCCTGTCCTGGGGTTCCCCGGTAGAGCTGACCGGACTCCAGACATGCATCAAAAACATGATGAGCAAGAAAATCAAGCTCGTCAACGTGGTCCAAGTCATGCTCTTCCGCCGGATCCTCCCGTGTCAAAGACGGGCATTCAATTTGTGGGAGTTCGACCCGGCCGAGCACCAAACGCTGCGAGAGCTCTTCGACACGACGCACAAGGACGTCTGGAGGGTGCTGTTCAAGGGCGCCGAGGTACCTCCTCCCCTTACCGAGGACCGCGGACTCAGCGCGAAGCGCCCTGCCAATCCGGTAAGTCTTTTATATCCCATAAGATGTTCGTTTTCCCTAGTATAACCACGCGCGGGATCTAAGCCTCCACGCCATTTAACAGGACTGGGTAGCGACAGCGGAGCAGATCGATTGTCCGGCTCCCCTGCCCGAAGATCCAGCAGATGCTCTCCTAACGGAGATGCTGGTTCCGGCACCTTATGAGGTGCCGGAGAAGAAGGCCAAGAAGAAGGCCACGGGGACCAGGAAGGGTCTCCGGCGCAAGGTTATATCGGACTCATCGTCCGAAAACACCGAGGCGCACTCCTCCCACGAAAACGAGGAGGAAGAAGAGGAAAGTTCTCCCCCCAGCCGAGGGAGACAAGAAAAGGAAGGCCGCCCCGGCTGGGGTGGCTGAAGGGTCCAAGAAGGGAAGGACCCTCCTTCCGGACAATTCCACTACCGCCGCCTACAGCAACGACGAGTGGCTGCCCAGGGATAAGCCCCTGGCGAAGTCGTAAGTATCCGGATACCATAGTAATTCTGGTATGTTTTGTTTTGTTGCTTCTTATCATGCCGAACATGATCACACAACCCCTCCAAAGCTCATATCGGCGTATCCTCTTCGGAGGAGTCTTTGGGTGAGTCGGAGATGAAGAACGATTCGCTCCCGACCGCCTCCTCCCCCACCCTACGGACGACGCCGAGGTGTTGCCTCAAAGGGAACAGAACCAAGGGGGGACAGTTCCGGAAGCGCCCCAAGGCGACATTCCAGGTGCTGGGCGTACGAGGGGCAAGACTCCCTGGGCCCCAACGCCGGGGGCAGCAAGTCTAGCCCCAAGCCGAATACGGCGCCGGAACCTCCAATGGTTCTGGATTCTGTCAGGCAACCCCTCGTTAAGGGGGGCAAGCCATCTGTGCCGATGGCCTCTGTCCATCCAGAGGCATCGGACAACTTGCTGGAAGCGCTTCCATTGATGAAGAGCACATCACCATTATGAGTGCGGTGGTCAAGAAGATTCAGTCCGCCAAGAGCGGACTGACTGAAGCCTGTGCCAGCCTCCTAACAGGTTTTGAGGTAAGTAATCAAATTATAAGAAAATATTCCGGCATAGACAGTAGCCCCTAATGCTCTGTTTGGCGTTCGCGAAGGAAGGCCGAATAGAGGATCAAATAATAATCGCAGGAGTATAATCATAATATGTCTATGTGCATATGCAGGCTTCACTGCTGGCCGCTGCCGCACGTACTGCGGAGGTCGCCGCACTAAAGCGGGACCTTGAGCGGTCCAAGGAAGAGCTCGGCCTTACCAAGAGGCAGCTCGAAGAGAACAAAGGTAAGTGATACCCCGTCTGTATATTAGAGAAAGAAAAATTTGGTTTTAGAATAATAGGATCGTCATGAATTTTGCTAGGGGCCACGACCGAAGTGGCGGCCCTGCAGAAGGCGCTATCCGAGGCCGAAGACAAAGCGGCCAAGGAGCGCATCGAGCGAGAGAAACAAGAGGCCCGAGTAGGCGAGGTGCAGCAAGAGCTCCAGGCTCTCGTCAAGAAGCACGAGTCCTTGGAGCTTGACTCTAAGACGCAAGGGTCGGAGCTTGCGAAGGCCCTCGAAAGCGCACAACATGCCAAGGCCGAAGCCCAAAAAGCCCTCCAGGAAATTGAGGCGGTTAAGAAGATAGCGGTGGGTAAGGCATTCATTATGCAAAGCAAGCATGTTAAGGAAACTTTCTTTTTACCTACCCGAGTTCGGAGCTCTCCAGGAGCGTTCGCAGATCTACCCCGCAGTGTGTCAGATGCCGCGGAGTTCTACCGGGCCGAGGAGGGGAGCTCGATGAAGAAGTTGTTCTGGTCTCAGTATACTGGGACCGAACACCCAATGCCCTTGAGCGACCAGCTGAAGCAACTGGTCGAGCTCCACAAGGCAGCCGAATAGGCCATGAAGGGTCTTATAGTCCGGATGTGGCCTGGCGAGCCCCTGCCTGACAGCTACTTCGGTCTGGTGAGGCGGGTTGTGAATGCCTGCCCACGGCTTGAAGTCATAAAGCGGTCCGTCTGCATCGAGGGTGCGCGCAGGGCTTTTGCCCGGGCGAAGGTGCACTGGGCGAAGCTGGACGCCGAAAAGCTGGTGAAGAGGGGCCGCAGGAGGGCAAGGAGCATTGCCACCCCAAAAAGTATTATGAAAGTGTCCTGAAGGGTGCTCGCCTTGTGGCGGAGTAATGTGCTAAGGATGTAATATTTGAATAAATGTACTCATGTGATCCTATAATGTGAAACGAGTTCATTTGCGCTATGCAACGCTTGTGAATTTAAAATATTACCTTCTGTGCGGCCGTTTATAAAATCTGAGAGTTGGCCAGTCGTCGGCTTCTGCCCCCATGTAACTAGTACTGAGGTGTTTGGGATAAATCTGAGCACTCTTTATCCCAATTTTGGGTCCTTCGAGGGAGGTGTTCAGCGCAACGAACCAGGCAATCAGACTATAAGGCTTTATCACTCTCACTTAGCCATAGAAGTCTACAATTTTAAATTTTGGCGAAGCCCCTAGTATTCGGAAGGCCAAATTTGGGGCGCTATATACGCCTAAGTCGGACAAGGCCGACTCCTCGCCCGAAGCGGAAAAAGTCTTTAAGGACTTGAGACCTCTCGAACAGCGACCAGCTCTCGCCTTATCATGACAGTCAGTTTTCGGCTTTCTCTACTGAGGTGCTCATCCGGAAGAACCGGGACACAATCGCAGTAGTTCTCCCAGTGCTACCTTAGCCGATATTGCGGAACGTAAGGTACCAAAACATGGGAGCCGGGCAAACCCAACTATTGACCCAAGACATGATTTGGAGCTGATGCATATAATGCTATAAGTTCGGGGTGCCGCACTGTCGAAAGTGTTCGGACTTCTCACGCCGTATTTATGGGGTATAGTGAAGCCCCTGGCGTACTGGTCGTACCAGAATGTACGGGTGCAAATTGTCGTAAATAAACAGACCAGGGAAAAGAGAAAGGGTAATGCAATAATAGACTAATGCTATGCATTGTTATTTAAATAATACATCGAAGCGTACTGATACAAGTAGTGCAATAAGCAAAAAATAGGACTATTTGACATGTCCTATCCAAGGGCAAGCTGCGTATGGGTATTTAAAACAGGTATTTCGATCGTTATCAGAGACCACGTGGGAATTCCCTTGTATGTCCTAGCTTCTTGCCTCCTTGGTATTTCCTTCCCGTAATGCGTCCAGGAATCAGACTGCCAAAAAGGGTTTCCAGAGAATAAGGTCCTGAAAGAGAGAAAATGATAAAGGTATACATCCCCTGGGGCGGTTGAGCCGCATTGTGGGACGTGTCCTGGCCGTGCCCCCGCCTATGCCCATGTTATTTTTAGTGCGTAATTATGCACGCGTGGCACAGATTTCGTCGCTTGACTGGGACTAGGGCGGAGGCCGAATTGCTAGGCGAGCTCTGAACGTGCCAGGCAATCCTAATGCAGGTTACTCCGAACTCGCTTGAAGGTGTCCGGGGGCTTTATCACCGAATTGGCGGTTTGCCTTAAAAGGCTGCTTTGTGCCTCTGCTGCGAGGGCTGCAGTGTGCTCCTCCGTGCGGAGCGAGCGTTCTGTGTTTCCATTGACTGTTATAACCCCACGAGGTCCTGGCATTTTGAGCTTGAGGTATGCATAATGCGGTACCGCATTGAATCTGGCAAATGCGGTTCGTCCGAGCAGTGCGTGATAGCCACTGCGGAACAGGACGATGTCGAAGATTGACTCCTCGCTTCAGAAGTTGTCCGGAGATCCGAATACCACTTCCAGTGTGATTGAGCCCGTGCAACGGGCCTCTACACCTGGGATGACTCCTTTAAAGGTGGTTTTAGTGGGTTTGATCCTCGAGGGGTCTATACCCATTTTGCGCACTGTATCCTGATAAAGCAGGTTCAGGCTGTTGCCGCCGTCCATAAGGACTCGGGTGAGGTGAAATCTGTCAATGATGGGATCAAGGACCAATGCGGCAGAGCCACCATGATGGATACTAGTGGGGTGGTCCCTACGATCGAAAGTGATCGGACAAGAAGACCATGGGTTGAACTTTGGGGCGACTGGCTCCATCGCATAGACGTCCCTTAGTCCGTGCTTCCGTTCCCTCTTGGGAATATGGGTTGCGTATATCATGTTTACCGTTTTCACTTGGGGAGGAAATTTCTTTTGTCCTCCTGTGTTCGGCGGCCGGGACTCTTCCTCATCGTCGCTGTGCGGCCCCTTTTCCTTGTTTTCGGTACTCAACTTGCCGGCCTGCTTGAACACCCAGCATTCTCTGTTGGTGTGATTGGCTGGCTTATCGGGGGTGCCATGAATTCGACACGAGCGATCGAGTATGCGGTCCAAACTGGACGGGCCCGGGTTGCTTCTTTTGAACGGCTTCTTCCGCTGACCGGATTTAGAGCCACTGAAGCCGGCATTGACTGTCGTGTCTTCGGCGTTGTCACCGTTGTTACGGCGCTTCTGTCTGTTGCGACGTGGTCTGCCGTTCCTATCTTTAGCATCTGAATTGCCATGACTTATTGATGTGTTGTTGCTGCGAGCCAGCCAGCTATCCTCACCCGCGCAAAAGTGGGTCATGAGTTTCGTGAGGGCTGCCATAGACTTCGGCTTCTCCTGGCCGAGGTGCCCGGTGAGCCACTCGTCACGGATGTTATGCTTAAATGCCGCTAAGGCCTCTGCATCCAGACAGTCGACAATTTGGTTTTTCTTAGTTAGGAACCGGGTCCAGAATTTCCTGGCCGATTCCCCTGGCTGCTGAGTTATATGGCTCAAGTCGTCAGCATCCGGTGGTCGCACATAAGTGCCCTGGAAGTTGTCAAGGAATGCATCTTCCGAATCCTCCCAACTACCAATGGAGTCTGCTGGCAAGCTATTCAGCCAATGCCGAGCTGGTCCTTTGAGTTTTAGTGGGAGGTACTTGATGGCATGTAGATCATCACCGCGAGCCATGTGGATGTGGAGGAGGAAATCCTCGATCCATACCGCGGGATCTGTTGTACCATCATATGATTCAATGTTTACGGGTTTAAAACCCTCTGGTAATTCGTGATCCATTACTTCATCAGTGAAGCATAGGGGGTGTGCGGCGCCTCTGTGCCGGGCTATATCGTGACGCAGTTCATACGAGTCGTGTCTGTTGTATTCGGCCCGACCGGATTTGCTTCTGGTATATCCTGCGTGACGGTCATCGTCCCGCGTTGGGGCGCGCCCCCGTGATCCGTAGATCAATCTTGCATGTTTTGCTTTGTTTTCCAATACGTCTCGCGGGTCCCGCGTGTTGCCCCGGGCCTTGGTATTTTTGCTTGAACGGCGGCGGGGTGCGGGCTGGACTTCGGGCTGATATGCCTCTTTGTCCCGGCCACGAGGTGGCCGATCAGCCGCATCATACGCTGGTGATGTAGGTTTCAATGCTTCCTCCTCGAGTTGGGGTAGCAGCCTGCGTTTTGGATAACTCTTGGTTGGGCGTTCGAGTTTGTATTCCTCGGCCGCAAGGACTTCAGTCCATCTATCCGCTAGCAGATCTTGATCAGTGCAAATCTATTGTTGCTTTTTCTTTAGGCTGTTTGCTGTGGCTATAAGCCGGCACTTGAAGCGCTCCTGCTCGATGGGATTCTCAGGCACGATAAATTCTTCGTCGCCGAGGCTCACCTCGTCTTCGAAGAGAGGCATGTAATTGTCATCCTCTGATTCTCCGTCTGCTGCTTGTTCTGGAGGGCTAGCTTGTTCATCCTCCCGCTCGAGGTCTGGCTGGAGGGGATTAACGTCGTCTTCGGCACTATCCAGAGCGTTATTGTCTCTTGTGCCGGTATGACTACTTTTTCTATGGAGGAACTTAGAGCGGCGCCGCTGACGTCGGTGCTTGGATTGCTTCTTGGAGGGATTATCCTCCGTTGTTTATCGCCATCCCCTTCTTTGGGGGTGTCCACCATGTATATGTCATACGATGAGGTGGCAGTCCAGCGCCCTGTGGGCAGTGGTTCTTGTTCATCTCCTACATCGTCATCCATACCGTCGATGTCTTCGGAGCCAAAGTCGAGCATGTCGGTTAGATCGTCGACAGTGGCTACTAAGTGGGTGGTGGGTGGGGAGCTAATTTCTTTGTCGTCCGCATCCCATTCTAGCCGGACATAGTTCGGCCAAGGGTCTCCTGACAGGGAGAGAGACCTCAACGAGTTTAGCACGTCGCCAAAGGGCGAGTGCTGAAAGATATCTGCGGAGGTAAACTCCATGATCGGTGCCCAATCGGATTCGATAGGCACGGACGCAGGTGGTTCGGAGCCCGTGGCCGGGGACGAATCCAAATGTCCAGCAACACGGGTCTCATCACAGGTGAAGTCAGTATTTGGCTCTATCGCCGCTGAGTGTGCGGCCTTCGTGGCGGGGTCCATCCACCCGTCCTCAGATGGCGCAATTTGTTCCGGATTGAGGGCCGGAGTAGTTGCAGGTGTGATCTCGCGAGCACTGTCCGACAGCAGAGCTAAGTCGTGCTCGTCGTGATTGTGCGGCGCACCTGACATGGGCTTGAATCCGTCGAAGATCAAGTCTCCGCGGATATCGGCAGTATAGTTCAAGTTTCCAAACCTGACCTGATGGCCAGGGGCGTAGCCCTCGATCTGCTCCAGATGGCCAAGCGAGTTGGCCCGCAGTACGAAGCCGCCGAATACGAAGATCTGTCCGGGGAGGAAAAGCTCACCCTGGATCGCATTATTGTCGATGATCGAAGGGGCCAACTAGCCTTACGGTGACGGCATAGTGGAACTCTCAATGAAAGCACCAATGTCGGTGTCAAAACCGGCGGATCTCGGGTAGGGGGTCCCGAACTGTGCGTCTAAGGCGGATGGTAACAGGAGACGGGGGACACGATGTTTACCCAGGTTCGGGCCCTCTCGATGGAGGTAATACCCTACTTCCTGCTTGATTGATCTTGATGATATGAGTATTACAAGAGTTGATCTACCACGAGATCATAGAGGCTAAACCCTAAAAGCTAGCCTATGTTATGATTGTTGTTGTCCTATGGACTAAACCCTCCGGTTTATATAGACACTGGAGGGGGCTAGGTTTACACAGAATCGATTACAAGGGAGGAGATCTACATATCCGTATTGCCAAGCTTGCCTTCCACGCCAAGGAGAGTCCCATCCGGACACGGGACGAAGTCTTCAATCTTGTATCTTCATAGTCCAACAGTTCGGCCAAAGGATAGAGTCCGGCTGTCCAAGGACCCCCTAATCCAGGACTCCCTCAGGGACGCCGTGGAGGAAGTGGCCGGCGACGCCGCCGTGGATGGAGCTGCGCCGTGTTGGCTGATAACCCACAAGTATAGGGGATCACAACAGTTTTCGAGGGTAGAGTATTCAACCCAAATTTATTGATTCGACACAAGGGGAGCCAAGGAATATTCTCAAGTATTAGCAGCTGAGTTGTCAATTCAACCACACCTAGATAACTTAATATCTGCAGCAAAGTGTGTAGTAGCAAAGTAGTATGGAAGTAACGGTAATGGTGGCAAAAGCAACAGTAGTAGTTTTGTAGTAATTGTAACGGTGGCAACGATAAAGTAACTAAGCAAAGATCAATATGTGAAAAGCTCGTAGGCAATGGATCAGTGATGGATAATTATGTCGGATGCGATTCCTCATGAAATAGTTATAACATAGGGTGACACAGAACTAGCTCCAGTTCATCAATGTAATGTAGGCATGTATTCCGAATATAGTCATACGTGCTTATGGAAAAGAACTTGCATGACATCTTTTGTCCTACCCTCCCGTGGCAGCGGGGTCCTATTGGAAACTAAGGGATATTAAGGCCTCCTTTTAATAGAGTACCGGGCCAAAGCATTAACACTCAGTGAATACATGAACTCCTCAAACTACGGTCATCATCGGGAGTGGTCCCGATTATTGTCACTTCGGGGTTACCGGATTATAACACATAATAGGTGACTAATGACTTGCAAGATAGGATCAAGAACTCACATATATTCATGAAAACATAATAGGTTCAGATCTGAATTCATGGCACTCGGGCTCTAGTGACAAGCATTAAGCATAGCAAAGTCATAGCAACATCAATCTCAGAACATAGTGGATACTAGGGATCAAACCCTAACAAAACTAACTCAATTACATGATAAATCTCATCCAACCCATCACCGTCCAACAAGCCTACGATGGAATTACTCACGCACGGCAGTGAGCATCATAAAATTGGTGATGGAGGAAGGTTGATGATGACGATGGCGACGGATTCCCCTCTCCGGAGCCCCAAACGGACTCCAGATAAGCCCTCCCGAGAGAGTTTAGGGCTTCGCGGTGGCTCCATATCGTAAAACGTGATGAATCGTTCTCTGATTTTTTCTCCCCGAACATGAATATATGGAGTCGGAGTTGAGGTCGGTGGAGCCTCAGGGGGCCCACAAGACAGGGGGCGCGCCCAGGGGGTAGGCGCACCCCCGCCCTTGTGGACGGGGTGTAGGCCCCCTGGTCTTGATTCTTTTGCCAATATTTTTTATATATTCCAAAAATATTCTCCGTGAAGTTTCAGGTCATTCCGAGAACTTTTATTTCTGCACAAAAATAACACCATGGCAATTCTGCTGAAAACAGCGTCAGTCCGGGTTAGTTCCATTCAAATCATGCAAGTTAGAGTCCAAAACAAGGGCAACAGTGTTTGGAAAGTAGATACGATGGAGACGTATCAACTCCCCCAAGCTTAAACCTTTGCTTGTCCTCAAGCAATTCTGTTGACAAACTGAAAGTGATAAAGAAAAACTTTTACAAACTCTGTTTGCTCTTGTTGTTGTAATTATGTAAAGCCAACATTCAAATTTTCAGCAAAGATTATGAACTAACCATATTCACAATAACATTAAGGTCTCATGTTTACTCATATCAATGGCATAATCAACTAGAGAGCAATAATAATAAATCTCGGATGACAACACTTTCTCAAAACAATCATAATATGATATAACAAGATGGTATCTCGCTAGCCCTTTCTGAGACCGCAAAACATAAATGCAGAGCACCTATGAAGATCAAGGACTGACTAAACATTGTAATTCATGGTAAAAGAGATCCAGTCATGGTCATACTCAATGTAAATTAATAGTAATGGATGCAAATGACAGCGGTGCTCTCCAACTGGTGCTTTTTAATAAGAGGATGATGACTCAACATAAAAGTAAATAGATAGGCCCTTAGCAGAGGGAAGCAGGGATTTGTAGAGGTGCCAGAGCTCGGTTTTTGAAATAGAGATAAATAATATTTTGAGGGGCATACTTTCATTGTCAACATAACAACCGAGAGATCTCGATATCTTCCATGCTACACACATTATAGGCGGTTCCCAAGCAGAATGGTAAAGTTTATACTCCCCCACCACCAACAAGCATCAACCCATGGCTTGCCCGAAACAACGGGTGCCTCCAACTAACAATAGTCCTGGGGGAGTTTTGTTTGCAATTATTTTGATTTGGTTTGAGCATGGGACTGGGCATCCCGGTGACCAGCCATTTTCTCGTGAATGAGGAGCGGAGTCCACTCCTCTTGAGAATAACCCACCTAGCATGGAAGGTACAGACAACCCTAGTTGATACATGAGCTATTCGAGCATACAAAACAGAATTTCATTTGAAGGTTTAGAGTTTGGCACATACAAATTTACTTGGAATGACAGGTAGATACCGCATATAGGAAGGTATGGTGGACTCATATGGAATAACTTTGGGGTTTATGGAAGTGGATGCACAAGCAGTATTCCCGCTTAGTACAAGTGAAGACTAGAAAGAGACTGGGAAGCGACCAACTAGAGAGCGACAACAGTCAGGAACATGCATTAAAATTAATCAACACTGAGTGCAAGCATGAGTAGGATATAATTCACCATGAACATAAATATCGTGGAGGCTATGTTGATTTTGTTTCAACTACATGTGTGAACATGTGCCAAGTCAAGCCACTCGAATCATTCAAAGGAGGATACCACCCTATCATACCACATCACAACCATTTTAATAGCATGTTGGCACGCAAGGTAAACCATTATAAACTCCTAGCTAATTAAGCATGGCATAAGCAACTATATTCTCTAATTGTCATTGCAAACATGTTTCATTCATAATAGGCTGAATTAGGAACGATGAACTAATCATATTTACAAAAACAAGAGAGGTCGAGTTCATTCCAGCTTCTCTCATCTCAATCAGTCCATCATATATCGTCATTATTCACAAGTAGAAAAAGGGTCAAATGTCAAGCACATTAGTGCCGGTTTGCTTTTGAGCCGGCACTAATGTTTGCATTAGTGCCGGTTCCAACGGCTAGCCGGCCGCTTTCATTAGTACCGGTTCGTGGCCGACCTTTAGCACCGGTTCGTGCCACGGACTGATACTAAAGTGAGTGGTGGCAGGATGTTGTCACTCCGGGGCACCTCCAGCACCTTTAGTACCGGTTCGTGGCACGAACCGGTGCTAAATGTCGTCCTACATAAACCCTTCGTCCACCCGAGCTCGCTCTGTTCTTCCCCTTTCCCCTCTCCTCTCTGTTCTTCCCCTCTTCCTCTCGAGCTCATCACACATTTTGCCCAAAATTTGTCAAGATTTGAAGGCCCCCATCCATTCAAATGATCACAAATGTTAGCAACTTTCTCCTTTCATTTCTCATTGCTAGATTAGCTCTTGCAATGCTTTGTATAGTGATTAATTTATGAGTTTAGTAATTTGGGAGGAAATATATGTGCTAGTATTTGATTTATATGCAATTTGAGGTAAAAAATAACACTTAGTTTGCATATGTAGGTGTGGTTTACTTAGTGCCTTCTAAATCTCCGTCGTAACCACAGTCGATCGCCCGCACCATTCCGTCGCCGGCACCACCTTGTGGTGAGCCTCTTGTGCATGAATGTTTTACATTTCCAAATTGATGTTTGTGTGATTTGGATATATAGTTACTCGTATAATTATCTTACCCGTACGTTGTTTGTTATACATAGTGCCATGGTTTTGATATCCGTCCCCGTCGGCCCTCGTCCTTGTTATGATTCGGATGTGGTATATTCTCTTTTAAAACTAGTTGTTGCATTTCGCGTTTATGACAAATTATGCCCATCAAGTTGACATAGAAATTTTTGTCTAGGAGGTTTGTGAACCGGAAATTCCAACCGACCCTATTGTCGAGAGGTTAAATTTAGTTCAAAGAGAAAACGAGTATTTTAAAGAAAAATTGAAAAGAATTGAGGGGGAGAAGATGGAATTGGAGTTGCATGTTGCCGATGTCGTCGATGATCACAAGATCAAGATGGAGAAAATGCGCTTGAAGATTAGAAAGATTAGAAAATATGCCATTGATAGTGAGGCTTGGTATCATTATGTTGTTGGATCAATTGTTACCTTAGTTGCGATCTTGATCGCATTTGTTGTTGCATTCAAATTCTTTAGTTAGAGAGTTATTTGTTTATTGCATTTAAGTCTTGTATGAAATTTATGTATGAACTTGTATTAATTTGGTCTTTTCGGTGTTGTGTAATGAAGATGAGCCGACAATGGATGTACGATGACCGATGCTCTCCCGAGTTCATTAATGGCGTGCAAACTTTTCTGCTTGCGGCTGAGGCAAACAAGCGGGCGGATGGTTTTATGCCTTGTCCATGTTTAGTCTGTAAGAATGATCACAATTACTCTACGTCAAGAACCATTCACGTCCACCTGTTTAAGTCCAGTTTCATGCCCCACTATAATGTTTGGACCAAGCACGGAGAAAGAGGGGTTATGATGGAAGACAATGAAGAAGAAGAGGACGACGACAACTATCCTAGCCATGGGTTCCCTGAATACGATGATACAACAATGGGGGAAGAAGTTGAGCCGGCAATGCGGGAAGAAGCTAAAGAAGAGGCATCAGATGAGCCCGCTGATGATCTAGGTCGGGCCATTGTCGATGCAAAGAGAAACTGCGCAAGTGATTTGGAGAAGAAGAAGTTGCAGCGCATGTTAGAGGATCACAAGAAATTGTTGTACTCGAATTGCGAAGCTGACAAGAAAAAGTTGGGCACCACACTGGAATTGCTGCAATGGAAGGCAGAGAATGGTGTATCTGACAAGGGATTTGGAAAGTTGCTGGTAATGATAAAGAATATGCTTCCAAAGGACAACGAATTGCCCGAGAGTACGTACGAAGCAAAGAAGGCTGTCTGCCCTCTAGGGTTAGAGGTGCAGAAGATACATGCATGCCCTAATGACTGCATCCTCTACCGCGGTGAATACGAGGATTTGAACGCTTGCCCGGTATGCGGTGCATTGCGCTATAAGATCAGGCGCGATGACCCTGGTGATGTCGAGGGCGAGCGCCCCAGGAAGAAGATTCCTGCCAAGGTGATGTGGTATGCTCCTATAATACCACGGTTGAAACGTTTGTTCCAAAACAAAGAGCATGCCAAGGTGATGCAATGGCACAGAGAAGACTGTAAGAAAGATGGAAAGTTGAGAGTACCCGCTGACGGGTCGCAGTGGAGAAAAATCAAGAGAAAGTACGGGAAGGAGTTTGCAGATGACGCAAGGAACGTATGGTTTGGTCTAAGCGCAGATGGCATTAATCCTTTTGGGGAGCAGAGCAGCAACCATAGCACCTGGCCTGTGACTCTATGTTTGTATAACCTTCCTCCTTGGTTGTGCATGAAGCGGAAGTTCATTATGATGCCAGTGCTCATCCAAGGCCCTAAGAAATTGGCAACAACATTGATGTGTACCTAAGGCCATTAGTTGAAGAACTCTTACAGCTGTGGAATGGAACAGGTGTACGTGCGTAGGATGAGCACATGGGGGAAGAATTCGACCTAAAGGCCTTGCTGTTCGTGACCATCAATGATTGGCCTGCTCTCAGTAACCTTTCAGGATAGACAAACAAGGGATACCGCGCATGCACGCACTGTTTGGATGATACCGATAGTATATATTTGGACAATTCTAGGAAGAATGTGTACCTGGGACATCGTCGATTTCTTCCGAGCAGGCATCCCGTAAGAAAGAAAGGCAAGCATTTCAAAGGTGAGTCGGATCACCGGACGAAGCCTCGCCACCGTACTGGTGCTGATGTACATGATATGGTCAAGGATTTGAAGGTAGTCTTTGGAAAGGGTCCTGCCGGACAACCTGTTCCGAATGACGCTGACGGACGCGCACCCATGTGGAAGAAGAAATCTATATTTTGGGACTTGCCCTATTGGAAAGACCTAGAGGTCCGCTCTGCAATCGACGTGATGCACATGACGAAGAATCTTTGCGTGACCCTGCTTGGCTTCTTGGGCGTGTATGGGAAGACAAAAGATACACCTGAGGCACGGGAGGACCAGCAACGTATGCATGGAAAAGACAGCATACATCAGGGTCATGCCAGCTACGCTCTTACCAAAGAAGAGAAGGAAATCTTCTTTGAATGCCTGCTCAGTATTAAGGTACCGTCTGGCTTCTCGTCGAATATAAAGGGAATAATAAACATGGTAGAGAAAAAGTTCCAGAACCTAAAGTCTCATGACTGCCACGTGATTATGACGCAACTGCTTCCGGTTGCATTGAGGGGGCTTCTACTGGATAACGTTCGATTAGCCATTGTGAAGCTATGTGCATTCCTCAATGCAATCTCTCAGAAGGTAATCGATCCAGAAATCATACCAAGGTTAGAGAATGATTTGGTGCAATGTCTTGTCAGTTTCGAGTTGGTGTTCCCACCATCCTTCTTCAACATCATGACGCACGTCCTAGTTCACCTATGCGAAGAGATTAACGTTTTGGGTCCTGTATTTCTACACAATATGTTCCCCTTTGAGAGGTTCATGGGAGTCTTAAAGAAATATGTTCATAACCGTTCTAGGCCAGAAGGAAGCATCTCCAAGGGCCATGAAAATGAGGAGGTCATTGAGTTTTGTATTGACTTTATTCCCGACCTTAAGCCGATTGGTGTTCCGGAATCGCGGCATAAGGGCAGACTGGATGGAAAAGGCACGCTAGGAGGGAATCCAAAAATATGTATGGACGGACATTCTCTCACTGAAGCACACTACACAGCTCTACAGAATTCCGCCTTGGTGGCTCCGTATATGGACGAACACAAGAATTTTCTACGCTCCAAACACCCGGAGCGGTTTGATGACTGGATTACACGTGAACAAACCAGGAGTTTTGCCGGCTGGTTGCAGACACGTACCATGCATGACGCCTCTATTGAAGATGACCTGTACTCGCTGTCCCAGTTACCATCTTCGAATATAATGACTTCCAAATGGTACGAGATAAATGGTAATACATTTTACACGATCGCCCAAGATAAGAAGAGCACCAACCAAAACAGTGGTGTCCGGTTTGATGCAACAACCAAGACGGGAAAGGAAACATATTATGGTTACATAGAGGAGATATGGGAACTTGACTATGGACGTGGTTTGAAGGTCCCTTTGTTTCCGTGCAAATGGGTCAATATGACACGAGGCGGGGTAACGGAAGACCCGCAGTATGGAATGACAACAGTGGATCTCGACAATCTTGCGTATGCAGATGAACCATTCGTCCTAGCTAATGATGTGGCACAGGTTTTCTATGTGAAGGATATGTGTACCAAGCCGAGAAAAAGAAAAGATAAGGAAGCGAATGCATCATACGATGAGCCAAAGCGCCACATAGTTCTTTCTAGGAAGAGAAACATCGTGGGAGTGGATGACAAGATAGACATGTCAGAAGATTATGAAAAGTTTGATGAAATTGCTCCATTCATAGTGAATATTGACCCGAGCATCCAGTTAAATGATGAAGATTTTCCATGGCTACGGCACAAAGGGACACACGCGAAGAAAAAGTTTCACACCCAAAGATCTGGGATGTGATCGGCTTCACTATCATCACTTTCTTCTGTGTTTCACACCCAGGAGGGAATCTCTGTAATAGTTAGGGGAGTTATGTGTTTTGGCATTTGAAACGCGAAGAAACTTAGGTGCAAACAAATTCTTTCATGCATTTACTGATTTTTTCAGCTAAATGACCCTGAAATTGAAAAGCATTTCAAATGAACTCAGAAAAGGTTGAAAGTTGGCATGGTATCATAATTTCACCCACATAGCATGTGCAAAAAAGTGGAGAGGGTTTACCGCAAAAACTGGATGCACTTCGTGTACAAAATGGACAATCTCTTTCGAAGTATCAGGGTTTCGGACAAAAACTCATCCGTTACAAAGGCATTTCATTTTTTAAATAACCTAAGCATTATCAAATTGAATATAATGATAAAACACACTAATATTAAACATAAGAAAAAATAATCACTGAAAAATCTATTTTCAAAGTTAAGTTATTCACAAACTAGTGATTCACACAAATTTCAAATAATTCAGAATGTAAACTATTCAAATTTGTAAACTACCGGCACTAATAGAAAGTTTGTAATTTTTTGTACCTAAAGCAAAAATATTCACAAAGAAACTCTAAATACAGCAAAAAACAACTCAAAATAAATAAAACAAAAATAAATAAAGCAAAAAAAAAGAAAATAAAAAAGCCCGCCTACTGCGCCACAACGGCCTACATATGACTAGAAACCCAAACTATTGTTGGGCCAGGATGCAGGCCCGCAAAGGCCCAGTAGGCCCACAGGGCAGCACAGAACATTTAGGCCCAGTAGGCCTGCTTTGGAGAGGATCGAGAGAGAGCTACCGCACTGGGGCTTATAAACCAGTGCGGACGCCCCTCGGCTAGCGAGGTGGGACTAAACATGACGCACCGCACCTGCGCCAGCGCACCACCTTTAGTACCGGGTGGTCGCTCAAACCGGTATTAAAGGGAGGGTCTTTAGTACCGGTTGGAGCCACCACCCAGTACTAAAGGTGGGCGCTTCCCGCCGCTTGGCCTGGCCAAAATTAACCTTTAGTACCGGTTAGTCGCTCCAACCGGTACTAAAGGCCCATCCTATATAAGAAAACACTTCAAAAACTTCAGTTTCTCGTCTGCTTCTTCTCCTCTGCCCCGTCGCCCGCCGCCCCCCGTCGCCTCCCCCGTCGCCACCCCTCGTCGACGCCCCCGTCGCCGCCCCATCCCCGTCGTCGCCGCCCCGGCCGTCCCCGTCGCCGCCCCGCCCCCGTCGTCGCGGCGCCCCGCCCCGTCGTCCCGTCGTCCCCGCCCGGTCCGTCCCCTTCCCCGTCGTCACCACCCCGTCCCCATCCCCGTCGTCGCCGTCCCCGTCGCCTCGCCTTGCCGGTGAGCTCCTGCCCCGGCCGCCATGTCCACACACACACACATTGTTTTTTAGTTTTTTAGTTATAGAAATTTTTCTGTTTTTTAGTTATAGAAATATTAGAAATGTCAGTTATATAGAAATGTTATAAATTTTTCTGTTTTTAAGTTATAGAAATATTTATAGAAATGTTAGCAATTTTTCTGTTTTTTAGTTATAGAAATATTAGAAATGTTATAGAAATGTTAGTTATATATAGAAATGTTAGAAATTTTAGAATTAGTTTTAGTTAGATGATTTCGATTAATGTCAAATTGTTAGAATTTGCATATAGAATTTTAGTTATCACAATCCAATCATTTAAAAAATGTTACTTTTTATGGGCATATAGTATTTGTTCTCGACGATGCTCGGCCCGCATCCTCGCCGACGACCCGTTCGCGACGATCTCCGGCTGACCCATGTCCGGGATTGGGCTCCGCCAGGCTGGCACTGGGAGGTGCTACCTGGAGGGGCGTGCCGCCTGGTGAGGAACCCGGCCTCGGGTCCTGTCGTCGACCTTGATCTCCTTTGGTGGCGTTCGCGTGGGCCACATTCGGTGCAGAGGGAGCCGGCCCCGCCGGAGGTGGTGCGTCGTCGTGTCAGGGAGGACGACGAGCACGTCCATTTCTACATGGCTGCTATGGACATCAGGTTCTCCAATACCTGGCAGGTTCTTTGGGCAGATGACCGGAGATATGATCCTGTGATGGTTCCTTGTCTTTGGGTGTCCACCACCCGCACCCCAGGAACCGCGAGTGGCCTAGATTCTTCTATAGTACTTGATCTTTATTAGCTACCTAGCCAATGATGTATTCGAGATTATATATTATTCGAGACGATGTATTCGAGATTATATATTATTCGAGACGATGTATATTATGTACTATATGATTCAGTTTTTCCTTATTGATTGCATCCATGCATTGTAATTTGAATACTAAATTGTTTTATATTTCTTCTGTATTAGTTAAATAAAAGCTATGGCGGACAATACCGGCAGAGAGGGAGAAGAGGCCGTGTTCGAGATCATACGCAGCCCTAACAGGCCGGATGATCTGAATGAAGCAAATGACGGCTCCCAATATCTGAACAATACCGGGGAGGGTGATGATAAGATATTCGATCTCGACGACTGAGCTGATGAAGTCATGAACTATGATTATGATTATGATGACGCAGACAATGATTATGATGACGAATACAATGTTTATCTTGAAATAACAAAGACTACCGGTGAGGTATATTTATATAAGCAGGCATCTAGTGATCATCACATGTTTTTTTTATTTGAAGATATATTAACGAATCAATCTTTCTTCTTTCAGCCCTCCGGATCGAGCAAATCTGCTTCTACAGACAGCAGGACGAAGCGCGGCCCGGGCAAAAAGTTGAAGGAGGGTGTAAAGTACAACATCGATTCCATCAAAGCTAGTGGTGAACCCCTCACGCCTAAGAACATTGCGAACAAGTTCGTTCGTCAGTGCGGAGTTGTTGTGAAGGACCAACTCCCGATCTCCATTCAAGAATGGAAAGAGCCAAAAACTAAACGCCCAGATGTTACTTGGGTTGACGACAGAGCAAAACAAAAGCTTTGGGAATCTCTGATGGAACATTTCACCCTACCAGATTATTTCACTGATGCAGATGTGCAGAAAGTCAAGGACGCTGCTCTTAAGAAGATGACAATTGCATTCAACACCCACAAGAAAACTGTATGGGCCAACTACCTCGCTACAGAAAGGAATACTCCAGAATTCAAGGGAACACTGGAGAAGCAAAGAGAACACTGGCCCGCTTTTGTGAAATTCAAGGAATTAGAATTATCTAAGGAACGGTCGAGAAAAAACGAGGCCAATGCCGCAAAAAAGACACAGTTCCATAGGCTGGGTCCAGGTGGCTACGCAGTGGCAATGCCTAAGTGGGATAAGTCTGAGCAAGAGATGGAGGATGCAGGGGTCACTCCGGTTACTAGGAGCTGGCGCCCCAGGTGCAGAACTTGGTTCTATGCGCATGGGGGGCGTTGGACCCGAAGACAAGCCTGGTTTCGAAGAAGGCAAGTCTAAAAGGAGCAGAACAAAAGTTACTTGACGCAATAGAAGATGCTCGAAAGGGGGTGTTCACGTCCAACAGAGAGAAAGACGAGCTTACGCGCGCCCTGGGAAATCCTGAACACCCGGGAAGAACACGAGGCAAGGGCGTTATTCCCTGGTATGAGGGCTTTTCGGAATGGAACGACGACTACAGGACCCGTGCAAGAAAGAAGACGGAGGAGGGGAAGAAGAGGAAGCTGGAGGAGGAGCAGAGGAAGCAGGATGCGGAACGCCTTCAAGTCCTAGATGCAAGGCACGCGGACTTGGCACTCAAATTCCAGCAGCAGCAGCAGATTGACTCACTTAGCCAGGAAAGGGGGTCTTAGCAGCGGCAGCAGCAAGCGGATGATCATCCAGCATTGGATAGCACCATCCCATCCATGCCGAGAAGCAGCGTTGGTTCCGCCCCAGGCGATGCACTACTGGATACATACCCTGTGGATGACATCATAGAGAACACTAACTGTGAGCTACACTTCAAAATGAAGAACATATCCATGAAGGTGGCGGACGCCATTGCTTTTACAATTACCCCAGAAGCAACCTTCCATTGCGCCCTGATTCCAGCGGGCTATGCTCGTGTCTTGGTTGATGAGGTGGTGGACCCATATTCGGGGCTAGAGCTTGACATTCCTGGAGGTGACGACGAGCACACACTGGGAGAGGCCATACATCGTATCATCCTATGGAGAAAGGATTGCATCATCTTTCGAAGTCCACCGACACCGCGTTTGCCAACTCCTCCTCGAAGTCCGCCACCGTGTCAGCAGAATCCCGCTCCTCCAAGTCCACGAACGCGTGAGCAGACTCCTGGTTCAAGTCCGGCACAGCGTCAGGCCACTCCTCCTGTTTCAAGTCCGACACCGTGTTAGGCCACACCTCCTGCTTCAAGTCTGACACGTGTCAAGCCACACCTCCTGCTTCAAGTCTGGCACAAGGTCATGCCACTCCTCCTGCTCCAACTAAGCCACGTCAGCCGTCTCCGCCGCCTAAGCAATCGCAGAAGAGACACGCCGCAACTATGGTGCGCAGCGGTACGAGTCGAGGTAGTACAGGAAGTACAGGCGGAGACAAGTGATATAAATATGGTCCAAGCCTCGCTCCTCTTCCTCAGAGGCCTTGTGACATGACCGAGGAGCAAAACGATGCAATAGTGCGGGCCGAAGTGGACGCTCATTTTGGACCGAAACCAGCAACGCCGCCGAGGGAGAAAGTGCCTGAGGAAAAGATTGACCACTTCATTCGTATGGCTAGACCACCAGCTCCCAAGCCTGTTGACTCAGACTATGAGCGCCAAATCAGGAAGGCACATCGAGCACGACTACAGAAAGAAGCGAGCTCGACCTCGAGCCAACAAGCAGCTGTCAAAAAATGCGGGAAAACCGTTCCCCAGCTGGGAGAACAGGCGGCGCAATCGACCCCCCCGCTTGTTGTGCCAACAACACATGAGAGTACGCGCGCCCAATATTATTGTGAGCAAACCGTTTACGTTCCCGAGCTGGGCGATGTGGTAATAACCGAGGAGCATATAATGCAGGCTGAAATGCTCAAGATCACTGTTGGACAACTCCTCGATATCGAGCCCATGTCTCCGCTTAGAGAGGAGGAAATAAAACGGAAATATGTCCGAGGCCAACCTTTGGTCGAGCCCGAGGAGGTCAAGAACCTCCCAACGAGAATGTATGAATTGCATGATTGGTACATGAAAATTACCAAGATTTCCAATCGAGAGTCCCTCATGGTGCAAGTCGAGGAAGATCATTACTTCAATAAGAAAGCTCTGTCCGTTGAGTATTCAGAACTATTGCAGTTATTCAATCAAGATGCACTCGACAAATCTATCGTTAGTTGCTATTGTCTGTAAGTGATTTCTTTCTGTAATTTAAGTCTCAAGCTAGCTCTAGTGCTCATTGATTGATCATTAATTACCTGTAATTATATATCCTCAGTATATATATTTTTTCTGTGGTATTATGCAGGATGAAGATGTATGAAATGAAAAAAGCTGGACGCTATGGCATTGGGTTCATTGACCCAAATACCGTTAATGAATACACATGGAAATTGGAATGGTGTAGACAAGATGTAGAGAAAAACATGGTAGATTTCTTGAAGCGCCTCAATAGCAATGAAGATATACTACTTCCTTACAACTTTGAGTGAGTCACACTGTCTTGTACTACAAATTCTGTTTTTGCTTACTAGCTAGATGTTAATAAGTGTATAGGGTTTAGGGTTATAGTTGATTAGTGTTATGCACATGCCCGCTTAATTTATACATGCAAACGTATGCGCATGCAGCTTCCACTTGATCTTGGTAGACATTAAAGTTGACGAAGAAAAAGTTGAAGTACTGGACTCACTGCTTAAAAAAGATAGTGACTACAGCATCATGAAGGGGATAGTCAACAGGTAATTTCAATCATTATTAACTATATCTTAGCCTATTTAGTTCGTCATTTCCTGATATGAACTATTTTTAATAACCCCTTTATTAATTTTCTTTGCCGGCGGGCAGGGCTTGGGCAAAGTACATCAAGGTGACTCCAGAAAAATGGCGACAAAAGCTATGTTGGTATCGACCCAAGGTAAGTAATTAAGTAGTAGTAGCTAGCTAGCTACCATCTCTTGAATTCTTGTTTCAATACCATTAATTAATTAACATACTTGATTAATTATTATCTGATTAAATTCTATTCTCGTAAAGGCCCTGAAGCAAGCGCCGGGGACTGAAGTGTGTGCATACTACGTTTGCGAGAAAATTCGCATGATGGCGTCCGAAAGGAGCAGATCTGATAGACAGGACTGGGTACGTTTGCCAGAACACTATTCACAAATCTTTGATGATTGTCGATATCTAGTCACACAACTAATACACATGCATATTGATCTCCTTCTTAACAGTTCAAAGAGGTGCGGGACCAGCTCCTACCAGAGGAGCGCATACGAGCACTTCAAGAGGAAATAGCGGGATTTTTGCTCGACCAGGTCATAGATCCCAAAGGAGAATATTATTACCCGCTACCGCCCCCATGAACCACTTGTCATCGTGCTCCGAAGGCACCAAGGCAACATGTAGGAGAAATTGTATATATATACATGTGTATGTGTGAATAATTAATGGTGGTTGTGAGACATTCGATTATATATATATGATCGGTTCTACGAGAAAATCTATTTATATATATGCATAACGTGTACAATATGTAGTATCGTAAAATACCAGCAAACAAAAACGAATTAAATGGAAAACACAAAATTAATGGAAAAATTAAAATTAAAACCAAAACCCCCCAAACATTTAGTACCGGTTGGTGCTACCAACCTGTACTAATGGTCTACCAGCACCCGGGCCTGGCTCGTGCCACGTGGTGGCACTTTAGCGCCGGTTCGTGCCGAACCGGTAGTAAAGGGGGGGCTTTAGTCTCCACTCTTTAGTGCCGGTTGCAGAACCGGCACTAAAGGCCCTTACGAACCGGCGCTAAAGCCCGGTTCTGCACTAGTGATTGCCTTTCACTTGCACGACCGAACGGTGTGGATAATAATAATAGTGCACGTGCATTATACTAAGCTGGAATCTGCAAGCATTTAATTCAAGGGAGAAGACAAGGTAATATGGGCTCTTGGTTAATTCAACAATAATGCATATAAGAGCCACTTCAACATTTTCATCATGGTCTTCTCCTGTCGACCCCCAAAGAAAGAAAGGAAATAAAACTATTTACACGGGAAAGCTCCCAACAAGAAAAAGAAGAACGAGAAATATTTTTGGGTTTTCTTTTAATTACTACTACTACAGATATGGAAAGTAAAGTAGCTAAAAGCTACAACTAATTTTTTTGGTTTTTATTAAGGTTATTCAAGCACACAAGAAGAAAGCAAGAAAAAGGAAAATAAACTAGCATGGATAGTACAATGAAAAAGTATGAGCACCGACAACTGGCATGAGTGTGTGAACATGAATGTAATGTCGGTGAGAAATACGTACTCCCCCAAGCTTAGGCTTTTGGCGTAAGTTGGTCTATGCCCACGTATCAAAGTGGTCCTCTCCAGTGTACCGAGGAGGATCCTCGGGGTGCCATTGGTTGGCGATCTCCTCCGGATCCCACTGATAAACAGACAGCCGATAAGGGTCAAGTGGTGGCTCCGGCTCAGCCTCTGGAGCAGGTGTCGCACTCAAGTATGCATGAATGGCCTCCGGCAAAATGAGGTACGTGCCTGAAAATATGTTAAACAAAGAGGGCGCAGGCAAGGTAATAAACTCACAATAATTTTTTCGAATATCAAATTATACTTAAGCAGTTTCTTCTTATTTTTATCAATAAAGTCATGTGCTACCATACTCTTATAATCTAGAAACACAGGGGGCAGCAACTTTTCTACTTTCTCATAATGCCTAATAGGTATATTAAAGTGTGCAGCAAGGCGCGAAGCAAAGATGCCACCGAAGATGGGGCCCTTTGTATGGTTCAGACTTAATCATTTAGCAATAATAGCGCCTAAACTGAAAGTTGTATCACGAAACAAAGCATGGCGCAAAATAACAATATCAGGAGCACTGAGATTTCCACTGTTCCCGCGACCAATTAAACATCTACTAGCAAATATTGCAAAGTAACGTAGAACAAGAAAATGTATGCTAGTAATTCTTGCACCTGAAACTTTCCTCGTTTCCCCTACAACAATTTCATTAATAAATCCCTCCACATCATTACGGTGTGGTTCCTCTATGCTGCCCTCAAAGGGTATCTTGCATACCCGAAAAAGATCATATAGGGACATCTCCTTAACTTCATCATATAAATGAAACTCCACTGAAGGTGGTGATCTCCTAGCATGGAAATGAAAATTTTGCACAAAAATATTAGTGAGTAGGAGATACTGTTCGCGCTGGTCGCGGAGGAAGTCGGTGAGGCCTGCATTCTCAGCCAAATAATAAAAATCATCATGAATCCCAACTGCCTTGAAGAACTCATCACAAGGCCATTCACACGGCCGAACCTCCGCAGTGCAAGGGAGATTATATTTGGGCTTCTTATCCTTCTCACTTTGCTTATCCTTCGAGCTTCGGCTCGAAGAGCCTCTCAACAATCTCTTCATCATTTTCTTTTTCTGAATTTTTTTGAAATTTTTAGTGACTCAAAATAAAAGTGAGCCAACCTCAACAAGATTGATAGCAACTACTGTTGGAAATATGCCCTAGAGGCAATAAGAAAATGGTTATTACTATATTTCCTTATTCATGATAATTGTCTATTGTTCATGCTATAATTGTGTTATCCGGAAATCGTAATACATGTGTGAACACATAGACCATAACATGTCCCTAGTGAGCCTCTAGTTGACTAGCTCGTTGATCAATAGATGGTTACGGTTTCCTGACCATGGACATTGGATGTCATTGATAACGGGATCACATCATTAGGAGAATGATGTGATGGACAAGACCCAATCCTAAGCATAGCACTTGATCGTGTAGTTCGTTTGCTAAAGCTTTTCTAATGTCAAGTATCATTTCCTTAGACCATGAGATCGTGCAACTCCCGGATACCGTAGGAATGCTTTGGGTGTACCAAACGTCACAACGTAACTGGGTGGCTATAAAGGTGCACTACAGGTATCTCCGAAAGTGTCTGTTGGGTTGGCTCGGATCGAGACTGGGATTTGTCACTCCGTATGACGGAGAGGTATCTCTGGGCCCACTCGGTAATGCATCATCATAATGAGCTCAATGTGACTAAGTAGTTAGCCACGGGATCATGCATTACGGAACGAGTAAAGTGACTTGCCGGTAACGAGATTGAACGAGGTATTGGGGTACCGACGATCGAATCTCGGGCAAGTAACTTACCGATTGACAAAGGGAATTGTATACGGGATTTCTTGAATCCTCGACATCGTGGTTCATCCGATGAGATCATCGTGGAACATGTGGGAGCCAACATGGGTATCCAGATCCCGCTGTTGGTTATTGGCTAGAGAGGTGTCTCGGTCATGTCTGCATGATTCCCAAACCCGTAGGGTCTACACACTTAAGGTTCGATGACGCTAGGGTTATAAGGAAGGTTTGTATGTGATTACCGAATGTTGTTCGGAGTCCCGGATGAGATCCCGAACGTCACGAGGAGTTCTAGAATGGTCCGGAGGTGAAGATTTATATATGGGAAGTCATCATACGGTCACCGGAAATATTCGGGGGTATACCGGTATTGTACCGGGACCACCGGAGGGGTTCCGGGGGTCCACCGGGAGGGTCCACCTGCCCCGGAGAGCCTTATGTGCTGTAGGTGGAAGGGAACTAGCCCTAAGTGGGCTGGGCGCCAACCCCCCCAGGGCTCATGCGCCTAGGGTTTGGGGTGAACCCTAAAGGGGGGCGCCCCCCTTGCTTGGGGGGCAAGCTCCCTCCCCCTTGGCCGCCGCCCCCCCTCTAGATCTCATCTAGAGGGGCCGGCCCCCTTCCCCCTTCTCCCTATAAATAGAGGGGTGAGGGGAGGGCTGCAGCACCACATCTAAGGCGCAGCCCCTCCCCTCCCCAACACCTCTCCTCCTCCGCGTGTGCTTTGCGAAGCCCTGCCGGAGAGCTGTCACTCCACCACAACCACGCTGTCGTGCTGCTGTTGGAGCCTTCTTCCTCAACCTCTCCCTCCTCCTTGCTGGATCAAGGGGAGGGAGACGTCACCGGGCTGCACGTGTGTTGAACGCGGAGGCACCGTTGTTCGGTGCTTGGATCGGATTCTGCCGCGATCTGAATCGCTACGTGTACGACTCCCTCATCCGCGTTCTTGCAACGCTTCCGTCTCGCTATCTTCAACGGTATGAAGATGCACTCTCCTCTCTCTCGTTGCTAGTTACTCCATAGATTGATCTTGGTGATGCGTAGAAATTTTTTAATTTCTGCAACGATCCCCAACAACTACTCCCATAAGTGCATAGAGACTATATCATGCATTAGAACTACTTGGGACCAACTAAATTTGACATGCAAGCTCAAGAACAGGCTGACCTAAGAAGCAAAAATTTGCAATGGATAAAGCACAAAAACAAAAACTAATTGGACCATTGGAGGAGTCGCATAATGAAGAACAATCCCCCAAAGTAGTTTTGTGAATGGAGCTTTGAGCAAGGAGATCGAAAATCGCAGCAAAATGAGCTAGAACACGAGTTTGAGCTATGTGTGGATTTTTTCTGGAGGAAGACGAAGTGTGTGGGTGCTGGAATAAGTGGAGGGGGCCATGTGGGGCCCATGAGGCAGGGGGCGCGCCCAGGGGGTGGGCGCGCCCTGGACCCTCATGGCCAGGTGGTGGCTCCCCCTGATGTGTTCTCAGTGCCAGATATTCTTAAATATTCTACAAAAAATCATATTTCAATTTCAGGGCATTTGGAGAACTTTTATTTTCGGGGTATTTTTTTATTGCAAGGATAATTCAGAAAACAGACAGAAAATACTATTTTTGCTTTATTTAATCTAAATAATAGAAAGTAAAAGGAGGGTACAGAGAGTTGTGCTTTATAACTTCATCCATCTCATGCTCATCAAAAGGAATCCACTAACAAGGTTGATCAAGTCTTGTTAACAAACTCATTCCGAATCGCATGAAACCGGAGAATTTTCGAATAGCACTAGGTTACCTCAACAGGGATATGCACATCCCCAATAATAAGAATATCATATTTCTTTTTGACAGTAGGAAGAGGAAATTCAAAACCTCCAATAGTAATCGTTGGGATTTTTTCCAATAGAATTGATACTGTGGACTTGAGGTTGTTTCCTCGGAAAGTGTACCGTATGCTCATTACCATTAACATGAAAAGTGACATTGCCTTTGTTGCAATCAATAACAGCCCCTGCAGTATTCAAAAAGGGTCTTCCTAGAATAATAGACATACTATCGTCCTCGGGAATATCAAGAATAACGAAGTCCGTTAAAATAGTAATGTTTGCAACGACAACAGGCACATCCTCACAAATACTGACAGGTATAGCAGTTGATTTATCGGCCATTTGCAAAGATATTTCAGTAGGTGTCAACTTTTTCAAATCAAGTCTACGATATAAAGAGAGAGGCATAACACTGGCTCCAAGATCACAAAAAGCAGTTTTAACATAGTTTCTTTTAATGGAGCATGGTATAGTTGGTACTCCTCGATCTCCAAGTTTCTTAGGTATTCCACCTTTAAAAGTATAATTAGCAAGCATGGTGGAAATTTCAGCTTCCGGTATCTTTCTTTTATTAGTAACAATATCCTTCATGTATTTAGCATAAGGGTTTATTTTAAGCATATCAGTCAAACGCATACGCAAAAAGATAGGTCTAATCATTTCAGCAAAGTGCTCAAAATCCTCATCATCCTTTTTCTTGGATGGTTTAGGAGGAAAAGGCATGGGTTTCTGAACCCATGGTTCTCTTTCTTTACCGTGCTTCCTAGCAACGAAGTCTCTCTTATCATAACTTTGATTCTTTGATTGTGGGTTATCAAGATCAATAGCAGGTTCAGTCTCTACATCATTGTCATTGCTAGGTTGAGCATCATCATGAACATCATCATTAATATTATCACTAGGTTCATGTTCATTACCAGATTGGGTTTCAGCATCAGAAATAGAAATATCATTGGGGTTCTCAGGTGTGTCAACAACAGGTTCACTAGAAGCATGCAAAGTCCTATCTATTGGAAATATGCCCTAGAGGCAATAATAAAATGGTTATTATTGTATTTCCTTGTTCATGATAATTGTCTATTGTTCATGCTATAATTGTATTAACTGGAAACCATAATACATGTGTGAATACATAGACCACAACATGTCCCTAGTGAGCCTCTAGTTGACTAGCTCGTTGATCAATAGATGGTTACGGTTTCCTGACCATGGACATTGGATGTCATTGATAACGTGATCACATCATTAGGAGCATGATGTGATGGACAAGACCCAATCCTAAGCATAGCACTAGATCGTGTACTTCGTTTGCTGAAGCTTTTCTAAAGTCAAGTATCATTTCCTTAGACCATGAGATCGTGCAACTCCCGGATACCGTAGGAATGCTTTGGGTGTACCAAACGTCACAACGTAACTAGGTGGCTATAAAGGTGCACTACAGGTATCTCCGAAAGTGTCTGTTGGGTTGGCTCGGATCGAGACTAGGATTTGTCACTCCGTATGACGGAGAGGTATCTCTGGGCCCACTCGGTATTGCATCATCATAATGAGCTCAATGTGACTAAGTAGTTAGTCACGGGATCGTGCATTATGGAACGAGTAAAGTGACTTGCCGGTAACGAGATTGAACGAGGTATTGGGATACCGACGATCGAATCTCGGGCAAGTAACGTACCGATTGACAAAGGGAATTGTATACGGGATTGCTTGAATCCTCGACATCGTGGTTCATCCGATGAGATCATCGTGGAACATGTGGGAGCCAACATGGGTATCCAGATCCCGCTGTTGGTTATTGGCTAGAGAGGTGTCTCGGTCATGTCTGCATGATTCCCGAACCCGTAGGGTCTACACACTTAAGGTTCGATGACGCTAGGGTTATAAGGAAGGTTTGTATGTGATTACCGAATGTTGTTCGGAGTCCCGGATGAGATCCCGGACGTCACGAGGAGTTCCGGAATGGTCCGGAGGTAAAGATTTATATATGGGAAGTCACCATACGGTCACCGGAAATATTCGGGGGTATACCGGTATTGTACCGGGACCACTGGGAGGGTCCACCTGCCCCGGAGGGCCTTATGGGCTGTAGGTGGAAGGGAACCAGCCCTTAGTGGGCTGGGCGCCAACCCCCCTAGGGCCCATGCGCCTAGGGTTTGGGGGAAACCCTAAAGGGGGCGCCCCCCCCGCCTTGCTTGGGGGGCAAGCCACCTCCCCCTTGGCCGCCGCCCCCCCTCTAGATCCCATCTAGAGGGGCCGGCCCCCTTTCCCCTTCTCCCTATAAATAGAGGGGTGAGGGGAGGGCTGCAGCACCACATCCAAGGCGCAGCCCCTGCCCTCCCCAAAACCTCTCCTCCTCCGCATGTGCTTGGCGAAGCCCTGCCGGAGAACTGTCACTCCACCACCACCACGCCGTCGTGCTGCTGTTGGAGCCTTCTTCCTCAACCTCTCCCTCCTCCTTGCTGGATCAAGGCGTGGGAGACGTCACCGCTCCGTACGTGTGTTGAACGCGGAGGTGCCGTCCGTTCGGCGCTTGGATCATCGGTGATTTGGATCACGACGAGTACGACTCCATCAACCCCGTTCTCTTGAATGCTTCCGCTCGCGATCTACAAGGGTATGTAGATGCACTCCTCCCCTCTCATTGCTAGTAAACTCCATAGATTGATCTTGGTGATGTGTAGAAAATTTTAATTTCTGCTACGATCCCCAAGGGCGTAGATTCTATGCACGAGTAGAACACAAAGTAGTTGTGGGCGATGATTTGTTCAATTTGCTTACCGTTACTAGTCTTATCTTGATTCAGCGCCATTGTGGGATGAAGCGCCCTGGACCGACCTTACACGTACTCTTACGTGAGACAGGTTCCACCGACTGACACGCACTTGATACATAAGGTGGCTGGCGGGTGTCTGTCTCTCCCACTTTAGTTGGATCGGATTCGATGAAAAGGGTCCTTATGAAGGGTAAATAGCAATTGGCATATCACCGTTGTGGCTTTTTCATAGGTAAGAAACGTTCTTGCTAGAAACCCATAACAGCCATGTAAAACATGCAACAATAATTAGAGGACGTCTAACTTGTTTTTGCAGGGTATGCTGTGTGATGTGATATGGCCAAAAGGATGTGATGAATGATATATGTGATGTATGAGATTGATCATGTTCTTGTAATAGGAATCACGACTTGCATGTCGATGAGTATGACAACCGGCAGGAGCCATAGAAGTTGTCTTAATTTATTGTATGACCTGCGTGTCAATGAAAATCGCCATGTAATTACTTTACTTTATTGCTAACCGTTAGCCATTGTAGTAGAAGTAATAGTTGGCGAGACAACTTCATGAAGACACGATGATGGAGATCATGGTGTCATGCCGGTGACGAAGGTGATCATGCCGTGCCTCGAAGATGGAGATCAAAAGGCGCAAGATGATATTGGCCATATCATGTCACTTTATGATTTGCATGTGATGTTTGTCATATTTACATCTTATTTGCTTAGAACAATGGTAGCATAAATAAGATGATCCCTCACTAAAATTTCAAGAGATGTGTTCCCCCTAACTGTGCACCGTTGCGAAGGTTCGTTGTTTCGAAGCACCATGTGATGATCGGGTGTGATAGATTCTAACGTTCGCATACAACGGGTGTAAGCCAGATTTACACATGCGAAACACTTAGGTTGACTTGACGAGCCTAGCATGTACAGACATGGCCTCGGAACGCAAGAGACCGAAAGGTCGAACATGAGTCATATAGTAGATACGATCAACATGGAGATGTTCACCATTGATGACTAGTCCGTCTCACGTGATGATCGGACATGGTCTAGTCGATTCGGATCATGTATCACTTAGATTACTAGAGGGATGTCTATCTAAGTGGGAGTTCATTAAATAATCAGATGAACTTAATTATCATGAACATAGTCAAAAGGTCTTTGCAAATTATGTCATAGCTTACGCTTTGGTTCTACTGTTTAAGATATGTTCCTAGAGTTAGTTGAAAGTTGATAGTAGCAATTATGCGGACTGGGTCCGTAAACTGAGGATTGTCCTCAATGCTGCGCAGAAGGCTTATGTCCTTAATGCACCGCTCGGTGTGCTGAACCTCGAGCGTCGTCTGTGGATGTTGCGAACATCTAACATACACGTTTTGATGACTACGTGATAGTTCAGTGCGTAATGCTAACGGTTTAGAATTGAGGCGCCAAAGACGTTTTTGAAACGTCACAGAACATATGAGATGTTCCAAAGACTAAAATTGGGATTTCAGACTAGTGCCCACGTCAAGAGGTATGAGACCTCTGACAAGTTTCTTAAGCCTGCAAACTAAGGGAGAAAAGCTCATTCGTTGAGCATGTGCTCAGATTGTCTGAGTACTACAATCGCTTGAATCGAGTGGGAGTTAATCTTCCAGATGAGATAGTGATGGTTCTCCAAAGTCACTGCCACCAAGCTACTAGAGCTTCGTGATGAACTATAGCATATCAGGGATAGATATGATGATCCTTGAGCTATTCGCGATGTTTGACACCGCGAAAGTAGAAATCAAGTGGGAGGATCAATTGTTGATGGTTAGTAAAACCACTAGTTTCAAAAAGGGAAAGGGCAAGAAAGGGATACTTCATGAAATGGCAAATCAGTTGCTGCTCTAGTGAAGAAACCCAAGGTTGAACCCAAACCCGATACTAAGTGCTTCTGAAATGAGGGGAATGGTCACTGAAGCAGAACTACCCTAGATACTTCGTAGATGAGAAGGCTGCAAGGTCGACAGAATTATATTGGATATACATTATATTAATGTGTACTTTACTAGTACTCCTAGTAGCACCAGGGTATTAGATACCGGTTCGGTTGCTAAGTGTTGGTAAATCGAAATAAAAGGCTACGGAATAAACGGAGACTAGCTAAAGGTGAGATGACGATATGTGTTGGAAGTTTTTCCAAGGTTGATGTGATCGAGCATCACATGCTCCCTCTACCATCAAGATTGGTGTTAAACCTAAATAATTGTTATTTGGTGTTTGCGTTGAGCATAGACATGATTGGATTATGTTTATCGCAATACGGTTTTTCATTTAAGGAGAATAATGGTTACTCTGTCTATTTGAATAATACCTTCAATGGTCTTGCACCTAAAATGAATGGTTTATTGAATCTCGATCGTAGTGATACACATGTTCATGCCAAAAGATATAAGATAGTAATGATAGTACCACATACTTGTGGCACTGCCATTTGAGTCATATTGGTATAAAACGCATGAAGAAGCTCCATGTTGATGGATCTTTGGACTCACTCGTTTTGAAAAGATTGAGACATGCGAACCATGTCTATTGGTAGATATGGATGAAGAAACTCCATACAGATGGATCGTTTGGACTCACTTGATTTTGAATCACTTGAGACATGCAAATCATACCACATGGGCAAGATGACTGAAAGGCCTCGTTTTTAGTAAGATGGAACAAGAAAGCAACTTGTTGGAAGTAATACATTTTGATGTGTGCAGTCCAATGAGTGCTGAGGCATGCAGTGGATATCGTTATGTTCTTACTTCACAGATGATTTGAGTAGATGCTGAGTATATTTACTTGATGAAACACAAGTCTGAATTATTGAAAGGTTCAAGTAATTTCAGAGTGAAGTTGAAGATCGTCGTGACAAGAGGATAAAATGTATGTGATATGATCACAGAGATGAATATCTGAGTTACGAGTTTGGCACACAATTAAGACATTGTGGAAATTGTTTCACAACTAATACCGCCTGGAACACCATAGTGTGATGGTGTGTCCGAACATCATAACTGCACCCTATTGGACATGGAGCATACCATGATGTCTCTTATCGAATTACCACTATCGTTTATGGGTTAGGCATTAGAGACAACCGCATTCACTTTAAATAGGGCACCACGCATTTCCGTTGAGACGACACCGTATGAACTATGGTTTAGAGAAACCTAAGCTGTCGTTTCTTAAAAGTTTGGGGCTGCGACGCTTATGTGAAAAGTTTCAGGCTGATAAGCTCGAACCCAAAGTAGATAAATGCATCTTCATAGAATACCCAAAACAGTTGGGTATACCTCCTATTTCAGATCCGGAAGCAAAGTGATTGTTTCTGGAAACAGGTCCTTTCTCGAGGAAAAGTTTCTCTCGAAAGAATTGAGTGGGAGGATGGTGGCTACTTGATGAGGTTACTGAACCATGACTTCAACTAGTGTGTACCAGGGTACAGGAAGTTGTTCCTGTGGCACCTACACCAATTGAAGTGGAAGCTTATGATAGTGATCATGAAACTTCGGACCAAGTCACTACCAAACCTCGTAGGTCGAAAAGGATGCGTACTACTTCAGAGTGGTACATAATCCTGTCTTGGAAGTCATGTTGCTGGACAACAATGAACCTACGAGCTATGGAGAAGCGATGGTGGGCCCGGATTCTGATGAATGGCTTGAGGCCATAAAATCCGAGAGAGGATCCATGTATAAAAACAAAGTATAGACTTTGGAAGAACTACTTGATGGTCGTAAGGCTGTTGGGAGCAGATGGATTTTAAAAGGAAGACAGACAATGATGGTAAGTGTCACCATTAAGAAAGCTCGACTTGTCGTTAAGATGTTTTCCGAAGTGTTCAAGGAGTTGACTGCGATGAGACTTTCTCACTCGTAGCGATGCTATGAGTTTGTTGGAATTATATTAGCAGTTACTGCATTATTTATGAAATCTTGCAGATAGGATGTCAAAACATTGTTTCCTCGACGATTTTCTTGAGGAAAGGTTGTATGTGATACAACCAGAAGGTTTTGTCAATCCTGAAAGATGCTAACAAGTATGCAAAGCTCCAGCAATCCTTCTAAGGACTGGAGTAAGCATCTCGGAGTTGGAATGTACGCTTTGATGAGATGATCAAAGATTTTGGGTTTTTACAAAGTTTATGAGAAACTTGTATTTCCAAAGAAGTGAGTTGGAGCACTATAGATTTTTTGATGAGTATATGTTGTTAACATATTGTTGATCAGAAATGATGTAGAATTTCTGGAAAGCATCCAGGGTTTCCATTGAAAAGTGTTTTTCAATGGAAACCCTGGATTAAGCTACTTGAACATTGAGCATCAAGATCTATAAGGATAGATCAAAAATGCTTAATAGTACTTTCAAATGAATACATACCGTGACAAGATTTTGAAGGAGTTCAAAATAGATCAGCAAAGAAGGAGTTCTTGGCTGTGTTACAAGGTGTGAGTATTGAGTAAGACTCAAGACCTGACCATGGCAGAAGAGAGAGAAAGGACGAAGGTCGTGAGCTATGCTTTAGACGTAGGCTCTACAGTATGCTATGCTGTGTACCGCACCTGAAGTGTGCCTTGCCATGAGTTAATCAAGGGGTACAATATTGATCCAGGAATGGAGCACATGACAGCGGTCGAACTTATCCTTACTAACTAGTGGACTAAGGAATTTTCTCGATTATGGAGGTGGTAAAAGAGTTCGTCGTAAAGGCTTACGTCGATGCAAACTTTGACACTAATCCGGATGACTCTAAGTAGAAAACCGGATTCGTATAGTAGAGCAGTTATTTGGAATAGCTCCAAGTAGCGCGTGGTAGCTGCATCTACAAGATGACATAGATATTTGTAAAGCACACACTGATCTGAAAGGTTCAGACCCGTTGACTAAAAACCTCTCTCGTAAGCATAACATGATCAAACCCTAGAACTCACTGAGTGTTAATCACATGGTGATGTGAACTAGATTATTGACTCTAGTAAACTCTTGGGTATTAGTCACATGGCGATGTGAACTTTGAGTGTTAATCACATGGTGATGTGAACTAGATTATTGACTCTAGTGCAAGTGGGAGACTGTTGGAAATATGCCCTAGAGGCAATAATAAAATGGTTATTATTGTATTTCCTTGTTCATGATAATTGTCTATTGTTCATGCTATAATTGTATTAACTGGAAACCGTAATACATGTGTGAATACATAGACCACAACATGTCCCTAGTGAGCCTCTAGTTGACTAGTTCGTTGATCAATAGATGGTTACGGTTTCCTGACCATGGACATTCGATGTCATTGATAACGGGATCACATCATTAGGAGAATGATATGATGGACAAGACCCAATCCTAAGCATAGCACTAGATCGTGTAGTTCGTTTCCTGAAGCTTTTCTAATGTCAAGTATCATTTCCTTAGACCATGAGATCGTGCAACTCCCGGATACCGTAGGAATGCTTTGGGTGTACCAAACGTCACAACGTAACTGGGTGGCTATAAAGGTGCACTACAGGTATCTCCGAAAGTGTCTGTTGGGTTGGCTCGGATCGAGACTGGGATTTGTCACTCCGTATGACGGAGAGGTATCTCTGGGCCCACTCAGTAATGCATCATCATAATGAGCTCAATGTGACTAAGTAGTTAGCCACGGGATCATGCATTACGGAACGAGTAAAGTGACTTGCCGGTAACGAGATTGAACGAGGTACTGGGGTACCGACGATCGAATCTCGGGCAAGTAACGTACCGATTGACAAAGGGAATTGTGTACGGGATTGCTTGAATCCTTGACATCGTGGTTCATCCGATGAGATCATCATGGAACATGTGGGAGCCAACATGGGTATCCAGATCCCGCTGTTGGTTATTGGCTAGAGAGGTGTCTCGGTCATGTCTGCATGATTCCCGAACCCATAGGGTCTACACACTTAAGGTTCGATGACGCTAGTGTTATAAGGAAGGTTTGTATGTGATTACCGAATATTTTTCGGAGTCCCGGATGAGATCCCGGACGTCACGAGGTGTTCCGGAGGTAAAGATTTATATATGGGAAGTCACCATACGGTCACCGAAAATATTCGGGGCTATACCGGTATTGTACCGGGACCACCGGAGGGGTTCCGGGGGTCCACCGGGAGGGTCCACCTGCCCCGGAGGGCCTTATGGGCTGCAGGTGGAAGGGAACCAGCCCTTAGTGGGCTGGGCGCTAACCCCCCTAGGGCCCATGCGCCTAGGGTTTGGGGGAAACCCTAAAGTGGGGCGCCCCCCCTTGCTTGGGGGGCAAGCCACCTCCCCCTTGGCCGCCGCCCCCCCTCTAGATCCCATCTAGAGGGGCCGCCCCCCTTCCCCCTTCTCCCTATAAATAGAGGGGTGAGGGGAGGGCTGCAGCACCACATCCAAGGCGCAGCCCCTCCCCTCCCCAACACCTCTCCTCCTTCGCGTGTGCTTGGCGAAGCCCTGCCGGAGAACTGTCACTCCACCACCACCACACCGTCGTGCTGCTGTTGGAGCCTTCTTCCTCAACCTCTCCCTCCTCCTTGCTGGATCAAGGCGTGGGAGACGTCACCGCTCCGTACCTGTGTTGAACGCGGAGGTGCCGTCCGTTCGGCGCTTGGATCATCGGTGATTTGGATCACGACGAGTACGACTCCATCAACCCCGTTCTCTTGAACGCTTCCGCTCGCGATCTACAAGGGTATGTAGATGCACTCCTCCCCTCTCGTTGCTAGTAAACTCCATAGATTTATCTTGGTGATGCGTAGAAAATTTATTTTCTGCTACGATCCCCAACACTATCATCTTTCTTTTTCTTCCTTTTAGAAGGACTAGGTGCATCAACATTAGTTCTGTGAGAATCTTGCTCAATTCACTTAGGGTGGCCCTCAGGATACAAAGGTTCCTGAGTCATTTTACCCCCTCTAGTCATAACTCCATCAACATTATCATTTTTCTTACTATTTAATCCGTTGAGCATATCATTTTGAGCTTTAAGCACTTGCTCTACTTGAGTGGTAACCATAGAAGCATGTTTACTAACAAGTTTAAGTTCACCTTTAACTCTAGACATATAATCACTCAAGTGTTCAACCATATAAGCATTGCGTTTCAATTGTCTACCAACATAAGCATTGAAGTTTTCTTGTTTAACCATAAAATCATCAAACTCATCCAAGCGTTGGCTAGCAAACTTAGTAGACGGGATTTCAGCTTTATCATATCTATGGAGAGAATTTACCTTTACTACCTGTGTCAGATTATCAAGACCATGTATTTCTTCCATAGGCAGTAAATTCTTAACATCTTCAGCTTTAATAACCTTTTCTTTCATAGATTTCTTTGCCTCTTGCATATCTTCAGGACTGAGAAATAGAATACCCCTTTTCTTCGGAGTTGGCTTAGGAGTTGGTTCAGGAAGTGTCCAATTATTTTCATTAGTCAACATATTATTCGATAGCAATTCAGCTTGATAAATAGTTCTTTTCCAGAAAACACAACCAGCACAACTATCCAGGTGGTCTCTGGAAGCATCGGTTAGTCCATTATAAAAGATATCAAGTGTTGGGGAACGTAGTAATTTCAAAAAAAAATCTACGCACACGCAAGATCATGGTGATGCATAGCAAGAAGAGGGGAGAGTGTCGTCCACGTACCCTCGTAGACCGTAAGCGGAAGCGTTATGACAACGCGGTTGATGTAGTCGTACGTCTTCACGATCGACCGATCCTAGTACCGAACGTAGGGCACCTCCGTGATCTGCACACGTTCAGCTCAATGACGTCCCACGAACTCACGATCCAGTAGAGCTTTGAGGGAGAGTTCCGTCAGCATGACGGCGTGATGACGGTGATGATGATGCTACCGACGTAGCGCTTCGCCTAAGCACCACAACGATATGACCGAGGTGGATTATGGTGGAGGGGGGCACCGCACACGGCTAGGACATCAATGATCCACTTATGTGTTTATGGGATGCCCCTCCCCGTATATAAAGGAGTGGAGGAGGGGGGAGGGCCGGCCCTCTATGGCGCGCCCTGGAGGAGTCCTACTCCCACCGGGAGTACGATTCCCCCCTTCCCTAGTTGGACTAGGAGAGAAGGAAGGGGGAGAGAGGGAGAAAGGAAAGGGGGGCGCCGCCCCCTCCTAGTCCAATTCAGACCAGAGGGAGAGGGGGCGCGCAGCCTGCCCTGGTCTCCTCTCTCTCTCCACTATGGCCCAATAAGGCCCATACACTTACCGGGGGGTTCCGGTAACCTCCCGGTACTCCGGTAAAATCCCAATTTCACCCGAAACTATTTCGATGTCCAAATATGGGCTTCCAATATATCGATCTTTATGTCTCGACCATTTCGAGACTCCTCGTCATGTCCGTCATCATATCCGGGACTCCGAACTACCTTCGGTACATCAAAACACATAAACTCATAATACCGATCGTCATCGAACGTTAAGCGTGCAGACCCTACGGGTTCGAGAACTATGCAGACACGACCGAGACACGTCTCCGGTCAATAACCAATAGCGGAACCTGGATGCTCATATTGGTTCCTACATAATCTACGAAGATCTTTATCGGTCAAACCGCATAACATCATACGTTGTGCCCTTTGTCATGGGTATGTTACTTGCCCGAGATTCGATCGTCGGTATCTCAATACCTAGTTCAATCTCGTTACCTGCAAGTCTCTTTACTCGTTCCATAATGCATCATCCCGCAACTAACTTATTAGTTACATTGCTTGCAAGGCTTATAGTGATGTGCATTACCGAGAGGGCCCAGAGATACCTCTCCGACAATCGGAGTGACAAATCCTAATCTTGATCTATCCCAACTCAACAAGTACCATCGGAGACACCTGTAGAGCACCTTTATAATCACCCAGTTACGTTGTGACGTTTGGTAGCACACAAAGTGTTCCTCCGGTATTCGGGAGTTGCATAACCTCATAGTCATAGGAACATGTATAAGTCATGAAGAAAGCAATATCAATATACTAAATGATCAAATGCTAAGCTAACAGAATGGGTCAAGTCAATCACATCATTCTCTAAGATGTGACCCCGTTAAACAAATGACAACTCATGTCTATGGCTAGGAAACTTAACCATCTTTGATACAACGAGCTAGTCAAGTAGAGGCATACTAGTGACACTCTGTTTGTCTATGTATCCACACATGTACTAAGTTTCTGGTTAATACAATTCTAGCATGAATAATAAACATTTATCATGATATAGGGAAATATAAATAACAACTTTATTATTGCCTCTAGGGCATATTTCCTTCAGTGTCCCACTTGCACTAGAGTCAATAATCTAGTTCACATAGCCATGCGATTTAACACGAATAGTTCACATCACCATGTGATTAACACCCATAGTTCACATCGCCATGTGACCAACACTCAAAGGGTTTACTAGAGTCAGTAATCTAGTTCACATCGCCATGTGATTAACACTCAAAGAGTGCTAAGCTGTAATCATGTTTTGCTTGTGAGAGAAGTTTAGTCAACGGGTCTGTCAAATTCAGATCCGTATGTATTCTGCAAATTACTATGTCTACAATGCTCTGCACGGAGCTACTTTAGCTAATTGCTCCCACTTTCAATATGTATCTGGATTGTGACTTAGACTCATCTAGATCGGTGTCAAAGCTTGCATCGACGTAACTCTTTACGACGAACTCCTTATCACCTCCATAACCGAGAAATATTTCCTTAGTCCTCTAAGGATAATTTTTTACTGCTGTCCAGTGATCTACTCCTAGATTAAAATTGTACTTCCTTGCCAAACTCAGGGCAGGGTATACAATAGGTCTGGTACACAACATGGCATACTTTATAGAACCTATGGCTGAGGCATAGGGAATGACTTTCATTCTCTTTCTATTTTCTGCCATGGTCGGGCTTTGAGTCTTACTCAACTTCACACCTTGCAACACAGGTAAGAACTCTTTCTTTGACTGTTCCATTTTGAACTACTTCAAAAACTTGTCAAGGTATGTACTCATTGAACAAACTTATCAAGTGTCTTGATCTACCTCTATCGATCTTGATGCTCAATATGTAAGCAGCTTCACCGAGGTCTTTCTTTGAAAAACTACTTTCAAACACTCCTTTATGCTTTCCAGAAAATTCTACATAATTTCCAATTGACAATATGTCACTTACATATACTTATCAGAAAGGCTGTAGTGCTCCCACTCACTTTCTTGTAAATACAGACTTCTCCAAAAGTTTGTATAGAACCATATGCTTTGATCATACTCTCAAAGCGTATATTCCAACTCCGAGAGGCTTGCACCAGTCCATAAATGGATTGCTGGAGCTTGCACACTTTGTTAGCACCTTTTGGATCGACAAAAACCTTCTTGTTGTGTCATATACAATTCTTCTTTAAGATATCCATTTAGGAATGTAGTTTTGACATCCATTTGTCAGATTTCATAAAATGTGGCAATTGCTAACATGATTCGGACATACTTAAGCATCGCTACGAGTGAGAAAATCTTATCGTAGTCAACACCTTGAACTTGTCGAAAACCTTTTTCAACAATTCGAGCTTTGTAGATAGTAACACTACTATCAGCGTCCGTCTTCCTCTTGAAGATCCATTTATTCTCAATGGCTTGTCGATCATCAGGCAAGTCAATCAAAGTCAATACTTTGTTCTCATACATGGATCCCATCTGAGATTTCATGGCCTTAAGCCATTTCGTGGAATCTGGGCTCATCATCGCTTCCTCCTAGTTCGTAGGTTCGTCATGGTCAAGTAACATGACCTTCAGAAAAGGATTACCGTACTACTCTGGTGCGGATCTTACTCTGGTTGACCTACGAGGTTTGGTAGTAACATGATCAGAAGTTTCATGATCATCGTCATTAGCTTCCTCACTAATTGGTGTAGGAATCACTTGAGCCAATTTCTGTGATTAACTACTTTCCAATTCGGGAGAAGGTACAATTACCTCATCAAGTTCTACTTTCCTCCCACTCACTTCTTTCAAGAGAAACTCCTTCTCTAGAAAGGATCCATTCTCAGCAACGAATGTCTTGCCTTCGGATCTGTGGTAGAAGGTGTACCCAACAGTCTCCTTTGGGTATCCTATGAAGACACATTTTTCCGAGTTGGGTTCGAGCTTATCAGGTTGAAGCTTTTTCACATAAGCATCGCAGCCCCAAACTTTAAGAAACGACAACTTTGGTTTCTTGCCAAACCACAGTTCATATGGTGTCGTCTCAACGAATTCAGATGGTGCCCTATTGAACGTGAATGCAGCTGTCTCTAATGCATAACCCCAAAACGATAGTGGTAAATCGGTAAGAGACATCATAGATTGCACCATATCTAATAAAGTACGGTTATGATGTTCGGACACACCATTATGCTGTGGTGTTCCAGGTGGCGTGAGTTGCGAAACTATTTCGCATTGTTTCAAATGAAGACCAAACTCATAACTCAAATATTCTCCTCCACGATCAGGTTGTACAAACTTTTTTTCTTTTTACGATGATTTTCCACTTCACTATGAAATTCTTTGAACTTTTCAAACGTTTCAGACTTATGTTTCAGCAATTAGATATACCCATATCTGCTCAAATCATCTGTGAAGGTCAGAAAATAACGATACCCGCCGCGAGCCTCAACACTCATCGGACCGTATACATCAGTATGTATTATTTCCAATAAGTTAATTGCTCGCTCCATTGTTCCGGAGAACGGAGTCTTAGTCATCTTGCCCACGAGGCATGGTTCACAAGCATCAAGTGATTCATAATCAAGTGATTCCAAAAATCCATCAGTATGGAGTTTCTTCATGCGCTTTACACCAATATGACCTAAACGGCAGTGCCACAAATAAGTTGCACTATCATTATTAACTGTGCATCTTTTGGCATCAATATTATGAATGTGTGTATCACTACGATCGAGATTCAGTAAACCATGCACCTTGGGTGTATGTCCACAGAAGGTTTTATTCAAGTAAACAGAATAACAATTATTCTTTGACTTAAATGAATAACCGTATTGCAATAAACATGATCAAATCATATTCATGCTCAACGTAAACACCAAATAACATTTATTTAGGTTCAACACTAATCCCGAAAGTATAGGGAGTGTGCGATGATGATCATATCAATCTTGGAACCACTTCCAACACACATCGTCACTTCACCCTTAACTAGTCTATGTTCATTCTGCAACCCCCGTTTCGAGTTACTAATCTTAGCAACTGAACTAGTATCAAATACTAAGTGGTTGCTATAAACACTAGTAGAGTACACATCAATAAGAAGTATATCAAATATACCTTTGTTCACTTTGCCATCCTTCTTATCCGCAAAATACTTGGGGAAGTTCCGCTTCCAGTGACCAGTCCCTTTGCAGTAGAAGCACTTAGTCTCCGGCTTAGGTCCAGACTTGGGCTTCTTCACTTGAGCAGCAACTTGCTTGCCATTCTTTTTGAAGTTCCCCTTCTTCCCTTTGCCCTTTTCTTGAAACTAGTGGTCTTGTCAACCATCAACACTTGAAGCTTTTCTTGATTTCTACTTTCGTCGATTTCAGCATCACGAAGAGCTTGGGAATCGTTTCTGTTATCCCTTGCATATTATAGTTCATCACGGAGTTCTAGTAACTTGGTGGTAGTGACTAGAGAACTCTATCAATCACTATCTTATCTGGAAGATTAACTCCCACTTGATTAAGGTGTCATGCCTTTCGACATGGGCATGAGTCTGAAATACTAATTTCAACTCTTGGGACATCTCATATGCTCCATGGCGTTTCAAAAACGTCTTTGAAGCCCTGATTCTAAGCCATAAAGTATGGTGCACTAAACTATCAAGTAGTCATCATATCAAGCTTCCAAACGTTCATAACGTTTGCATCTGCTCCTGCAATCGGTCTGTCACCTGGCGGTGCATCAAGGACATAATTCTTCTGTGCAACAATGAGGATAATCCTCAGATCACGGATCCAATCCGCATCATTGCTACTAACATCTTTCAACTTAGTTTTCTCTAGGAACATATCAAAAATAAAACAGGGGAGCTAAACGCGAGCTATTGATCTACAACATAGATATGCTAATACTACCAGGACTAATTCATGATAAATTAAAGTTCAATTAATCATATTACTTAAGAACTCCCACTTAGATAGACATCCCTCTAATCATTTCAGTGACCACGTGATCCATATCAACTAAACCATGTCCGATCATCACGTGAGATGGAGTAGTTTTGAATGGTGAACATCGCTATGTTGATCATATCTATTATATGATTCACGCTCGACCTTTCGGTCTTAGTGTTCCGAAGCCATATCTGCATATGCTAGGCTCGTCAAGTTTAACCCGAGTATTCTGCATGTGCAAAACTAGCTTGCACCCGTTGTATGTGAACGTAGAGCTTATCACACCCGATCATCACGTGGTGTCTCGGCACGACGAACTTTCGCAACGGTGCATACTCAGGGAGAACACTTATACCTTGAAATTTAGTGAGAGATCATCTTATAATGCTACCATCGATCTAAGCAAAATAAGATGCATAAAGGATAAACATCACATGCAATCAATATAAGTGATATGATATGGCCATCATCATCTTGTGCCTTTGATCTGCATCTCCAAAGCACCATCATGATCACCTCATCACCGGCGTGACACCTTGATCTTCATCGTAGCATCGTTGTCGTCTCGCCAACTATTGCTTCTACGACTATCGCTACCGCTTAGTGATAAAGTAAATCAATTACATGGCGATTGCATTTCATACAATAAAGCGACAACCATATGGCTCCAGCCAGTTGCTGATAACTCTGTTACAAACATGATCATCTCATACAATAAAATTTAGCATCATGTCTTGACCATATCACATCACAACATGCCCTGCAAAAACAAGTTACACGACCTCTACTTTGTTGTTGCACGTTTTACGTGGCTGCTATGGGCTGAGCAAGAACCGTTCTTACCTACGCATCAAAACCACAACGATATTTCGTCAAGTATGTGCTGTTTTAACCTTCACAAGGACCGGGCGTAGCCACACTCGATTCAACTAAAGTTGGAGAAACTGACACCCGCCAGCCACCTGTGTGTGAAGCACGTCGGTAGAACCAGTCTCGCGTAAGCGTACGCGTAATGTCGGTCCAGACCGCTTCATCCAACAATACCGCTGAATCAAAGTATGACATGCTGGTAAGCAGTATGACTTGTATCGCCCACAACTCACTTGTGTTCTACTCGTGCATATAACATCTACGCATAAACCTGGCTCGGATGCCACTGTTCAGGAACGTAGTAATTTCCAAAAAATTCATATGCACACGCAAGATCATGGTGATGCATAGCAACGAGAGGGGAGAGTGTCGTCCACGTACCCTCGTAGACCGTAAGTGGAAGCGTTATGACAACACGGTTGATGTAGTCGTACGTCTTCACGGTCGACCGATCCTAGTGCCGAACGTACGAGACCTCCGCAATCTGCACACGTTCAGCTTGGTGACGTCCCACGAACTCATGATCCAGTAGAGCTTCGAGGGAGAGTTCCATCAGCACGACGGCGTGATGACGGTGATGATGATGCTACCGATGCAGGGCTTCGCCTAAGCACAGCTACGATATGACCGAGGTGGGTTATGGTGGAGGGGGACACCGCACACGGCTAAGAGATCATTGATCAACTTGTGTGTTTATGGGGTGCCCCCTCCCCCGTATATAAAGGAGTGGAGGAGGGGGAGGGCCGGGCCTCTATGGCGCGCCCTGGAGGAGTCCTACTCCCACCGGGGGTAGGATCCCCCCCTTCCCTAGTTTGACTAGGAGAGAAGGAAGGGGGAGAGAGGGAGAAAGGAAAGGGGGGCGCCGCCCCCCTCCTAGTCCAATTCGGACCAGAGGGAGAGGGGGCGCGCGGCCTGCCCTGGTCTCCTCTCTCTCTCTCCACTATGGCCCAATAAGGCCCATACACTTACCGGGGGGTTCCGGTAACCTCCCCGTACTCCGGTAAAATCCTGATTTCACCCGAAACTATTCCGATATCCAAATATAGGCTTCCAATATATCGATCTTTATGTCTCGACCATTTCGAGACTCCTCGTCATGTCCGTGATCATATCCGGGACTCCGAACTACCTTCGGTACATCAAAACACATAAACTCATAATACCGATCGTCACCGAACGTTAACTGTGCGGACCCTACGGGTTCGAGAACTATGTAGACATGACCGAGTCACGTCTCCGGTCAATAACCAATAGCGGAACCTGGATGCTCATATCGGTTCCTACATATTCTACGAAGATCTTTATCGGTCAAACCGCATAACAACATACGTTGTTCCCTTTGTCATCGGTATGTTACTTGCCGGAGATTCGGTCGTCGGTATCTCATTACCTAGTTCAATCTCATTACCAGCAAGTCTCTTTACTCGTTCGATAATGCATCATCCTGCAACTAACTCATTAGTTACATTGCTTGCAAGGCTTATAGTGATGTGCATTACCGAGAGGGCCCAGAGATACCTCTCCGACAATCGGAGTGACAAATCCTAATCTTGATCTATGCCAACTCAACAAGTACCATCGGAGACACCTGTAGAGCACCTTTATAATCTCCCAGTTACGTTGTGACGTTTGGTAGCACACAAAGTGTTCCTCCGGTATTCGGGAGTTGCATAATCTCATAGTCACAGGAACATGTATAAGTCATGAAGAAAGCAATAGCAATATACTAAACGATCAAATGCTAAGCTAACGGAATGGGTCAAGTCAATCACATCATTCTCTAATGATGTGTTCCCGTTAATCAAATGACAACTCATGTCTATGGCTAGGAAACTTAACCATCTTTGATACAACGAGCTAGTCAAGTAGAGGCATACTAGTGACACTCTGTTTGTCTATGTACCCACACATGTACTAAGTTTCCGGTTAATACAATTCTAGCATGAATAATAAACATTTATCATGATATAAGGAATTATAAATAACAACTTTATTATTGCCTCTAGGGCCTATTTCCTTCATCAAGTATTTCATTTTTCTTGAGAGGATGATCAGGCAAAGTATTAAGTAATTGGAGAAGCCTCCCCCAAGCTTGTGGGGGACTCTCTTCTTCAATTTGCACAAAATTATATATTTCCCTTAAAGCGGCTTGTTTCTTATGAGCGGGGAAATATTTAGCAGAGAAGTAATAAATCATATCCTGGGGACTACGCACACAACCAGGATCAAGAGAATTAAACCATGTTTTAGCATCACCCTTTAATGAGAACGGAAATAACTTAAGGATATAGTAGTAACGAATTTTTTCCTCATGAGTGAATAGGGTGGCTATATCATTTAATTTAGTAAGATGTGCCACAACAGTTTCAGATTCATAGCCATAGAAAGGATCAGATTCAACCAAAGTAATTAACTCAGGATCGACAGAGAAATCATAATCCTTATGAGTAATACATATAGGTGAAGTAGCAAAAGCAGGGTCATATTTTATTCTAGCATTCAAAGACTTTTCTTTCAGCTTAGCTAATAATTTCTTAAGATCATATCTATCATTGCAAGCAAGAAAGTCTCTAGCAGTTTCTTCATCCATAACATAACCCTCAGGCACAATAGGCAATTCATATCTAGGGAGAGAATCTTCATCATCACTTTCATCAATATTATCAGTTTCAATAATTTCATTCTCTCTAGCCCTAGCAAGTTGTTCGTCCAGAAATTCACCTAGTGGCACATTATTATCAAGCATAGAAGTAGTATGGATAACTTAATATCTGCAGCAAAGTGTTTAGTAGCAAAGTAGTATGGAAGTAAAGGTAAGGGTGGGAAAAGCAACAGTAGCAGTTTTGTAGTAATTGTAACAGTGGCAACGGAAAAGTAACTAAGCAAATATCAATATGTGAAAAGCCCGTAGGCAATGGATCAGTGATGGATAATTATGTCGGATGCGATTCCTCATGCAATAGTTGTAGGGTAACGCAGCAGAAAACAAAAAATTTCTGACCTACGCGCCAGCCCAGGACCACTATGGAGACTGCATACATGGTTTGATCTTTTTCGTTACCGACTCGTAGCGCAGCGGAAGTAGAGCCGATGACGAACGGCGGTGCAGATCCCCGCAGCTAGGATTTACAACCTCCCAACCGCGAGGATGTATACCCTCAACTGCCCCTTGGACAGCCCTCCGGGAGGTGATCGGACAGTCCCCCGGACGGTGTCGCGGACAGCCCTTCGGGAGGACCTTTGAAACTCGAACGGTCGCGCGGACAGCCCTTCGGGAGGCACTCTCGAACTAAGACCGAAACTACGATCTCTCTACAGGTGCACACATACGGTGTCATCTATCCGGCAGGGCTTCGCCGTCCAGAACTAGTTCCCACCGGAACCCAGACAGCCTTTCGGCTCTACGAAACTATTTCGCGGGGAGGGAGAGAGAAGCCAGATCACTGCAATGGCACTTGTATGTTTAAAAGAGTGAGTGTGGAGAGTGCCTATCCACCTCTATTTATAGGAAAACCCAAGGGGTAGGGGACACATGAAAAAACCCAAAATGCCCACACTTTATGACACACATAAAGGGCATAAAGGGATGACAAGTGGAGCCCCATGGAGGAGCTGCAGCCTCAAACGTCCCACCTTTATGGGGGCCCCCCCAAATGGGGTTCCTTTATCCCCAAGTCCTTCTAGAAGCCTTTTGGGAAAAGCCCCAAAAGGTGGCTTTCCATAAATATCCCAAAAAGCACTTTCACTATTCACGACGACATTTTTCAGTGTCCGTTCGAAGTGAAAATATTTATGTGGGCTTAGAACATTTCCAGTACCCACTAAAATAATTTTCAATGCGTTCTGAAACAATTCTGGATTAGTGATTTTCATCTGCGAAAAGCATCTGAAGTGGTTCCGGCAGCTCTGGAGCATATCCAACTTTTATCCCGGAAAATTCCAGAAAGTTTCCAGAATGACTCTGGCACCCTCCAAGAATTATCAGGCATGTGCCGAAACCAATTTGGCTTAACATTATATCCCGAAACAACTTTTCGGTTTCACCGAAACTCATCCGATGACCTCTCTCTGCGGAACTTTTCCGCTATCCGAAACTTTTCGGTGTCCGAAACTTTTTCGGTGTTTTTCTCTCAGACTCCCTGTGTAGTATTCATTAGATAGATGACCCTTAAGCGTGTGGCCCTATAGGTTCGGTGAAGTATAGACATGACCCGGAACCCCTTCCGATCAATGATCAACATCGGAGCCGTGGACACCCATATTGACCCCTATACCCACACGAATAAATATTCGACTGAACCTCCAGTTGCAGTGAGCTATTCCTATTGCTTCACGATATGTCACAAACACCCGAAGTGAGATTTATTGCATCCCCGTGGATGAACAATTTGTCCACCATGCAAGTTACCTCGTTATCGGTTTTGTTCTCTTTTCTCGTTTCCGTGTTCAGGCATCCTAGTGATCAAATCACAAGGTGTCTGGCCAGACGATTATGGATATCGTAATACCGAGAGGGCCCGAGAATATCTCTCCATCGTCGGAGGAGCAAATCCCAATCTTGAGCTATCAAGTTACTTGACATACTTTTCCATGAACCCGTAAGCTGCCGTAATAGCCACCCATTTACGGATGACGTTTAACAAACCCCAAAGTTCATGAAGCAAGCATGAAGAAACTCGATACTCTCATGGTCTAAGGAATCATGCAAACGTTAACCATCTCTGTGTTATGTACCATTAACTTGTGACGAATGAATCTCATAGCATAACATCAACCCGGGTCGATTCAACACAAATGTTCTCTTAACATTGTGCCCTCAAAGTTGCTGGCATAGACATGCCCATGATCAGGAAAACAGAGCCATCATGCAACACTTGAGCTAGTCTTAGAGGCCAGACTAGGAATACTTCTTACCGTTTATTATTCCACACGTGCATATGAGTCTCCCTCCGAGCCTCGTGGATATTGCAGACTCGAGAATCATTGCAGTTATAGCATGGAACATAAACATAATTATGAACTTGGAGATAAATAATATCATTTATTATTGCCTCTAGGGCATATCGCCTACAGAATCCCACTTGCACTAGAGTCAATAATCTAGTTAATGCTAATGCACTTTATACCTATGGCATACCGGTGTAAAAAATGTTGCGCATGTGGTATAGCCTGATTTCCATCGGATCTGACAATTTCAGCTCCGTGTGTATCTGTACATATCCTCGCGTTTTCACGCTTTCACAAAATTCATATTTTGTGCGGACTTGGCTTTGTATAAATGTGAATCATTGGTCGAAACCTGATTCCTCAAACTGAGTTATGGAGCAACTATCTGCAATAGTGTCCCATTGACCAAAGCCTTCTTGGAACCATACTAAGTTCATGAATGAACTATATGATTCAACATCTTTGTCTTTGTCGCTTCTAAAGCGGCAACATACTTCGCCTCTGTTATAGAATTCACCACAATAACTTGTTTGGAACAACTTCCAACTAACTGCACCACCATATGTGTGTTACACAAAGCCCTCAATTTAAATTGAAAATTGCATGGAGAAATGATGAGGATTGTATCGATGTAACCTTTTACAACGAACTCTTCATGATCTCCACTTGCGAGAAAACATGTCATCAGTGCTACTTTAGTACTCAATGATCCTTTTTCACTGTTGTCCCATGATCAGTACTTTTGATCACTTTGGTATCTATACTCGCAACAGCTTGGGAGTATTGGACATATCTGGTTGTTTTACATACCATGGAATACATGATTAATCCAAAACCAGGAGTGTGTGGAATATGCATCATGTATTTTGCTCATCAGTGTTTTGGGACACCGATTCTTGCAAAAACTCCGTCCATGTGACTTCGGCAAGAATCACTCCTTGTCGTTCTTAGTGCTAAACAGATTTAGCATCTTGTCAATATGTATTTTTGCTCAGCCCTATTAGGTAAATCTATCTCCATAGATCATTATGCCTAATATCAAGGCTATTTAGCTCAAGAACTTCATCGAAAAACTATTTTCAAATGAAGTCCTAATTCGTGTCAAGAAATTTATTTCCAATTAACAATGTGTCAAGCACACAAGGTTTTCAGAAATATTATTATGCTCCCACTTACTTTCTTGAAACCACAAGCATCTTCGTTACCCATTGATGAAGTCAAACCCCTTTGACCATTCCATCAAAAACGAAGATTCCAACTCCATTTTGTTCTCTTTTGTCCATTGATGGAACTCGGAAGTTTGCATACTTACTAGCATACTCTGGACTGACAAAATACTTTGGATTGTATCACATACAAGTGCTAAGTTGTATTTCCATTTCATGGAAATTCTTTTGTCATCCATGTTTCATATCTCATGTTTGAAATATGTATTAATTGCTCGTTTAACCCGAACCGAATTTAAGCATTGCTACGGTGAGACAATCTCATTGTAGTCAACTCCTTGAACTTGTTCTTGCAACAAGTCGAGCTTAATGGATAAAACATTTTTATCAGTATCAGTTTTTAGTCCCATTACAATCCGTTAGACTCCAAGTCTTTCGGAGGGTTTATCAAGATTTAAGTCTTGAATCATTTATGGAAACTATTTCGAATTATATTGGCATTTAGCCAATTCCGGAGTCAGGGCCCATCAACGCTTCCTTGTGTATCATAGGTATATTGTTGTCTAACAACAATATCTCGTTTGCACACCTAAGAGGTTTGCACGAGCTTTGCCTATGTTGTTCAGCTGCAGGTTCGACCGAAGTCTATACATCTCATGTAGAGGCTTCCGTACCAGTCGCGGTAGCAAACTCTGGAATCACTTCCAAGGTTCCTTTCCTTTGACCTGATGACGAAGATACTTGTTATCTCGTCGAGTTGCACTGTCCTCCCACTTACCCTTTTGCTAGAACTATTCTTTTTAAAACATACCGTTTTGTGGCAAAAATCCGTTGCCTCGGTATAGTGGTGGGGGAATACCCAATGACTTGGGATAACTTACAAAGTAGCACTTGTCTAATTTGGAATAGGTTTGTAAACTTTTACACAAGCCCCACTTTCCAAATGTTAAGAAAATATATAACATGGTTGGGCGTACCATACCATGCGTCATTTCAACAGACCTGATGATGCTCTTTTCAGTGTAAAAGCCGCAATCTCTAAAGCATTACTCGTTAAAAGTGATAATGGCAAATTTATTTATGTCATCTTTGATCTTACCATGTCATAAATGGTTTGATTACATCTTCACAGACATTCCACTCATAGTGGTGTTCCGGGAGGTGTAAGTTATGAAACTCTTTTCACAACTCATCAGACATTCGCTAAACTTGTAACTCAGATATTCCTTTCTGCAATCAAATTGTAGAAACATAATTTCCTTGTTACAATAACTTCTACTTCATTTTTGAAAACCTTTCGATGATTTCAAAAGATCCAGACTTACGTCTTATCAAGCAAATATCTGTGACGCCCTCGATTCAATCGTACACTAATCATACACGCAAATGTGTACGATCAAGATCAAGGAGTCACGGGAAGATATCACAACACAACTCTAGGCACAAATTAAAATAATACAAGCTTTATATTACAAGCCATGGGCCTCAAGGGCTCGAATACATAAGCTCGAATACACAAGAGTCAGCGGAAGCAACAATATCTGAGTACAGACATAAGTTATACAAGTTTGCCTTAAGAAGGCTAGCACAAAAGCAACATCGATCGAAAAGGCAAGGCCTCCTGCCTAGGAGCCTCCTAACTACTCCTGGTCGTCGGCGGCCTCCACGTAGTAGTAGGCATCAACAATGGCATCTGGCTCCTGGGCTCCGACATCTGGTTGCAGCAACCGGAAAGAAGAAGAAAGGGGGGAAAAGGGGTAGCAAAGAAACCGTGAGCACTCATCGAAAGTACTCGCAAGCAAGGATCTACACTACATATGCAACATTATCAAAGGAAGGCTGTATATGTGGACTGGGCTGCAGAAATGCCAGAATAGAGAGAAGGCCTAGTCCTATCGAAGACTAGCATCTTCAGCATCTTCAAGCATCTTGCAGCATCAGAAGAGATAAGAGTAGCATAAAGTAAAGTAGTAGTAGTGTTATCAACCTCGGCCGGAGATCCTTTCTCGACTCCCTGCGAGAAAGCAATCCTAGAGCCATACTATCGAGTTATCATCACAATCCATTCCTCATCACAAGTATGCAGTTCTAGTTGTATCGATCGGGATACAACTCCGAGTGTCCGTTAGATGTTTTCTTCCCTGCAGGGGTGCACCAACTTACCCACCACGCTCGATTAACCCCGGCCGGACACACTTTCCTGGGTCATGCCCAGCCTCGGCCAAACAATACGCCGCAACCCGACCTAGGCTTAATAGAGAGGTCAGCACGCCGGACTAAACCTATGCCCCCAGGGGTCATGGGCCATCTCCCCGGGAACTCCTGCACGTTGCGTACGCGGCCGGTGAGCAGACCTAGCTACCTCCTTCAACAAGGCAGGTGCTTAGGCAGTCCAACCCGGCGCACGCCGCTCAGTCGCTGACGTCTATTAAGCTTCGGCTGATGTATACGACGTAGAACGCCCATACTATGCCCATGTGATGGTTAGTGCTATCAGGCCCCTCGGATCAAATATCCAAATCGTAGTGGATAAGGAACGCGCGTAACAAGCAGAGACTCACGAAAGATGTGACCCCGTCGCCCGTCTCGAGGACTTGCGGCAAGGGCTAAGAATGCCTGGCCACGCCTCGTAATTATCTCGCGAGCACCTTCCAGGTCAACCCGACTCCACATATCTCGCAATTAAGCTCGCGCGGGTACCCCTCAGGGTCGACCCATCTTTCCAGGTAACAGTGGTAAAGTCCAAGTATCCGTGTGTCCAAACATCAAGGGGAAAACCCGAGGAATCACCCCCGGTGAATTCCACTCGATGTAATCATCAAGGTGACGTAAGAGGAAACCACCCTCGAGGTTCACACTTGAGGGGTTGCACGATAGAGTCGTATCGGAAGTGGTTAAGGCGGAATCACCCCGAATGACCACGACTGAATAGCTACACTATAGGGTTAACATCAGAAGTGCTGTAGAGGTCTCACCCTCGGCACTCGATAGTAACCCAATAGTGTCGAGCAACTAAGGGGAAAGTGATGTGCGGTGTCGGGGCCTGGTCTTCGATCCCGTTGATCGGGTCTTCGATGATGAAGCAGGGGCAACAGGGACAAGGTGGGGGTCACTGATGGATCACTAACCAACCTGTACTAAGCGGTTTAGGATAAGCAGGTAGGTAATGATACGTCTCCAACGTATCTATAATTTTTGATTGCTCCATGCTATATTATATTCTGTTTTGGACATTATTGGGCTTTATTATACACTTATATATATTATTTTTGGGACTAACCTATTAACCGAAGGCCCAGCCCAGAATTGCTGTTTTTTGCCTATTTCAGAGTTTCGCAGAAAAAGAATATCAAACGGAGTCCAAACGGAATGAAACCTTCGGGAACGTGATTTTCGGAACGAATGTGATCCAGAGGACTTGGACCCTACGTCAAGAAAGCAACCAGGAAGGCACGAGGTAGGGGGCGCACCTACCCCCCCCCCAGGGCGCGCCCTCCACCCTCGTGGGGCCCAAGTTGCTCCACCGATGTACTTCTTCTTCCTATATATACCTACGTACCCCCAAACTACCAGATACGGAGCCAAAAACCTAATTCCACCGCCTCAACCTTCTGTACCTGTGAGATCCCATCTTGGGACCTTTTCCGGAGCTCCACCGGAGGGGGCATTGATCACGGAGGGCTTCTACATCAACACCATAGCCTCTCCGATGATGTGTGAGTAGTTTACCTCAGACCTTCGGGTCCATAGTTATTAGCTAGATGGCTTCTTCTCTCTTTTTGGATCTCAATACAATGTTCTTCCCCTCTCTCGTGGAGATCTATTCGATGTAATCTTCTTTTGCGGTGTGTTTGTTGAGACCGATGAATTGTGGGTTTATGATCAAGTTTATCTATGAACAATATTTGAATCTTCTCTGAATTCTTTTATGTATGATTGGTTATCTTTGCAAGTCTCTTCAAATTATCAGTTTGGTTTGGCCTACTAGATTGATCTTTCTTGCAATGGGAGAAGTGCTTAGCTTTGGGTTCAATCTTGCGGTGTCCTTTCCCAGTGACAGTAGGGGCAGCAAGGCACGTATTGTATTGTTGCCATCAAGGATAACAAGATGGGGTTCATATCATATTGCATGAGTTTATCCCTCTACATCATGTCATCTTGCTTAAAGCGTTACTCTGTTCTTATGAACTCAATACTCTAGATGCATGCTGGATAGCGGTCGATGTGTGGAGTAATAGTAGTAGATGCAGGCAAGAGTCGGTCTACTTGTCTCGGACGTGATGCCTATATACATGATCATACCTAGATATTCTCATAACTATGCTCAATTCTGTCAATTGCTCAACAGTAATTTATTCACCCACCGTAATACTTATGCTCTTGAGAGAAGCCACTAGTGAAACCTATGGCCCCCGGTTCTATTTTACATCATATTAATCTCCCGACAACAAGCTATTTCTGGCGCCGTTTTTATTTTTTACTTTGCATCTTTATCATAAAAATACCAAAAATATTATCTTATCATATCTATCAGATCTCACTCTCATAAGTGACCGTGTAGGGATTGACAACCCCTTATCGTGTTGGTTGCGAGGATTTATTTGTTTGTGTAGGTGCGAGGGACTCGTGCGTCGCCTCCTACCGGATTGATACCTTGGTTCTCAAAAACTGAGGGAAATACTTGCGCTACTTTGCTGCATCACCTTTTCCTCTTCAAGGGAAAACCAACGCAGTGCACAAGAGGTAGAAAGAAGGATTTCTGGCGACGTTGCTCGGGAGTCTACGCAAAAGTCAACATACCAAGTACCCATCACAAACCCTTATCTCCCGCATTACATTATTTGCCATTTGCCTCTCGTTTTCCTCTCCCCCACTTCACCCTTGCCGTTTTATTCGCCCTCTCTTTTCCATCCGCCTCTTTTCCGTTTGCCTCTTTCGCTAGCTTGTCGTTATGGCTAGTCCCCTATCTTCTCCGTTGTCTCCCGAAAATGAAGTTCTTAATTTTAAGCAAAGGGAGGGAGAAAATCTAAAAGACGCTTGGTATAGAATTTGCAATGCTCAAAATAGATCTACCAGGAAGCAATCTACTTCCGTTCTTCTCCGCAATTTTTATGTAGGCGCTACTCCTTCGTACAGATATATTCTTGATACAATTACCGGAGGGAATTTCTTGGGTAGCCATACTTTTGATTCTTATAATGCTATGATAGATTTGTTTGGCTCACCACCTCTTTTGGTTAATGGAACTATGTTTACTTTGGAGCATGTAATGCAAAGACTTGAAATTATTGAAAATAAAGTTGCTACCATAGAGTTAATTGAAATTTTGGATAAAAAGATCCACAATTAAATTACCTAATATGGATCTAAGGTAGGAGTTACTTTGAAAAAATATTAAAGAGAAGGAACCCATAGTTAATGAAAGAATAAATCAGGATTCTACTAGAATCGATAAACTCGAGGGTATCATTACCAACTTGGGAACCGAGTTTTCTTCCGTAAAGAATACTCCAAGTCCTCCAACTAAAATTGCCAAGCTTATGTATGTTCCTAAAAATAAGGGTGAATCCTCTAGTAAGGAAACTGCGGATTTCAAATCTATAAGTATTCATCCCAATCTCTTTGCTATCATTAAGGAACCATTTGCTACAAATGAATTTTGATCGTGTGCCTAAAAGTTTGATAATTAATAAGAAGAAAGAAACTCCTAAAGATGATAGATTCCTCATTGAATAATTGCCTACCAAAGATGGCAATACCTAGATCTATCCTTGCTATTATGCCTAGCTAGGGGCGTTAAACGATAGCGCTTGTTGGGAGGCAACCCAATTTTATTTTTAGTTTTTTGCCTTTTGCTTTTGTTTAGGAATAAATCTTTGATCTAGCCTCTGGTTATATTTGTTTTTATGTTTTAATTAGTGTTTGTGCCAAGTTAAACCTATAGGATCTTCTTGGATGATTGTTATTTGATCTTGCTGAAAATTCCAGTAACTTTCTGTTCACGAAAATAATTGTTAAAAATCACCAGAACGTGATAAAATATTGATTCCAATTGCTGCTGATCAATAAACAAATTATCCAGGTCTTCCTATTTTGGCTGAATTTTTGGAGTTCCAGAAGTTTGCGTTAGTTACAGATTACTACCGTCTGTTATGTTTTTGACAGATTCTGTTTTTCGTGTGTCGTTTGCTTATTTTGATGAATCTATGGCTAGTAAAATAGTTTATAAACATAGAGAAGTTGGAATACAGTAGGTTTAACACCAATATAAATAAAGAATGAGTTCATTACAGTACCTTGAAGTGGTCATTTGTTTTCTTTCGCTAACAGAGCTCACGAGATTTTCTGTTAAGTTTTGTGTTGTGAAGTTTTCAAGGTTTGGGTGAAAGATTTGATGAATTATGGAACAAGGAATGGCAAGAGCCTAAGCTTGGGGATTCCCATGGAACCCCCAAGATAATCTAAGGACACCTAAAAGCCAAAGCTTGGGGATGCCCTGGAAGGCATCCCCTCTTTCGTCTACTTCCATCGGTAACTTTACTTGGAGCTATATTTTTATTCACCACATGATATGTGTTTTGCTTGGAGCGTCTTGTATGATTTGAGTCTTTGCTTTTTAGTTTACCACAATCATCCTTGCTGTACACACCTTTTAGAGAGACACACTTGATTCGGAATTTATTAGAATACTCTATGTGCTTCACTTATATTTTGTGAGCTATGTAGTTTTGCTCTAGTGCTTCACTTATATCTGGTTCTTTTATGAACAACCCTTTTGCAATAAACATTGTGCAATTGGCTAGAGTGTATGAAACTCTAAAATGAATTATGAAAGTAAACACAGAGGCAAAATATTAATATCATTATTCATAACATACATCTCATTCATAATGAAAGTATGGCCCTTATGTTTATTCATAATACTGAACATTAAAAGTTCTCTTATGAACAACCTTCTTGCAAGATACCTTATGCAAAGGGCTAGAGTGTGAGAAACTCTAAAATGAATTATGAACGAAAATACATAGGTAATACACCGATGGAAGGTATAGTAACTTTTACTATGTTCCTGGCACGTATTAAAACCTCATTCCTGGCTAGTCTTTTTAGGCTATAGTAGCTCTTACATTGATTCGGAACAGAATGCAATCAAGCGGGTATCTTTGTGATTAACTCACAATACCCAAGAATTAGTGATTAACATGTTTAACCATAATTCCCAAGAACTATATCTTTGACCAGCCTTCTATACATCGAAAACGTGTATGACATTCATACATGAGCTGGATATTGCAGTCATCTTTCTTTCTGCCTTTATACTTCTAATAGTTTAACTTCTAGTATTTCTCCTACTCTTAGAAGAAGCACCCAACTTAAGAGTGGCTTTTAGCCCTGGACATCCTTGGGGTGAAAGTCTCACTAACACCCTTTTGGATAATCCCTTTCTGTTTAAGTGGTGGTTTTATTCAACATCAGCACATGACAGGCGTCCTTCTGGATCCCTCTCCTAACAGTCAAATGCCCAGTAAACACTTCACTAATCCTTTGCCAACAAACATTGCTTTGTTTGTATGTGAAAACGATTTTCAGTTCCATGAATATCACATAACTATCCCAAACTTTCGAAGCTCGGGTCTCATGGAAGCAAACATTTTGCACTTGAGCGTAACAGAACTCTAGCCTTTGGATCGAAGGACGAGAGTCACATCATCCATAGCATTTGCGGGAGGATACCGAAAGCATGCGATAGGACAAAGTCCTTCTCGGCACTCTTGAGGACAATCCTCACATTACGTTACCAACCATCTCTCCCTAATAATAAAGCACGGACTGAGTCTCTCGGGTTCACCGTCGTGGTGTTTTTGCAGAAAACTCCTTGTGTTTTTTAATAATTGGCCCGCAGTTCCTTTTTAAGTGGCCGACCTGAGAAAACATTTCAGTTTTACAAAGAAGACCCTGTAGATTGTTATATTCAAGCCGCAGTCCATATGTCTGGTTTTATTAATCAGGGACGGGTCAACGCGGCGGCGCGGCGGCGCGACGCAGAACGGCGGCGGCGGCGGCTGGAGCTTGCAGGGGCCGGATCCGTGCGCGTCAGGGGCTGGGGAGGCGGACGACGGCTGGGCGCGCGATGACGCGGAGCCCTCCTGTCGCTATGGCGCCCCAGTGGAGTGCCCTGAGGCCGCAGATGCTGCTCCTACACCCGCACCACTAGTCCAAGGTCAGTCTCGTCTACCTAGTTCTATAGCGCAGCTCCCGTCTCGCATCATGCTGCTGAACTTCTGCCCCTCAACCCTACTGCTCCTCTTAATTAGCTCAATAGCGTTGACTCTTCTATAGAGGATGGTGTGGTGTCAGGCCAGGCAGCATAACGCTCGGATTTCTTGGTTAGAGGCAGTGCCCTCATGGTGTTTGACGAATTGCTATTTCTCCACCGCCCCTGCATCAAGATGCACACCAGGAAGATGGTTGATATTGGGTACAAGATATCGCCAAAGTATATGGTTCTCTTTCTCATTCCTTATTTCTTGTACAAGTTCATTACTTATTTGTTTGCTAATTTTATGTTCACGATACACTGATTGTGTTTTGGAATTTCACAATCCCTTTTATCTCTCTGTTATGATTTTGGTTTCATGCCCTATTGTGCTGATATAGCGGGCTGACCTTAGGTAGTAAAATAAATCATGTCCCTTCCATAAAATAGGAATTTTTTAGTGTTACATACTCATCAAAGTTACATGATGTGCAGTTTAGAAATTTGATTTCTAGGGGACTTTTACTACATGTCCAGTTACGGTTTCATGATAAAAGGAGCGCACACAAAACATTTGTTGAATTACTACTTGAACAAAATGTATGGAGTTCTTGTTGTGTGCTTCAAGTCATCAACCATGTAAAATAAATCCTATAAGCTGTTCTCACCATACAATCTTTTGAACTAATTTTGTGAAGTTAGTACGATATGATTATTGTTTTTGTAAGCTTCCCTATAGATATATTGGAGCTATGAACTCTGCAAAAGCCACCAAAATATATATGTAGACTTGCATAGAAATAATTCATTTTTAATTGTTATTTGGTGATTAGGGCTCACAACCCTCGAGGCTGAGCAGCCGCCATTGGCTCACGGGTATGGAAGCAGAGTCCGGGATGGCGATGGTGCCAAGGAGGACTCTTGGACGTCCACCGATTGCATCGCTGCTGCCATACCCATGGAGTGGCGCGGCTCCAACTACTCTGAGATGGTATTCCTCCCTCTTTCTTTCCTAACAGAACTATTCTTGTGCCATCCCCTTTTTTAAATGAAGTACAACCTGCTAGCTACCTGATGGGCACTGTCTCTGAACTTGTCAACCCCTTCAGTTCTGCCGATGCAGTGTAGACTCCAACAGTGGTGGAAAGGAATCAGATTCCAATGAAACTAGCACTGCTGTGTTTTTACACAGTTGCCTTTTTTGCTAAATTACCTAGCTTCTTCGTGGTAGAGTAGGTACAAAGATACTCTCTGATGAATTCGATTGGTATTGTGTAAAGTAGAAAGCCTGAAATTACTTCGTTGGTAACTGAGTTAACTAATCCCAGAACTAGAAACAGATAGGTGATCGAAAGATTTGTGGATTGTGAACCTTTTACCCAGTCTTATCCCTAGGCTGCACAACATTTGCTTTTAGCAAAGGTGTCTCTGTTGCTAAGATTCTTACAAATTGCTGGGAGTCAGCGCAAAGTACATGGACACATTGGTGCGATATTTTAAAATTGTGAAACAGCCTCCAAGCTACTTGTGAAGGTGTCAATTTCCGCATTGATAAATATTCAATTATACTTCTGATGGGATTTTTTCTGTTAGCTATCTGTACAAGAGAATGAACTTGAGAAATATTAATTTCTAGATAAATTTCTTTGGAAAGTGAAGCTTCCCCTGAAAATTAAAGTTTTTCATGGCTGGATTTGAAAAAATAAACATACTAACTAAAGTCAATTTATTCAAACGATGTTTTCAGGGAGATAAAACCTGTCAATTGCGTGGTAGAGATGAGATTATTGGTGCAGAGGAATCAGTATTACAACAGAACTTGAAGCTGACGAGGATGGATGACATTTGGTTTTTGTGGAAAGATCAGGTGCATATGAACAACCTATCATCTTCCAATTTTGCTTTTCATCATTCAATGGGACAATTTCCTAATTCTTTTTTAGTAATGTCTGGAAAGGTTATTAGTATGGATATAGGTTTGTCAAAAGTTATTAGCACATGAGATTCTTTGTTCGGGCCCTCTTTGGCTCTACATAATTCTTTGGAGTGGGATTCTAGATAGATGCTTATGAACCTCATAAAAAAGTAGTGCGCCTTTGATCCTAACTGACTATTTGTATGTCGGATGATTTCAACTTGCTATGTCCCAACATACTTTTTTTTCGAACAAAAACTGTAGGAGAAGTCCTAACAGTGTACACTTCTGCATTGTATCTTGAAATGTAGATCATTTCTCTAGCATTTTGACAAATGGTAGTTTGTGGATTGATTGGTTGGTTCCAGTTCCTTTAGCAGGTACATCACATCTCAATGATAATTCTGTCCCACTAGCGGAAAAAATATATAATGGTGATGTTCATTGGTGCTAGGCCTCCAGAAGTGGGTTTGTCGGATTTTCATTTTCTTTGTATATTAAATGTAATACATATACACTGATATAAAAGCATCATGACACCATACCAAGATTTTAATTTTTGTGGCAGCATGGCTGTGCTTATTTCAGTTTTTCTTGGTCTACTTCCAGTTAATTCCTTCTTGTGTTGTGGTGTTGGGGAACATACTTATCAGTGACTCCTGGAGCCTGTGGATGTTGGGGAGATAGGGTATGTACCGTAGGTTCATTTTGTTTTCTCCTAATCAAACTCGGGGTGTGTGCACAACTACAGAATTAGCAAAGCGACTTTTTCAAACAGAAAGACAATCTAATACTCCCTGTGTTCATTTTTGTAAGACGTTTTATACATGAGGGAGTATTAGGTTTCCATCCATTTTATACTTGCATTAGCCTTATAAAACACAATGAATGTCCTCCATGTTTGGTCTTAGTACGAACAAATGTTCAATATCAAACATCGTGAGATAGTTTTTTCTCCCGTTGCAATGCACGGGCATGTTTACTAGTAAAGTTTTAACCAGATATTTAACAGCTTATTCAATTTTAACAGGAAAGGTGGAAACGTGAGCCATTATTCTACAACTATTTTGCAAGAAACACTTAGACGATGTTCATAATTAATTGCACCGAGAATTAAACATGTTAATTCAAAAGTGCGCTCCCACTGAAATCAATATCTCTCATAATTAATTTAGAGTGATTCAAGATCCATATTTCTATTCGATGCCATTGACGGGTTCATCACTGATGACACGAATTTCAATCAGTAGGCCAACTTGCTGATCACATCTCTGTGTGATTCTTGTTCATCTTTCGATGGGCGTGTTCTGAGCTCAGGACTCTCCTCCCTAAACGTCAAAGACAACCAAGTGATCTTGCTGTGAGGTCTGACCTCACCCGCCTCATTCCTCTCGTGTCGTTCGTGCTCAAGTGTACATGGCGCACCCCGAAAAGATACGAATTTCAGACGGTGCTACACTTGGGTGAACACTAACTACTTTGATATTTTAAGTGAGAGATCACCCTAATTAAAAGCGACTACCGCGCAATCAAGAAGGGTGCATCATAAGGGATAAACATCTCAGGCAATTCATAATAGCATGATATGGTATAGCCCTTTCTGATGGAGAAATCTTTCATTTCCTCGTCTTCGGCATTCGTGTCGGTGTTCACCTTCATGAAGATTGCCACCACCTTGTCGATGGACCAGATGATATTGCTATCTCCATAGCATATAAAATTAATGCATTACTTAAGGTTGACACGTAGGTCATTAAAGTGCAATCATATGGCTCCAGCCATCATGCCGAATCATGACTCGCAGGTCATGTTAATCAATTTTACATCATATAGTTATTTCATACATAATCAAATTATTATGAGCACTGCTATACCACATCACATGCACATGCAAAACGCTCCTGCAAAACCAAGTTAGGCGCCTCTAATCGGTTCATGCAAAAACTTGTTTTTCGTGGCTTCTAAGGTTTCGAAACAAACCGAAGCTACCAATGTCCATCATCAAGTATGATAATTCAAGTCGCTAGATTAACTTTGCAGGGTGTATGCAGCACACGATAATAAAATCTCAAACCCCATACTAAACTTTGTCATACGCATGACCCCCGTGCAGATCATATCTGCATTGCCCTCTCGTCTGCGAAACATCCATCTTTCTTTAACTATGATGGAATCCAAAGAACTGTTAGCACTTCGTTGATCTGTCAATCAGCATACTCAGGAGCAGCATGAAAGGATCGCGGATTGCTAGAACTTTGTGAGATTCCACCATACCGTCAAGATCAGGATTATGCAAATTCAAGGGAAGCAACAAGAACATCGGGTAACAGATTTCATCTGCTACCCGCACAAATAATTTTTAGTAATAGAACTCATCTATTACCTAATTATATTGTGCAACACCCATACATCTCTATGTATTCTAGATCGCAACCTGCATCTACGCATAGCATGGCTCATGATGCCACTGTAGGGTAACGCAGCAGAAAATAAAAAAATTCCGACCTACGCACCATCCCAAGACCACTATGGAGACTGCATACATGGTTTGATCTTTTTCGTTACCGACTCGTAGCGCATCGGAAGTAGAGTCGATGACGAACGGCGGTGCAGATCCCCGCAGCTAGGATTTACAACCTCCCAACCACGAGGATGCATACCCTCATCTGCCCCTCGGATAGCCCTCCAAGAGGTGGTCGGACAGTCCCCCGGACGGTGTCGCGGACAGCCCTTCGGGAGGACCTTTGAAACTCGGACGGTCACACGGACAGCCCTTCGGGAGGCACTCTCGAACTAAGACCGAAACTACGATCTCTCTACAGAGTTGCACACATATAGTGTCATCTATCCGGCAGGGCTTCGCCATCAAGAACTAGTTCCCACCGGAACCCAGACAGCCTTTCGGCTCTACGAAACTATTTCGCGGGGAGGGAGAGAGAAGCCAGATCATTGCAATGGCACTTGTATGTGAGAAAGAATTAGTGTAGAGAGTGCTTCTCCACCTCTATTTATAGGAAAATCCAAGGGGTAGGGGACACATGAAAAAACCCAAAATGCCCACACTTTATGTAACACATAAAGGGCATGAAGGGCATAAAGAGATGACAAGTGGAGCCCCATGGAGGAGCTGCACCCTCCAACGTCCCACCTTTATGGGGGCCCCCCAAAGGGGGTTCCTTGATCCCAAAGTCCTTCTAGAAGCTGAGGGAGTCCTGAACTAAGGGGTCCTCGGGCGTCCGGCCTATTATCCGTGGGCCGGACTGATGGGCTGTGAAGACATGAAGACCGAAGATTGAACCCATGTCCGGATGGGATGCTACATGGCGTGGAAGGCAAGCTAGGCGACCGATTATGAAGATTCCCTCTTATGTAACCGACCCCATGTAACCCTAGATCTCTCTGGTGCCTATATAAACCGGAGAGCACAGTCCGGATGTGGAGATACTCATTACCATATACTCATAGGCTAGACTTCTGGGGTTTAGCCATTACGATCTCGTGGTAGATCAAGTCTTGTAACAATCATATTCATCAAGATCAATCAAGCAGGAAGTAGGGTATTACCTCCATAGAGAGGGCCCGAACCTGGGTAAACATTGTGTCCCCCGTCTCCTGTTACCATCGATCCTAGACGCATATTTCGGGACCCCCTACCCGAGATCCACCGGTTTTGACACCGACATTGGTGCTTTCATTGAGAGTTCCACTGTGCCATCGCTAAGGGGGTTGATGGCTCGCCTTGTTGCCAAGGATAATATCATCTCCGGAGGAGCCCTGGCCCCAGGCCAGACCCTCCGGCTCGGCGGCTTCGTCATGACCGCCGGCTCGGCCCTTAAGCCGACGATGATCTCTCGAGTCATCAAAAATCGCCTCCGAATTGATCCCGAATACCCCGCTCACATGGATCCAATGGAGTTATCGTCGTTGAACGAACTCCTGGATCGCATGGCCGCCTTGGGGGTCGCTACAGACTATGATCGGGTCGGGCTTAAACCTGACCAGAGAGAAATTAAAACTCCATCGATCACCCATCAGATAGCGGTAGTCGAGGAGCAAAGCAACTCTTCCACTATATTGAAGACAAACTATATTTGGATCTCCGATCTTGAAGAGCCGGATACCTTCCGGCAGAAAGGCATGTCTCTTCCTCCGAACATAGAGTCGGATGACGAGCCTAAAAAACAGTCGATATCCCGGAGCCCGAATTTTCAGGCCCGGTAGATCTCCTAACTCCGGATCCAAAATCGGGTCAGGGTTCGGATTCAATTCCACCCACCCACCCGGACATAGACGCTCTCAGGAGCATCGAACAACAGTCTCAGGAAACGGTCCACCACTTCTGGGCCAGATTCCTCCTTGTCAAAGGCAAGGTAAAAGACTGCCGCGACGAAGACGCAATAGCAGCATTCTGCAACAACTGCGCGGACGAAGGTATCCTTAACGCCATCAATCGCCGCCGCATAACAAAGTTCGCTGACTTAGCAACTATCGTACAAAAGTACAACGCAATGGAAAGTGCCTGGAAAACTCAGGCAGGTTGCTGGGAACCATCCCGACTCCCCCTACAGGCGAAGAGGGCGCACCCTTGTGGCACGCCCAGCCAAACAGTCAAAAAACATAAACCCATTACGCTGCACGGCACCATTCTGGAGGGATGGCTCAATGGCCCATGCAAAATACACACGACGCTGGATACCGTGGCAACCCACAGCCTTAGAGCATGTTGGATACTTCGGCAGGTAGCCAAGAGCGGCGAGGACATCCTTATTAAGGACACCCCAGAACAACACCCTCCAGCAAACGACGACAATAGAGTATTGACAGTCTTCGACACATTCGCTTCAAACAACAAGCGTAAAAGGGCAGTGCGCGATCTCGCCGAAGTTTGCCAGGTCGCCACAATTGACCCCTGGAACAACACGACCATAACCTTTAACGCCAGTGACGAACCTAAATACAGAACAGTCCGAGTGCCAGCTGCATTAGTCCTTAGTCCCATTGTGGACGGCTTTTGACTTACAAAAGTCCTCATGGACGGCGGCAGCGGACTAAACCTCATTTACGAGGACATGCTCCACAAGATGGAAATAGACAGGAGCCGCATCGAGAAAAGCAGCACAACCTTTCGAGGTATCATTCCCTGCCGGGAAACACGGTGTGCGGGAAAAATTACACTTGATGTGGTGTCCGGCACGCCGGAGAATTATCGGTCCGAAGAAATAACTTTCCAGGTGGCCCCTTTCAATAGTGGGTACCACGCCCTGTTAGGGCGAGACGCCTTCATGCGCTTTCAAGCCATACCTCATTATGGGTATATGAAGCTAAAAATGCCCAGGCCTAATGGAATAATCACGCTCGTCAGCGATCCGGACATAGCACTCCGCGTCGAGAACAAAACCGCATCCTTGGCCCTCGAAGCATTGTCTGAGGCCCTTGCGGCCGAAGAACTAACCGCACTACGCTCCACCGTGGATAAGGACGATGTGATCCTGGACAAACGACCCAAATCTACTTCCTTCAAGCCAGCAGAAGAAATAGTCAAATTGTAGGTCCATCCAACAGACCTGAAGAAGACAGCGCCTATCAGAGCGCAACTCAGCCCTGCAGTCGACGCCGCACTACGAGACTTCTTGCGCGAAAAATAGGATATATTCGCCTGGCACCCCTCAGATATGCTAGGAATCCCGCGCGAGTTGGCCAAACATAGCCTCAACATACTAAAGGGATATAAGCCGGTCAAGCAAACTCTGCGGCGCTTTTCCGAACCCAAACGACAAGCTATGGGGGAGGAGCTATTCAAACTCATCGAGGCCGGATTCATCAAAGATATTAAACACCCGGACTGGCTGGCAAACATGGTAATGGTACCAAAGAAGGATAAATCCTGGCGCCTATGCGTCCACTTCAAAGACCTTAACAAGGCTTGCCCTAAGGATCCCTTCCCTCTTCCCCGCATTGAACAAATAATTGACGCTACCGCAGGTCATGACTCGTTGTGCTTCCTTGATGCATATTACGGATACCATCAAATAAAAATGAAGGAGTCCGATCAATCCGCAACAGCATTCATCACGCCATACGGGCCATTTTGCTTCAACACCATGCCTTTCGAGCTCAAGAACGCCGGCACCACCTACCAGCGCATGATCCAAACATGCCTCGAGAAACAGATCGGCAAGACAGTGGAGGCCTACGTGGACGACATTTTCATCAAAACTAGACACATCGAAACACTAATAGACGACTTGCGTCTCACATTTGACAACCTCCGCACATACGACATCAAGCTTAACCCGAAAAGTGCGTTTTCGGCGTCCCTGCCGGAAAACTACTGGGCTTCATCTTCTCCAATAGAGGAATTGAAGCAAATCCAGCCAAAATCCGAGCTCTGTCGCAGTTGGCCACGCCAACCGAACTCAAACAAGTCCAAAAACTCACCGGGTCCGTGGCAGCTTTAAGCCGCTTTATCTCCAGGTTGGGGGAAAAGGTGCTGCCCCTTTACCGCCTTCTACGGTGCACCGATAACTTCGAATGGACAGACGCCGCAACAGCCAAACTGGAAGAAATAAAAACCCTTTTGGCAAGCAACCCAATCCTGGCCACGCCAAACGTCGTCGAACCAATGCTCCTATATATATCGGCAACACACCAGGTGGTGAGCGCCGTACCCGTCGTCGAACGAGAACAGGACGGACACAAATTTCCGCTCCAAAAGCCGGTATACTACGTATCCACCGTCCTCACACCATGCAAATCCCGGTACCCTCACTATCAAAAGATAGCATATGCAGTCTTCATGGCATCTTGAAAATTGCGGCACTACTTTCAGGAGTGCTCTATCACGGTGGCTTCCGAAGTGCCCCTCAATGATATAATTAACAACCGGGATGCAATGGGACGGATTGCCAAATTGGCCATTGAGCTCCTGCCATTCGACATCACGTACAAACCACGTCGAGCCATCAAATCCCAGGTACTGGCTGACTTCGTCGCCAAATGGACAGAAGCTGAACTCCCTAAAGAGTACGGCGCGTATTCCAACCAGGTTATGCATTTTGACGGCTCCAAAATGTTGGTAGGGCTAGGGGCGGGCGTCGTATTAACGTCCCCCACAAGAGATATCGTCCAGTACGTTCTCCAAATATTATACACAGACTCCAACAATGCAGCCGAATACGAGGCCTTGCTACATGGCCTTCGGATGGCCGTATCAATGGGCATACAACGCCTGGAGGTGCGCGGGGACTCAAACCTCGCAATATCCCAAATTAATGGAGACTTTGAGCCAAAGATCCAAAGTTGGCAGCTTATCGCAATGCCGTCTTGAAGATGTCGGCTCGGTTCGAGGGACTCGAATTCCATCACATCGCCCGCGAAAGTAATCAGGCGGCAGACGTCCTTGCTCGCATCAGCGCTAAGCGCGACCCCGTCCCACCTAACATCTTCCTCGAAAGGCTCTTTAAGCCATTCGTGGTGTGGCAAGGGGGAGACAGCAACGACAGTCCCGTTCCAAACACAAACACAGATAACGAACATGCCGATATCATCGGAGGCTCAGCCACCGAAACAACACCATCAGCCCACCTCATCATGGCAGTAATTGCCCCGTGGACCGAACCATTCTTGGCCTACTTTAATAGGAAGGAGCTCCCAGAAGATCAGAATGAGGCTCGCCGCATCGTCCGGCGTTCGAAGGCCTATAAAGTTCACGAAGGAGAGCTCTACAAGAAAAGCACTACCGGAGTACTTCAAAGGTGTATCTCCGAGGAAGAGGGGCGGCAACTCTTGGCAGAAATCCACGCCGGTCTCGGTGGGCACTGATGTCTATTACGCAACCTTCTTCTTGTAGACGTTGTTGGGCCACCAAGTGCAGAGGTTTGTAGGAAAGTAGCAAATTTCCCTCAAGTGGATGACCTAAGGTTTATCAATCCGTGGGAGGCGTAGGTTGAAGATGGTCTCTCTCAAACAACCCTGCAACCAAATAACAAAGAGTCTCTTGTGTCCCCAACACACCCAATACAATGGAAAATTGTATAGGTGAACTAGTTCGGCGAAGAGATGGTGATACAAGTGCAATATGGATGGTAGATATGAGTATTTGTAATCTGAAAATATAAAAACAGCAAGGTAAATAATGATAAAAGTGAGCACAAACGGTATTTCAATGCTAGGAAACAAGGCCTAGGGTTCATACTTTCACTAGTGCAAGTTCTCTCAACAATAATAACATAATTGGATCATATAAATATACCTCAACATGCAACAAAGAGTCACTCCAAAGTCACTAATAGAGGAGAACAAACGAAGAGATTATGCTAGGGTACGAAACCACCTCCAAGTTATTCTTTCCGGTCAATCCATTGGGCTATTCCTATAAGTGTCACAAACAGCCCTAGAGTTCGTAGTAATTTAACACCTTAAGACACACATCAACCAAAACCCTAATGTCACCTAGATACTCCAATGTCACCTCAAGTATCCGTGGGTATGATTATACGATATGCATCACACAATCTGAAATTCATCTATTCAACCAACACAAAGAACTTCAAAGAGTGCCCCAAAGTTTCTACCGGAGAGTCAAGACGAAAACGTGTGCCAACCCCTATGCATAAGTTCACAAGGTCACTGAACCCGCAAGTTGATCACCAAAACATACATCAAGTAGATCATGTGAATGTCCCATTGTCACCACAGATAAGCACATGCAAGACATACATCAAGTCTTCTCAAATCCTTAAAGACTCAATCCGATAAGATAATTTCAAAGGGAAAACTCAATCCATTACAAGAGAGTAGAGGGGAGAAACATCATAAGATCCAACTATAATAGCAAAGCTCGCGATACATCAAGATTGTATCATCTCAAGAACACGAGAGAGAGAGAGAGACAGATCAAACACATAGCTACTGGTACATACCCTCAGCCCCGAGGGTGAACTACTCCCTCCTCGTCATGGAGAGCGTCGGGATGATGAAGATGGCCGGTGAGGGTTCCCCACTCCGGCAGGGTGCCGGAACAGGGTCCCGATTAGGTTTTGGTGGCTACAGAGGCTTGCGGCGGCGGAACTCCCGATCTATTCTGTTCCCCGAAGGTTTTAGGGTATATTGGTATATATAGGATGAAGAAATACGTCAGGGGAGCCACGAGGGGCCCACGAGGGTGGAGGGCGCGCCCAGGGGGGTGGGCGCGCCCCCCTGCCTCGTGCCTTCCTCGTTGATTCCCTGACATGCACTCCAAGTCCCCTGGATTGCTTCCGTTTCAAAAATAACTTTCCCAAAGGTTTCATTCCGTTTGGAATCCGTTTGATATTCCTTTTCTGCGAAACACTGAAACAAGGAAAAAACAGAAACTGGCACTGGGCTCTGGGTCAATAGGTTAGTCCCTAAAGTAATATAAAAGTGCATAGTAAAGCCCATAAAACATCCAAGATGGATAATATAATAGCATGGAACAATCAAAAATTATAGATACGTTGGAGACGTATCAGGCACCACGCCGCATCCCGGGCACTTGTCAGCAAGGCCTTCCGTACTGGATTTTACTGGCCTACGGCCCGGGCAGACGCACAGGACCTCCTCCAGCGCTGTGTCGGATGCCAACTCTTCGCCAACCAATGCCATATGCCCCCAACTGCTCTACAAACAATCCCCATTACATGGCCCTTTGCGGTCTTGGGCTTGGACATGGTCGGACCCCTTAAAGGGGGAAGCCATAAGAAAAAATATCTGCTGGTCATGGTGGACAAATTCACCAAGTGGATAGAGGCTAGACCAGTTAAAACGGCCGAGTCCGGACCGGTGATTGCATTTATATCCGATGTGGTACACCGTTACGGAGTACCGCATCATCACCGATAACGGTTCGAATTTCACAGCTGATGAGGTGAAAACCTGGTGTGCTAATCTGGGCATTAAGCTCGATTACGCCTCTGTCTACCACCCGCAAACAAACGGTCAAGTCCAGCGAGCTAATGGTCTTATTATGAGCGGCATCAAACCCAGACTAGTGCGGTCTTTGAAAGAATCAAAGAAGCACTGGGTCGAGGAGCTCGACTCCGCACTCTGGGGGCTGCGGACCACGCCCAACCGTACTACCGGATACACACCTTTATTCATGGTGTACGGTGCAGAGGCTGTATTGCCCTGCGATATTATACATGACTCACCTCGAGTGCGTATGTACGAAGAGAAAGAGGCCGAGTTGGATCGGCAGGACAGCCTAGATGCCCTGGAGGAGGAGCGCGACGTCGCCAAAGCCCATTCAACATTTTATCAACAGCAGGATCAAAGATATCAAAGCAGAGAAGTACGGGCCAAGACTTACAATGTTGGTGAACTCGTTCTACGCTTTCCGGAGAAGAAAAAGGACAAACTCAAGCCCAAATGGGAGGGTCCCTTCATAATTGACAAAGTTCTTACTCGAGGAGCATACCGTCTTCGTGACGCCTCAGACAATCGCCTAGGGCCGAACCCCTGGAATGCGGCCTAACTCCGAAGGTTCTATGCCTAGCGCCAAACCCTTCGTTAGTCTCCTTCTCCCTTATAGTTTCCATAACTCTTTCCCCCTTTTACACAATTTTTTCGCTTTAAACTCTCATTCGGCTTGACCGAATACTGCTGACGTACACATTTTTACAAACGTACGCTCATTATACCTGGGGGCTTCTTTTAACAGAAGCTTGTTAATATTACTTGCCGAACATTAAGCTCATCACACATACGCGCCTTTCCCGTATGTCTTTTCTTCACCATTATATGCATCGATATGACTTAAGTTTTGGCCAAGCTGGGTTGCCTCGCTCCTGTGCTTACCCTTACGTTCCCGATTGTCCGGCTAGGTGGTAAAGGGAGCACCTCTGCGATTGTTACTGCCGGGTCATCCGGATGTGTACCTCATACTGGGTGAAGCCAAAAGCTAGCGTTCTTAAGGGAATATTCGGTCGGTGGATGATTTTTTTTTGCACTCACTTTATTGTGAACCCCCAGAAGTTATACACACTGTGATTTTCACATCACAATTCGGACATGTCTACTAATGCATGCACACCCAGGGAAAGGAACCCTTAACGGAACTATTCTCCCTGGAAGATGTTTCTTACAATCTCAATGTAATATAACATAACAAGCTGGATACAACTTGTCTGTTCAAGCAACTATGACCCCTACGCTTAGTTTCCCACGCATACCCCGGCCTATTCGGCCGTGACGGTATTCGGAAACACTCCGCACCTTCGGGTCCGGAGGTTGAAGCGAAAAGGTCTGCCATGACAAATGATATACAATTCGGCTAGAAATTCCACATGGTGAGGAAAGTACATAGTCACTTGGAGTCAACCACTTCTGCCTCTATACCATCTAACAGGCAGTCTAACTTCCAATCCTGTTGGGAATATTTGGTGGCCACCTCTACTTGGTCATATACTAAACTAACGGGAATTTCTTCCCCATTCGACCCTACCGGTCCGACCCGCGCCATGTGATTAGGATCAAGCTTGGTATACCGAGTTTTCACCATGGCCCAAGCCTCTCGCGCACCCTCTCGGCAGGCCGATATCTTCCATAGCCGGATACGTCGCCGCGCTCCTTTAAACAGCTCTACAAGCTCCTCCATACTTCCTGGAGGGGAGGCGGATGGCCATAGAGCCTTGCCAACACTCCGCATCGCCAGCCGAGCCTGTTCGTGCACTCGCGATAGCCCTTGCAGCAGATCACTCGATGATCCGGACACCTCCTCTTCAGGACGACCCGTCAATATACCTGCGATCACAACTATATCAGTTTCATCCACCTCCAAACTACTTTTCAAATAGTTCAGACACATACTGAATATGCCGCCCCGCAGCTTCTTGTTCTTCTTGACGGAATCGGCTAGCTGGGCCCGCACATCTTTCAGCTCTTCGCCTAGCTGGGTCTTGCAATCCTGGAGTTGGTTTTTCTCAATAATGGCCTACTTCAGCACGCGATCGCCCGTAGCTTGTAGCCTCTTGGCTTCCTGCTCATTCATTTGCGCGACTTTCAGCGCTTCCTTGAGTCCCTCTGACAAATTGTGTCATAGCGCAGGCAGGACTGTTAGCTTTCAGGGCATATAATTATAATCTCTCATTGGAGGGAAATATTACCAGGAGATGCCTCCTTGGACTTTTTCAGTTCGGCGGTAGCAGCACTTAGGTGTGCCCGACACTGTTCCAGCTCCTGGGTTAACAAATTGTTCTTCTCTGTAAGAACCTGGCGATACAACGGTCCTTAAATCAGTTGTACCAACTGCTTTTAGTCCCGGGGGCTCCTAGCATATGACTACCCTATTCGGACAAAGCAAACTTACCCGCACATCTGTTAAATACTGCTTCATGGCTCTACTAAGCCCATTTCGAGGAGTCCGGATGTACGCATCAGCCGAGCTGAAGGCATTGAATGCCTCTTCCGAGAACTCAGGGTCTCGTATGACAGCCCTACAGCGCCGATGATTCATGACGCTCTCCAGTTCCAAGTTGGTAACAGACATATTCTCCGAACCCTCGGCCGAAGGACAGTCCGACACTGTTCCTACGTCGGCTCCCGCCTCTCCGACGGGGTCTAAAACCCGGGCGCTGGGAGTACGGCGGGCCGAACCCTCGGATTTAGTCCAGTGAACCTTTTCCCTGGTGTCAAACAAACGTACAAGTTACAGTTGGATGTGACTGCTAAAGTATACCTTTAAATCCTTACCTATTTGACGAGGGACCGGTCGTGACTTAACCGACGTTCCTTTTAGAAGCCTTGCTCGGCGCCGGAGCCGCCCTCTTTGGAACCGCCCCTGGAGTAGCGTGACGTGCCGAACGCCTCCCCTATGGAGCATGAGACTATGCGATGGGTGAGGCAGTACGAGGAAGCTCTTTCGAGAGAGATTTTTTCTTGACGACTTACGTGGGAAGCAGGAAGAAGACCAGGGTAATCGGCGATAATGGCCACTTCCGTGCCATCGTAGCTCGCCTGGTAAAACACCCCTTCCGCGAGTACCACGAATATATCCGGATCTTCCTCGAACCCGGGATCCAGCTACCGGTTGTGGTTCTCAGGCTGTGGGGTGGGGCTGTGAAACCCGTCGGTGATTCTTCGCCAATGCTGTTATAAGCGGATTAGAAATTTATCAAAGGTAATTCGGGAGGTGGAATGAGTAAAGCAGAAGGATTGGGGCTTACCCAACTGGGAGGATTATACATAGAATATCCATCTCTGCGATTGATGCGAAGAAATTCCTCTTCCTCCCCTTTGAACAGCTCGGCCAGTATTTTGGCCAGAGTGGCGGGGGTGCCCGGACCTTTTCGACCACAGCGGGACGCGTCGTCCTCCCCATTGTAGTGCCACATTGGAAGCCCTCTGTATTGAAGTGACTGAACCCCTCGTGTTATGGAGGTCGCCATTACCTCAACAATTGTTAATCTGGACTGGGCGAGCATCTTTATCTCGCCCATGAGTTGACGAACCTCCGCACTGTCATCCTCCTCGAGGCTCCGGGGGCGCCAACTGTGGCGTTTCTTTAGCGGGACGCTTGCAAATTCAGGGAGACCCTTTCGAACTGGGCCGGGAAGCGTGACGTCCTCGATGTAGAACCATTCGGAAGGCCATTCTTTAGATGCCTTCCTTGGTGTGCCGGGCAGGTATTTGCTACCTCTTGAGCACTGCGTTGGTTTTTCCTTGAAGAGGAAAGGGTGATGCAGTAAAGCAGCGTAAGTATTTCCCTCAGTTTTTGAGAACCAAGGTATCAATCCAGTAGGAGGCCACGCACGAGTCCCTCGTACCTACACAAACAAATAAATCCTCGTAACCAACGCGATAAGGGGTTGTCAATCCCTACACGGTCACTTACGAGAGTGAGATCTGATAGATATGATAAGATGCAAAGTAAAATAAAAGCAAAATAAAAGGCAATAGAAATAGCTTGTTGTTGGAAGATTAATATGATGGAAAATAGACCCGAGGGCCATAGGTTTCACTAGTGGCTTCTCTCATGAGCATAAGTATTACGGAGGTTGAACAAATTACTGTTGAGCAATTGACAGAATTGAGCATAGTTATGAGAATATCTAGGTATGATCATGTATATAGGCATCACGTCCGAGACAAGTAGACCGACTCCTGCCTGCATCTACTACTATTACTCCACACATCGACCGCTATCCACCATGCATCTAGAGTATTAAGTTCCAAAGAACAGACTAACGCTTTAAGCAAGATGACATGATGTAGAGGGATAAATTCATGCAATATGATATAAACCCCATCTTTTTATCCTCGATGGCAACAATACAATACGTGCCTTGCTGCCCCTACTGTCACTGGGAGACACCGCAAGATTGAACCCAAAGCTAAGCACTTCTCCCATTGCAAGAAAGATCAATCTAGTAGGACAAACCAAACTGATAATTCGAAGAGACTTGCAAAGATAACCAATCATACGTAAAATAATTCAGGAGATTCAAATATTGTTCATAGATAAACTTGATCATAAACCCACAATTCATCGGTCTCAACAAACACACCGCAAAAGAAGATTACATCGAATAGATCTCCACGAGAGAGGGGGAGAACATTGTATTGAGATCCAAAAAGAGAGAAGAAGCCATCTAGCTAATAACTATGGACCCGAAGGTATGAGGTAAACTACTCACACATCATCGGAGAGGCTATGGTGTTGATGTAGAAGCCCTCCATGATCGATGCCCCCTCCGGCGGAGCTCCGAAAAAGGCCCCAAGATGGGATCTCATGGGTACAAAACGTTGCGGCGGTGGAATTAGGTTTTTGGCTCCGTATCTAGTAGTGTGGGTGTACGTAGGTATATATACGAGGAAGGAGTACGTCGGTGGAGCAACAGGGGGCCCACGAGGGTGGAGGGCGCGCCCAGGGGCGTCGGCGTGCCCCCCTACCTCGTGGCTTCCTGGATGATGTCTTGATGTAGGGTCCAAGTCCTCTGGATCACGTTCGTTCCGAAAATCACATTCCCGAAGGTTTCATTCCGTTTGGACTCCGTTTGATATTCTTTTTCTGCGAAACTCTGAAATAGGCAAAAAACAACAATTCTGGGTTGGGCCTCCGGTTAATAGGTTAGTCCCAAAAATAATATAAAAGTGTATAATAAAGCCCAATAATGTCCAAAACAGAATATAATATAGCATGGAACAATCAAAAATTATAGATACGTTGGAGACGTATCAGTACCCGGTATCGGCGATGCGCCACACTTCGGCTCCGCCCACTTCAAATATTGACCCCTCATGGTTACACGGGACAAGATAGAACAATTTACTCCACAGTTCAAAATGGGCTTCAACACCTAGAAATAGCTCGCATAAAGCAACATAACCTGCGATGTGCAGGATAGAGGCGGGAGTGAAGTTATGCAGCTGAAGGCCATAATATTCCAGAAGCCCTCGGAGGAACGGATGGACTAGAAATCCGACGACTCTTATCAGATAGGGGATGAAGCACACTCGCTCCCCCGGACGGATTGGGGGAGTCCTTCGCCTGAGTCACACCATTGAAGGATGCCAGCCCTGCTCGAACAGGGACCAGATCCGCGGGAGGAAGAAATCCCCGCGTTTGCAACTTCGCTATCTGACTGTGAGACACAGAGCACTTCTCCCACTCGCTTTTCTTTGGGCTGGAATGGGAGGAGGAGCCGGGAATGCTAGCCATGCTGGAATGGTTTCTCCTAGCAGTCTCCGGGGATCTTCTCGGTGTGGTGTCCCATGGATCTGAGATCCGATATCTTTAATAGGCGCGCTCCCTTGCATGGACGGGGTGTTATTTGCAAAAATACCCTGACTTTCCGCATTCGCTCGACACGTGGAAGACGAAGTCATTAGCGCACAGAAGCCGAGGGGAACAATATTGAGTCAACGGCCGAATACATTACTTGGAGAGGGGAACCCGCCTTGCAATGCCGAAGACAATCCGAACGCCGAACACCTCGTCATTGTAGCCTGGTTCGGGGGCCACCGAGGGAGTCCTGGACTAAGGGGTCCTCGGGCGTCCGGCCAGTTATCCGTGGGCCGGACTGATGGGCTTTGAAGACATGAAGACCGAAGATTGAACCCATGTCCGGATTGGATGCTACATGGCGTGGAAGGCAAGCTAGGCGACCGATTATGAAGATTCCCTCTTATGTAACCGACCCCATGTAACCCTAGATCTCTCCGGTGCCTATATAAACCGGAGAGCATAGTCCGGATGGAGAGATACTCATTACCATATACTCATAGGCTAGACTTCTGGGGTTTAGCCATTACGATCTCGTGGTAGATCAACTCTTGTAACACTCATATTCAACAAGATCAATCAAGCAGGAAGTAGGGTATTACCTCCATAGACAGGGCCCGAACCTGGGTAAACATTGTGTACCCCGTCTCCTGTTACCATCGATCCTAGATGCACAGTTCGAGACCCCCTACCCGAGATCCGCCGGTTTTGACACCGACAGAAGCCTTTTGGGAAAAGCCCCAAAAGGTGGCTTTCCATAAATATCCCAAAAAGCACTTTCACTATTCACAACGACATTTTTCAGCGTCCGTTCGAACTGAAAATATTTATGTGGGCTTAGAAAATTTCCAGTACCCACTAAAATAATTTTCAACGCGTTCCGAAACAATTCTGGATTAGTGATTTTCATCTGCGAAAAGCATCTGAAGTGGTTCCGGCAGCTCCGTAGCATATCCAACTTTTATCCCGGAAAATTCCAGAAAGTTTCCAGAATGACTCTAGCACCCTCCAAGAATTATCGGGCATGTGCCGAAACCAATTTTACTTAATATTATATCCCGAAACAACTTTTTGGTTTCACCGAAACTCATCCAATGACCTCTCTCTGCGGAACTTTTCCGCTATCCGGAACTTTTCGGTCTCCGAAACTTTTTCGGTGTTTTTCTCTCAGACTCCCTGTCTAGTATTCATTAGATAGATGACCCATAAGTGTGTGACCCTATAGGTTCGGTGAAGTATAGACATGACCCGGAACCCCTTCCTATCAATGATCAACATCGGAGCCGTGGACACCCATATTGACCCCTATACCCACACGAATAAATATTCGAGTGAACCTCCAGTTGCAGTGAGCTATTCCTGTTGCTTCACGATATGTCACAAACACCCGAGGTGAGATTTATTGCATCCCTGTGGACGAACAATTTGTCCACCATGCAAGTTACCTCGTTACCGGTTTTGTTCTCTTTTCTCGTTTCCGTGTTCCGGCATCCCAGTGATCAAATCACAAGGTGCCTGGCCAGACAATTATGGATACCGTAACACCGAGAGGGCCCGAGAATATCTCTCCATCGTTGGAGGAGCAAATCGCAATCTTGAGCTATCAAGTTACTTGACATACTTTTCCATGAACCCGTAAGCCGCCGTAATAGCCACCCATTTACGGATGACGTTTAACAAACCCCAAAGTTCATGAAGCAAGCATGAAGAAACTCGATACTCTCATGGTCTAAGGAATCATGCAAACGTTAACCATCTCTGTGTTATGTACCATTAACTTGTGACGAATGAATCTCATCACATAACATCAATCCGGGTCAATTCAACACAAATGTTCTCTTAACATTGTGTCCTCAAAGTTGCTGGCATAGACATGCCCATGATCAGGAAAACAGAACCATCATGCAACACTTGAGCTAGTCTTAGAGGCCAGACTCGGAATACTTCTTACCGTTTATTATTCCACACGTGCATATGAGTCTCCCTCCGAGCCTTGTGGATATTGGAGACTCGAGAATAATTGCAGTTATAGCATGGAACATAAACATAATTATGAACTTGGAGATAAATAATATCATTTATTATTGCCTCTAGGGCATATCTCCTACAATAGATATAACATAGGATGACACAGAACTAGCTCCAGTTCATCAATGTAATGCAGGCATGTATTCCGAATATAGTCATACGTGCTTATGGAAAAGAAGTTGCATGACATCTTTTGTCCTACCCTCCTGTGGCAGCGGGGTCCAATTGGAAACTAATGGATATTAAGGCCTCGTTTTAATAGAGTACCAGACCTAAGCATTAACACTTGGTGAATACATGAACACCTCAAACTACGGTCATCACCGGGAGTGGTCCCGATTATTGTCACTTCGGGGTTATCGGATCATAACACATAATAGGTGACTAATAACTTGCAAGATAGGATCAAGAACTCACATATATTCATGAAAACACAATAGGTTCATATCTGAATTCATGGCACTCGGGCCCTAGTGACAAGCATTAAGCATAGCAAAGTCATAGCAACATCTATCTCAGAAAATAGTGGATACTAGGGATCAAACCCTAACAAAACAAACTCGATTACATGATAAATCTCATCCAACCCATCACCGTCCGGCAAGCCTACGATGGAATTACTCACGCACGGCGGTGAGCATCATGAAATTGGTGATGGAGGAACGTTGATGATGACGATGGCAACGGATTCCCCTCTCCGGAGCCCCGAACGGACTCCAGATCAGCCCTCCCGAGAGAGTTTAGGGCTTGGCGGCGGCTCCGTATCGTAAAACGCGATGAATCCTTCTCTTTGATCTTTTTCTCACCGAACATGAATATATGGAGTTGGAGTTGAGGTCGGTGGAGCCTCAGTGGGCCCATGAGACAGGGGGCGCGCATAGGGGGGTAGGCGCGCCCCCACCCTCATGGACAGGGTGTGGGCCCCCTGGTCTTGATTCTTTCACCAATATTTTTATATATTCCAGAAATATTCTTCGTGAAGTTTCAGGTCATTCTGAGAACTTTTATTTCTGCACAAAAATAACACCATGGCAATTCTGCTGAAAACAGCGTCAGTTCGGGTTAGTTCCATTCAAATCATGCAAGTTAGAGTCCAAACCGAGGGCAAAAGTGTTTGGAAAAGTAGATACGATGGAGACGTACCATCGGCTCGGGACCGAGCGCCGGCAGCACCGTTAGATCAAATCAAGAAGAAAATGCGGCAATTAGGGTACAACCTCTATGGTGGCGCCGATTAGGCCTCAGCTTCATCCGAGGAAACGGTGATGATGATGCTCTTGCCGTGGTGCAGGTGAAGACGGCGGTGTGGGAATGGAGGTGGTGCGAAAGACGAGGGGAACCTCGGGGAAGCTCCTTGGAGGTGGAGGACGGGGTGGCTGAACCGGCGGGACGACGAGATCAACGACGGATCCTCATCTGGTACGGTGGATGAGGTACGTCGAGGTGTTGCTGCGTAGTACGTCGTCGGGGAAGAGGCTCCGGCTGGGTGGCGGACGGAGGAGGGTGTGCGGCTTCGCAGGTTTTCGCGGCCTCGGTGTACGAATGGGTGGGCGGATGGGATGGGAGTGGGGAACCATGGCTTAGGGATGCGCTTGTCCGAAATGTGGGGTAAGTTATGAAAGTACCCCCACCGATTTGACCTAGGCGGTTCTTTCGGTTCAGGGGTATCACGGGCATTTCGCGTGTTGGGATTTCACAGGAGGTGGGAGTTTTCACGCGCGTTGCAATTTTGTAATAGCAAGGCGCGGGTAGAGATGGAGGGAGTTGTCGGAGCACAACGAGACAAAAATATATCTTAAATATTTTGCGGTAACAAGGCGTGGGTTCAAATTTCCGGACAAGCCTAACGTGTACTGTACCAAATCAATTCGCACTTCCTTCGATGAAAAAACAAAAAAAGATATAAATTCGGAGCACACAAGAGAGTCTAGTCCCGTGTACTGTACCAAATCAATTCGCACTACAAAAGTCATTCAAAACTTTGAATTCATGTTATGTTCAATTAAAATATTTCGCTACGTGTATAATGCATGCAACCTGCTACTCAAATGAACGTTTTAGTGCATTCCAAACGTATATACTACCGCTTCAATATGAACTAAATTTGAATTCGTTGCTCTATTTGAATAAGATCTACAATAATGATTGTTGTGAAGTCAAACCATTTGAATTCGTTTCTCTATTTTGATAAGATCTACAATCGTCATTATTGTCAAGTTAAACCATCGTTTGTGTATTATCTTCACAGCACACCACATGATTACTCTCGAGTTAGATATGAACTATGTGTACTATATGACCTCGAACTTGATTTTTTGAATCCACTTTATGTTGATTTCAAATCACAGTACATTTCAAGCTCTAGCTAGATCTTCATAATCTAAACTATGTCTCATATGTATAATGTGTTTATCATATAATGTACGGTGCTCCTCCCCCTACGCCTAAAAGTATTTAGATGTGAGTTGCAAACACCACACATTACCACAAATTCAAGTAAAATGTGAGATTGTTCGATATATAGTATTGTTTAGATTTTTCGATATTTAGTTGTAAGCTGCAAACGCCACACATAATCACCAATTTAAATAAAATGTGAGATTGTTCGTTGTATAGTATGGTTTAGATTGTTCAACATTTAGCTGTGAGTTGCAAACGCCATGCATTATCACATTATGGTATAACATGTGCAAAACCACAGCACGCGTATCACCGCTATATTCATGCATGCATATGTTTATAACACTATGATCTCCTATTCAAATATATGAATCCACTTTCATACCAAATTATGATCTTTGTTAGTCTCTTACACCCACACAATCCTCTAACCTTTGTAGCTAGCACTAACTTTCTCTCGTGCACGCACCGCCCTCCTCGCCCTCCCCCTCCCTTAGCATTCTATCCATCGGGCACATTCATTTTTTTTCTTTAGGTCGTCCCACAGTCTCCACAACTCCTTTCCGACACACACCGATCGATAAACCTCTCCAGCGATTTCTGCCTACAACATACACACGCACCTCCATGCCTCGTGTCTCTCATACGGTCCCACACACGTGTAAAATCTCGCCCCTCTTTTCATCGATCTCACAACCGCACACTCCTCCCCCTATCTAGCTAGTAGCTCGGCCTTTCGCACCACCTCCTAGCTCCATTCTCTCTGTCTGTCCGTCTCGCTGGGCCTTATTTGCCTCTAAGAAATGGATGTACACCGACCGATCTCCCGCTATACATATAGCTAGCTAGGTCCTTATAACTCATTTTTCCCCATGCGTCGATCGGTCTACCTCATTAGTTATGTCTCTCCCTTCCTCCGACAAACAATAATTGATCTATCGATCTAGTTAGGTTTGCTTACCAAACACATGGTTCCCCTTCATCATCCATGCATGTGTCCCGACAGATCTATCATGCACAGGCACACACAGAAACACATCGCTACTCTTATTGATAATATTGCAGTTCTACCCTCTGTTTGTCTAGTAGGCCTCTCCCACTATCTTCGAGAAGCAACTCCATCACCCATCCAGCACTCTACCCCTCTCCCTCTCTCTCTCCTCTCTCTCTCTCTCTCTCTATCTGTCCCACCCTATTTCTTGTCCTTCAGTTATGTATGGATGTCGACCGCTCTCCCTCAAGACATAGCTAGGTCTCTCCTTCTCAACACATATACGAGTCGTTCTACCTCTCTAGTTAGGCCTCTGCGTCCCCCCTCCCCCCACCCCCCACACACACACCGATACATCGAGCGCTCTAGTCATGTCTCCCTGCCACACACAAACTTGCCCCATGCCCTCTGATGTTCCGGTAGGTCAGTCGCCCTATATCTTTGACTTGCACACACACAATTTTGATGGCTCTCTTCATCGATCTCGTACCCACCCACTTGATCCTCTCTTCGACTCTATCGATATCTATGACCCCTCTCTCTCTTCTCGTGCATTGCCCCCTCTATATATGATATGGATAGGCCTCTATTTCACACACATTGCATGCAAAATTTTGTTTGAGATGTCATCGACACATATTCCCACAGATACATTCATTAAATCACACAGCCCCCAGAAAAAACACCCACGAACGCGCACGCCATCTGTCTAGGTTTGTATCTCTCTCACACACACCCACGTAGGTGGGGGACGTGCACGAAGAGAAGAGTTGCATGCACGGCGCACATACTCCCATCTCTTTCCCAACCACACCCGCACGGGTACACGGTGGAGCTCATTTCTGTACGAAAAGGCAGCCCACGTGGTAATTTGACACGTGTACTGGTTGTCCACTTGATGGAGGATTGCCTACCACGGGTGAACAAACAAATTGCGACTTGACATGTTATGTTAAAGAAGAGGCAAACCATGTGGGGCCTACATTAGAGGCAAGGCTCTATACACTGGAGTACTTTTGATGTGTCTCGTCAACTCGCAGAACGAGGAGAAGCTTGCTTAATACGCCGTCTCCCCTGCCCACGGGCGCGGTGGCTCACAGGATGAGGTGAAGCTTGCTTACTAGTACGCCTTACGCCCGCTCCCTCGCCCACGCGCGCGGTGGCTCGCAGGACGAGGAGAGATTTTACTACTCCCTCCGGTTACTCCTCGTCCCAACCTTGGTTAGAGAGATTATCATATTGTTTGGAATATATGTCCTTTAGTAGATTTCAATATGAACTACTAGTACATACTCCAAACACCGATGTATATAACGTATTTTAGAGTGTAGATTCACTCATTTTGCTCCGTATGTAGTCCATATTAAAACGGACGTAATAGTGCGCACTCTCCCTCGCCCCTCGACCCTCGCCCACGTGGTGGACGTGCAGAAATTCATTCGGCCTCATATAGCTAGAACGATATATACTGCAGTACCACTATTGCTCGATTTCCCGAAGAGGCGAAGAGCCAATCGCAAGGTTAATATTTTGGAGATGCCAAGCGCAAGGTTTATAGGAGAACGAGTAGTAGGTGCCACGTCATTTATAAATAATGTTTTTTTCTTCAGTGGCACGTACACAATATAAATAGGTTCATATGGGGAGAAAAGGAAACCGCTCCGCTATATACATAGGCAGGACGAGCCTACACGGTTGCTTGCTGGGGTTGCTCTCTTCACACTCTCTCGCACAAAACGACTGTGGCCACATCTCTAACATCCCGGTGGATCACGTTCGCCGTGGGAAGGGGTGGATGCTTAGTGTAGATGCGGTCGCCGTCGCCGACGGCGAAAATCCACTGTCGGCATGTCCCGATCAGGGGTCCCCGCCGTTCTCTCTCACAAAGCCGATGAGGTTGCTTTCGTCCCTTGCTCACTGCCGCGATGTGGGAAGTTGCCGCCTCCCGCCGCCCTCCTCTAGGTTGAGCTACATCCCGACATCCCTCAGGTACAACTCCCTTTACAGCCGGCTTGCACCACTGTTCCAGCTGCCCACATCAATCCATGTGGATATTCCTCTACTTCTTTGCCCCGCACATACCTCTACAGGATTCTACGTACTATATTTGTGATGATTTTATGTCTCATCAACTAGTCCCAGTAATCTTATTCTAATCACGCTTCTTCAATTTCTTTGCCACAGGTATGGTCATCTCGATTTTGGTGAAATTGCACAAAATGATCCGATGATCAAAGGGTTGCAAACATCATTTCTTCGGAAGCTCCAACGTTGCCTACAAATTATAGCCTGGTTAGGGTTTACGGTTCAAGGGCTAGGGACTGCATGGATTTTTTTTTCTCTTTAGTTGTCTCTGTTCAAAAATAAGTGTCAACTTTAGTAGTAGTACAACTTTGTACTAAAGTTTTTATAAAGTTGAGAAACTTATTTTGGAACGGAGGGAGTACATATTGGCTATGATCTGTCAATCATTGAGATGCAATAGCATGCATGTTAGCCTCCTTTGTATTTGATGAAATGTTGCAACGGGCAACCTTGGACGCAAGATACATGAAACAGAAGCTGGAAGCTTCATAGCATTGTACAAATTTATCTCGCTGATAAATTACAGTACGTACTATACTAGTACTATGTAAAGAGTTAGGTGCACGGTGTCCAGAAAATATGGTGATAATGTGAGGTGGGCCATGTAATCACTGAGCCTGTGTGTTTTCACTGCTCTCGCACTCCTCCGCTGTAAGAATGGAGAAAATTGTAATCTAGTAGTACCTCATTTCTCCGAAAGCGTGGGACATCCAGTAGTCCTACGACCTTAGTAATAATGACCAATGAGCCGTCAAATCACATAGACCCAGCAGTAAGTTGGACAGACGAAGCAACCATCACTCTTGAATCCGCTTCTCTCTTCAATGCAGGCGCCAGTGAGAGGTCGCGTCCCCTCTGCCCGGGCATGAATGCGGCACCAATTCTTTGGAGCGGCGCTGACCGTTTCGGGCGGGAAGCGCGCGCGGGCGATGGAGGGTCTTTGGGTGGGCGGGGCTGGTTAGGAGCGGGCGTGGTAGCGGTCCGCCAGTCCCGACCGGATGCCCGAAAACGAGAGGATGCACCGACTCTCGCGGCTACATCGTACACTACACACCATCTCTCTGTAGGAGTCAGTCGATGTGTCGCTCTCTCTAACACACACATGTTGTTAAACACACAGACACACACGCACACGCACACACATGTTCATAGAATAGGAATATCATTCGAGTTACTTAGGGAGCGTTTGGATCCTTAGCAAGAACAGTTTATAGCCTAGCCGGGCAAGGTTAGGCATTTGGAACTGTTAAAATATGTTAGCTTTTGTGGGCAAACTAGCTTGGGTGGGCTAGAAAAACCTTGCATGCTCAGGAGAGCCAGATCAGCTTGCTTCCGACGGCAAACTTCGCGTACTACCTCCGTCCTGGTTTATTGGTCCCAGTTGTATTTCATGTCAAATTTTGACCATAGATTGAACTAACAAAATGTTCATGCATGTCACAAAAAATTATATAATTGAAAACTATGTTCAAATACGAATCCAACGATATAATTTTTGTTGACGTGCATTAACATTTTGTTAGTTAAATCTTTGGTCAAAATTTGGCACAAACTACAAAGGGGACCTATAAACCAGGACGAAGGTAGTATTAACATAGACTAGTAACATATGCATGTTACTAGTCCAAGTTACTCACCACTATGACCAGCCTAAGCAATGTAACCAAATGCTCCTTACTCTGCCTTGTTATCTTCCCCGGAAACCCAATGCATGGAGTGCAACTACGCATTGATCAGTCAAGAAATCAAAGTCGGGTTGCATGCAAGTTAATACGTGGCCCTGCATGGTAGCTAAAATGGCATCTCTTAGTTGTTGGGATTAATTGTTGCGTTTAGAGACAAAAATCAGGGCTTTGATTGGAGGAAGGACCGGTCAAGTTTCCCCTTCTCCTCCAGTCTGCTTGCACCTTGGTCCCGCTGCACCTTCTAACGTGACTTAGTACACCTAGACGGAGGGAGTAGTACGAGATACGGTGGCACACTGACTTAGTCGAATACAGGTGCCCAAAATTGTGTGCATGTTATAATAAGGATTCACTTAAAATAGTACGTGAGCGAACAGAGGGATCAATTGGACAGTGTTCACGAGTAGTAGCGAGATGTGTGAGGTAAGATGCACCGCTGGCGCTTTTAATTTTTCTTATTAATTTGTTTGTTTCACCCTCTGACTGGCGGGACCCAACGTACAATGTGGAGAGAGGTAAGGTGACTAAGTCTGCATTATTTCTGTACCACCAACACTGCTTTAAATCCCAAAAGACCTTACCACCAAAGCCACATGACACGATTATGATTTAAATCCCAATGACTCCCATGCAAAAAAAACACGTCATGCTTGTCACACGAATGCAGGAATGTATAAAAGGTTATTTTCCTCTCGTTGAACACAACAGGAGGGTGGTGTAGCTAGTTAGCCTGCTCGCTCATCAAACTTGAGGTCTCGGGTTTGATAACTACACTTAAGCGTAATTTTGTTTTTGTTTGACTTCTTTCTTCCACCCAATGACAGGTAGGCCCCGCATGAAAGAAAGAGAAAGTGATCTGGGGCGGTGCCAGGAGGATTCTTTGACTGGTCAAAATGGATGGATACAGAGCTCTCGTAGTGACCGTATAATCACCTCATCACGTATACGCTGCAGCCTCGGTGCTTGTTTTCTAGGGTTTGCACTCTTCACACTCTCTCTCCAGTATATATATACACGCTGGAGCATCAGCGCTTGTAGTTGCTCTCTTCACACACTCTCACCCTCTCTAGATCTAAACAAGACTTCATTGGCCTCTCTCTCTCCCCTCACTGCTGGTCAAAGAGCCGGTGGGGTCCGTCCATCGGGAAGGGAAGGAGACTTAATGCCGTCGCCGTCGGCGAGGGAGGGAATCCACTACCGGTGCAGCTATTCTCTTTCACCCAGCGGCGGCGCGGGAGGGCCTCCGACCCCTTCTTCCTCGCCGCCGTACATACTATTGGCCGAACGGCCTCCGGTCGCCCACCGAACCACACCCCAAGAACCTTATGGTATAATTTACTTATTCCACATGCATTGCTCTAGCTGCATGTGGGCTTTTTCCGCTTCTGCACTCAAATCTAGGTGTTGGATCAAACAGGAAAGTAGTGGGGAAAGTTGTATAGCATGAATCTAGGACGTGGTTCAAAGAGGAAAGGAATGGGGGAAAGTTGTATAACATGAATCTAGGACGTGGTTCAAAAGGAAAGGAAGGGGGAAAGTAGTGGGGAAAGTTGTATAGCATGAATCTAAGACGTGGTTCAAAGAGGAAAGGATTGGGGGAAAGTAGTGGGGAAAGTTGTATAGCATGAATCTAGGACGTGGTTCAAATAGGAAAGGAAGGGGGGAAGTACTAGTACAGACTGGCTATCCAGCACCTACGTTGGTCGAAAAGGGAAAACAACGACAAACGCAGTACACACATCTGTAACGAACTGATCTTTTTGTTTTGGGGGACAGGGCTGTAGAGTTTGACCAGGACTAGATTTGCTGCACTCACATAGGGAAAGGTGTCTAAAGATAACAAAACTGGGACCAACACAAATATGCTCCTTGGTTTTTTGTTCTTTGTTGCAACAGAGTGTGCATCACCCCTTCATACATCGGTAGATGCACATGGTGCTGGTGCGTCCACTGTCCCGTGCAACTCTTTAGCTGATGTTAATCTAAGGCCCTGTTTGGTTAAAAAGTCCCTAGTCCCTACCTGCTTGGTTCCAGGGACTAAACATTGACTAGAGGTTATTAAATGACATGCTAAAAGACCATGTTACCCCTAGTAATGAACTACTAGAGACAAGGTGCGATGTGGGGCATGGGAAACTGTTGGAAAAAGTCCCAAAAAGACTCTCCCTCGGGGTCTTCTTTCTTTAGTCCCAAATGCCCACAGTTAGTCCCTAAAAGTCCCTCTTGTTTGGTTTAGATGGGACTGACACGGACTTTTCTTATTCCCTACACCAAAAAGTCCCTGTAAACAAACACCCTCTAATAATGCCGCTGGAAAATTGATGCAATGCCACAGTTAACAGCAAATTACATGTTTAACGAATTTTATTGTTAATATAATCTCTCTGTTAATATTAATTATTGCCACCGTTTGAGAAATGCTACTGTCTTGCTTTCTTTCCCATTTAAATAAGTTAGATGCTTCTTTTTGTTGGCTTCTGTGTCATCCACCGTTATTGACCACTAGTTGTTTCCTTTGAACCTCTATGTAAACAAGGTTATCTACTTCACCTCGTTGCTATTGTGACCTTTTGTTCCACTGCACAAAACACTTTTGTTTTAAGAGTGTTTCGTGCAGTTCAACCAAAATGTCACACCGACAACGTTGCTTGATTGCTTGATCTTAGTAGAACTGCACAAGAGGAGATCTTACTTTCTATCCGTGTTGGCAAATTTGGTTCACATCTTCTTCTTGTGAGTTGTTTGAATTCCACGTCATGAGAGGTCAGTACTAGCCTGCTTTCACATGATTGTGTAGTGTGCTTTCATATGTTGTGCTACTTGTACGGTAATGTTGCTTGATTTTAGTGAACTGCACAAATGGAGACAAGACTTCCAATGTGTATGTCCACCATAATATCCCTCTGAGGTAAGATAAGGATATTTCACAACTTTTGGCCTGTATTTTGCCACTTTCATCAGAAAATTAATGTCCTTGTTTAGTGCTATACTTGTGCTCCCTAATTGACATGCCAAATCTTACATTGAAAGCGAAGCTTCTCTGTTATTGAACGAAGTGATGAAGGGGAAGAACAAGCGGAAGAAAAACAAAAGTCAACTCCCGGTGCTGTAATGAAGCACTGGAACTGTGATGACACAAGTAATGATATAGTTTTGCATCTTAATTTATTGCTATGGCTGGAACGAGCAATTATTTTTCCACTGATTTGATGCCACTCTTAATGTAATATGTAATTATCTCTACTTGTGCAAACAGGGATCTTCTTTGAAGATACCATATATTTTAGTGGAACTGCACAAGAAGATGTTGGAAACATTAAAATAATCGAGGAGTATATAGTAAGCATGGCAACCACAGTAGATAACAACAGATGGTTCCGGAGAAGTGCTTGATCTATATGCTCTACACAATAAGCCTCCTGACAAAGGTTGGTACTCGCCCACGGATTTCATCCGTATGATTGAGCTTTGTCATCTCTAATCGTGTTGTGCTACTGTTTAGATACTGTCATGAGAAAGTGGTATTGTCCTTGAGAAGTGCTTCATCTGTGTTGTTTTAAATATTTCCTTTCCTTTTTTCTAAGCAAACAGAGATGCTAGCATTTAGTTTTCCTCTTGTCTTTGTACAACAGGATCATCCTCCTCTGAAGAAGAATATGGAGTACGTGAAGTGACTAGTTCCGATTATGCCAGGATGAAGAAGCCCTGTCTATCTTCTCATCAGAAGGAGCAGTTGAAGGATGGTTACATTACTCCGCACAAGACCAAACTAACTTCAGCTCACAAGGACTGACATATCTCCATCTTTTTGTTGTGATACGCAAGTACAATGTTGTTCTAGGATTCTTTCCGGTGAGTTCCATTTTTTTGAAAGTGTGCTCTACATGGACCATGTAGATGGTTGTCTAAACTGTCAATTCATAGTACAGTTTGCTTTATACTAATCACTTTTTTGTATTTGTGCAAACAGGGGTGCTCAGCTTGATTTCAATGGGAACTGCACAAAATGTTCATGAATACATCGAATCATTCATTTCCACCAGGAGGTGCCGATATGTTCAAGGCGTTGCAACATATAAGGGCGAAATCATACAAGCTACGCGCGAATTTGGTTGATTTTGGTGGAACTGCACAAAAAGAATAGCTGGTTTATTTAGCACGAGGTGCCATGTCAATGCCCAAACTGATGGCAAACCCTGCCCATTCCAAACTCGTAAGCATTTGATATTTTGGAATGGGAAAACCTTGTCAAAGTTTGTTATATGCAAAACAACAAGCATTTGACATTTTGGAATGGGACAACCATGTCAAATTTTGCTCATTGATGTTAGCAAGAAGACATGCGTTTGATATTTTTGAACGGGATGCCCTTTGCTATGAGCAGCGTCGATCTATTTTTCTTTATTCTTAAGTTGTGAAGTAAATATTGGCTCTGACATGTGAATCGCTGAGATGCATAATCATCGATTGTTTTGAATGTTCTCTATGAATTGCCAGGCCTGTGTGTTTGATTGCAATGTACAGGAACGCTAAAAAGCTGCTCAAACTCTTTGTACTCCCTCAGTTCCATTTTACTTTGCACATTGTGAATGTTCATACTTTTTTCTAGAAGATTGGTCAAAGTAGAGATACATTGACTGCAGACAAAACTTGTATGCAGACTAGAAAGGACCGGAGGGAGTACATGGGAAACTGCTGCAAACGAGGTGATCAGCCTGGGAATAATGCCAGTACGTATTGTTTTGCATGTTCATCCAATGCCAGTGATACAAGAATTTGAACTAATCGAACTAAATTCATTCATACACGGTCGGATTTCATATAAACATGCCGGATTTCATTACATTTTATACATTCTTCAACTAAAAAGGAGTGCCCTGGAGGTATAATTAATTAACCAAAGCTACCCACATGTGTCCGGCTAAGCAGAACATAAGCTTCTTCTCCAGCGGACTGAGCTTCAGTGACTTAACTGCAGGTGCAATTGCGTAACTGACAGGTGGCCCAGATGCCTGTTGGGCCCACGTGTCAGTGAGCCAACTGCACCAGCAGTTAAGTAGAACCAGCGTCCTTCTCCAACATAGCTCTCCGAGTCTACATCGCCGCCAAGAAGCTATTCGGCCATCAATGGTCAACCCGCCTAGCCTGGCTTCAACCGGATGGTAGCAGCGGTGGCCTTACTTGGACCCGAGCGGTGGCTGAGCCGAACAAAAGCTTCTTCTCCAGCGGACTGAGCTTCAGTGACTTAACTACAGGTGCAGTTGCGTAACTGACAGGTGGCCCAGATGCCTGTTGGGCCCACGTGTCAGTGAGCCAACTGCACCAGCAGTTAAGTAGAAGCAGCGTCCTTCTCCAACATAGCTCTCCGAGTCCACATCACCGCCCAGAAGCTAATCGGCCGTCAATGGTCAACCCGCCTAGCTTGGCTTCAACCGGATGGTAGCAGCGGTGGCCTTACTTGGACCCGAGCGGCGGTGACCTACCGTGTTCTACTGTTCCTTGTTTTCTGTGTAGCGCGGCCCCGTTGGCAGCGGGGCGGGGCCTCGATGGAGCCGGCGATGTCCTCTGTCTCGTTGCCGGCGGGGCGGCACCTCGGCGGAACGGGGCAAATCCTCCCCCTCGTTGCCGGCAGGGTGGGGCCTCGGCTGAGCCGGCGATGTCCTCTGCCTTGTTGTTGGCGGAGCGGGGCCTCGGTGGTGTACGGCCTTCGCCTCGGTGCCGGTGGGGCGGGGCCTCGGCGGAGCCGGCGGTGTCCTCTGCCTTGTTGTTGGCGCCACTGGACCTCGGCGGAGCAGGGCCTCGTCGACGCCAGCAAAGTGGGGACTCGTCGGAGTCGGCATTGTCCTCTGCCTCGTCCTCGGTGTCGCCAAATAGCGCCTCGCCCGCTTCATAGCCCTCTTTATAGGCGGCCGCGGCCTCCAACACCTGCATGCGGTACTGCCAGCGCTCGAGGCGGCCCTCGCGGGCGGAGCGGTACGAGTCGAGCAGCGCCTCCTGCTCCGCCCGCTCCGTGGCGATCTGCTCCTCTGCCTGCAGGTGCTCCTGGAGGAGATCGTGGTTGTAGGCAGCGTCGACATGCGCCTCCCGGAACTACTCCTGGCACTTCTGCCTCACCGTGTCCATGTATTGGGTACGGGCCTCGCCGATGTTCATGGTGCAATGCAGCGGCGAGGATGGTGCGGAGGAGGGGGTTGGCGCCGGATCGTCGACTACCATGTTCTCCATTGGGACGTCGTCGTCCTCCGGCTGCCTGCCGGCCAGCCAGTCGGCAGCAATGGCTGCCATCTCCTTGTGGTCTGTCGTCCGCCCATCTTGAAGAGCGCTGGAGCGCGAGGAAGCCATGGTGGGCAGTAGTGGTGTGGACAGGAGAAAGGGAACGAAGGCGGATGACTGCGGCTATGGCCGGCGCGGCAGTTTATACAGCAATAGTGGCCGGCGGAGGGACGGATGTGTGGCGCCAGAGTAGCCTTCTCGGCAACCGCGTATCATTAATGTGGACAGCAGACAGACGGACGGACGACACTTGTGTCGTTTGAAGGCGGAGCAATCGCCTGCACCGGGAAGCAGGGCGGGCGGCGCTGACCGTTTCGGGCGGAAAGCGCGCGTGGGCGAGGGAGGCGGTCTGGGTGGGTGATATGTCTCCAACGTATCTATAATTTTTGATTGTTACATGCTATTATATTATCTATTTTGGATGTTTGATGGGCTTTAATATGCTCTTTTATATTATTTTTGGGACTAACCTATTAACCGAAGGCCCAGTGCAAATTGCTATTTTTTTGCCTATTTCAGTGTTTCGCAGAAAAGCAATATCAAACGGAATCCAAACCGAATGAAACCTTCGCGCGGATCTTTCTTGGAACAAACGCAACCTAGGAGACTTGGAGTGGAAGTCAGAGATGCAACAAGGCGGCCACGAGGCAGGAGGGCGCGCCCAGGGGGGTAGGCATGCCCCCACCCTCGTGGGCCCCTCGTAGCTCCACCGACCTACTTCTTTCGCCTATATATACTCTTATACCCTGAAAACATCCAGGGGAGCCACAAAACCACTTTTCCACCGCCGCAACCTTCTGAACCCGTGAGATCCCATCTTGGGGCCTTTTCCAGCGTTCTGCCGGAGGGGGACTGGATCATGGAGGGCTTCTACATCAACACCATAGCCTCTCCGATGATGTGTGAGTAGTTTACCATAGACCTTCGGGTCCATAGTTATTAGCTAGATGGCTTCTTCTCTCTCTTTGGTTCTCAATACAAACTTCTCCTCGATGTTCTTGGAGATCTATTCGATGTAATACTTTTTGCGGTGTGTTTGTCGAGATCCGATGAATTCTGGGTTTATGATCAAGATTATCTAAGAACAATATTTGGTTCTTCTCTGAATTCTTATATGCATGATTTGATATCTTTGCAAGTCTCTTCGAATTATCAGTTTGGTTTGGCCTACTAGATTGATCTTTCTTGCATTGGGAGAAGTGCTTAGCTTTGGGTTCAATCTTGCGGTGCTCGATCCTAGTGACAGTAGGGGAAACGACACGTATTGTATTGTTGCCATCGAGGATAAAAAAATGGGGTTTATATCATGTTGCTTCAGTTTATCCCTCTACATCATGTCATCTTGCCTAATGCGTTACTCTGTTCTTATGAACTTAATACTCTAGATGCATGCTGGATAGCGGTCGATGTGTGGAGTAATAGTAGTAGATGCAGAATCGTTTCGGTCTACTTGACATGGACGTGATGCCTATGTTCATGATCATGCCTAGATATTTTCATAACTATGCGCTTTACTATCAATTCTCGGCAATAATTTGTTCACCCACCGTAATATATGCTATCTTGAGAGAAGCCACTAGTGAAACCTATGGCCCCCGGGTCTACTTTACATCATATTAGTTTCCCGTCAACTAGCTATTTCTGTCGCCGTTTATTTTGCAATCTTTACTTTTCAATCTATACAAAAAAATAGCAAAAATATTTATCTTATTATCTTTATCAATTCTCACTTTTGCAAGTGGCCGTGAAGGGATTGAAAACCCCTTTACCGTGTTGGTTGCAAGGTTCTTGATTGTTTGTGCAGGTACTAGGCGATTTGCGTGTAGTCTCCTACTGGATTGATACCTTGGTTCTCAAAAACTGAGGGAAATACACTACAAAAAAAGACACATCCATGACATTTTGGGCCGAACGAAATTTTTTTCTGTCATACTTATGACACTTCTATGACAATAATTATGACAAAACACGGTATCATCATAGATGTGGTGGGGTCCTACTTCTATGTCAAAAAATCATGATAGAAAATGGGTTTTCATCATGGGCGGGCCGGAGACGCAGCTTCATGACATTCTTTGGGCCGTCCATGCCGGAAAAAACCGTGGTAGAACCGAGGGCGAGGAAAATATCGGGGTGTTCCCGGTTACGGTGGGTGGTCGGGGCCGAGCGTTGCGCGTTTCTCTCGTACACGCACGCGCGTGGGTGCGAGGCGTTGGGCTCTAACTGAACCCGAGCGATTGCACTGCAGGCTAGGAGTTACTGAACCAGAGCGATCGATCGATGGCTGTCAACAGAACCTGATCGAGCGAGTCCTTCGCTACTACTGCTAACTAAAGCCGATCGATGCTACCTCTAGATCAACAGTGAGCGTTGCTGGGGGGTTTGGATGAACAGTTCGCGGTGGGGGTGGATGAACAGGACACCGTGGTGTTGCCTCTGGATGAACAGGAACCCAATCGATCGAGCTGGTTGGGGCTGGATGAACAGGACCCCGTGGAGGGCAGGATGAACAGGACCGCCCCATGGAGGGCAGTATGAACAGTAGACAGTGGAGGGTTGGATGAACAGTAGCCCGTGGAGGGGTGGTTGAACAGGAGCCCGTGGAGAGGGCTGGTTGAACAGTAGCCGGTGGAGTAGCGCGCGGTGGAGGCTGGATGAACAGGAGCCCGTGGATGAACAATCGCAGGTGGAGGCTGGAGGAGGTCGACGGTGGATGACAGTAGCCCGTGGAGGCTGGTGGGGCTCGACGGTGGAGATGAACAGTATCCCGTGGAGTCCCGTTTTGCGGTACGCCACCCCCCTCCCGATGAACAGGACCCCCGTTTCGACCGTAGCGCTCCAACAAAAGCCGTTTCCTCTGTTTTGCGGTACGCCACACCCCTCCCGATCAACAGGACCCCCGTTTCGACCGTAGGAGGTCCGTTTCCTCCGTTTTGCCGTACGCCAGACCCCTCCCGATGAACAGGATCCCGTTTCGAACGTGGTTGGTCGAACACAAGGCCGTTTCCTTCGTTCTGCGGTACGCCAGGCCTCGTTTCCATCGGCTATTCCATCCAAGCCGGTTGGCTCCCACGCGTTCCGTTTCCTCCCAATGAACACGACGCATTCCGTTGCCTCCCCATGAACACGACGACGATGCTGTTTCTCCGTTCCTACCCAGCCATGTACACGAGCCCTGGCCGTACGTACGCGCGAGTAGGCATTCGAGACCCCGCCCGGATGTACGTACGTGGCCATATTTACTTTCTTGCACCCTGGCCGCTGTGCATACGTGTACATGCTACGTGCGCGCCTCTACTACGACACGTGCGCGGCTCTACATCGAACAGTATGTACGTACATGTTTGCGACCAGAATGATAACGCTACGTACGCTTCGACCAGGTGGGTCCCGATTGTCACGCACTTCCTTGCCTGCGAAGATGTAGCTGGTGGGTCCCAGTAGTCAGGGGCGAATCATTTTTTTTTGCCCGGACGCACTTCCTTGCGTGCGACGATGTAGCTAGCGGGTCCCAGCAGTCAGGGGAAACATTTTTTCGTGAAATATGGTGGCCCGTCCGGTGGGTCCCCGCTGTCAGGTGGAGGAATAATTATTTTGCGCGTAATAAGGAGGCACTTGCTTGCTGCGGCCGTGGACCCAGCTATCAGCCTCTCCACATACAGTACTCTTCCAATGGAAGTCGTTCCTTGACCATGTTGACCACGCCGCGCCGAGAGCACCAGGGCGGTGGACGACGGCGAGGCCTAGGAAGGGGACAACGCGGAGCTGGGGAAGACGCGGCAGTGGAAGCCCGCGCGGAGAGGAGTATGAGGGTTCACTGGTTCGGCTGCGGTGTGAGGCTGCCGTCACCGCAGGGCCTGGCCAGCGGTGGGAATAGTAGGGGCGGTGAGGCCTCCGCAGCAGCACAGTCGGCCACGGGAGGCAGGAGCAATCAGCACGACCGGTGCTGCTTTGGGCAGCTGGAACAACAAGACCAGAGGTTGAAGAAGCACTACGGCCATTGGATGGACATCGTACAGTCACTGGAGCTAGAATCGTTCTTATTGACTAAGCTGACAAAGCACTCCGTCCCCATCAACTTAGTAGGCCCACAAGTCAGCCTCCCACCAAGGTGGGTCCCAACTAGCAGGGGAGTATTCATTTTTTTTGTGCGTAATAAGGAGGCACTTCTGGTGGGTCCGAGCTGACAGCGGGGGGAACGTTTTTTCGCGAAATACGGTGGCATGTCCGGTGGGTCCCAGCAGTCAGGGGGGAAACGTTTTTTTTCAAATACGGTGGCCCGTCCGCTGGGTCCCTGCTGTCAGGTGGAGGAATAATTATTTTCCGCGTAATAAGGAGGCACTTCCTTGCGGCTGCCGTCGACCCAGCTGTCAGCCTCTCCACGACAGTACTCTTCCGATGAAGTCGTTCCTTGACCACGTTGACCACGCCGCGCCGAGAGCACCAGGGCGGTGGACGATGGCGAGGCCTAGGAAGGGGACGACGCGGAGCCGGGGAAGACGCGGCAGTGGATGCTCACGCGGAGAGGAGTACGAGGGTTCACTGGTTCGGCTGCGGTGTGAGGCTGCCGTCGCCGCAGAATAACAGGGGGTGTGGGTGAGCAGAGGGATGCCCTGGCCAGCGGTGGGAGTAGTAGGGGGCGGTGAGGCCTGCACGGGAGGCGGGAGCAGGCGGTCCCGCCGGCGCTGGATTTGGCGGTTGGAGCAAGAAGATCAGAGATTGAAGAAACACGACGGCCGTTGGATTGACATCCAACGGTTACGTCTGCTAGAATCGTTTGTTGACGTATATAATAACTAAAAAAATCTTGCATACGCGTCAACTTAATAGACCCATAAGTCAGACCATTCCCTCCTTTTTTAATAATTTATATATAGCTCATTGCGACTTGTTATGCAATTTATTGCAGTCCGTTTTTTTGGTTGGCCAGGGCCAATTTCGCATATTTCTGTGGGTTCCAAACTATTTTTAAAACCGAAATGTTGAGCCAGATTTAAAGTACTTTGAAGATATATTTAAATTAGGTTAATGCCCAGTGAAATAGGAATCTTAAAATGTGAAAAATTCAAAAATTATAAAGTAATTGCCAATTTGTCATCTGTTTTTATATTTACAACACATTTCATATTACTTTCAAGATTTGCAGGCGTCTTGAAAGGGTTGCAGCCCATCAGGGCGTAGAAAAATAAGTAGGCCTGGATTGGGTATTCTTTAGAAAAAATAAACTGGGCTCATTTTCACAAAGAAAAAATAGCTGGGCTGGTCACATTGTGAACATAAAATATAAACCAGGGTTAGACGGGCCACAGCCCAGTTCAAACCCTGCTCCGTCTCAACAATAACAAAAGAAAACTGATCGAGCTGCTACGTCCCAGGTGTCAGCCGATCTTGTGCTATTCTCTTGTCTATTTACTTTATACGCTCACAATGTCGTGGGTCCCAGATGTCAGGAAAACACTAGGAGGAAGCATTTTTTCCATACGCTGACATGGTGGGCCCTAATGTCATCCTCTCCATGTACTTCTGTCGATTCCTGTTGTTTGTTGACCATGTTGACAACGCGAGAGGGCGGCGCCACGGCGAGCGCGCCAAAGCGCGCGGAGGACGACGGCGAGGCCTCGGACGTCGGCGTTAACGATTTAGGAGACGGTGGGGCGGCGATGCGTGCGCTGAGGCACAGCCAGCCGTGGGAGGCGGAAGCAAGCGGGCCCGCCGGCGCTGGTTTGGTTTTGGCGGTTGGAGGAAGACATGACTGAAGAAACACGACAGACTATAAAAGCAGGAGGAGTACTTAACAACCTTAACTGAAACCAGCAGGGGCACTTAACAACCACAGCTGAAAGCAGTATGGGTACTTATATAGGTTCAACCGTACAAAGCACGCCTCGAACAGTGCTACTTTGCCTACAGTTAACCAAGGGTGATGCCGCCAAGCCCCAGGACAAGGCCCAGGCGCCACCCCGCGCATCCACAACCTTCTGAAAGCGGCTTCATCTCGCAATGTGGTCAATAAACAAGATATTCACTTTAGATCCATGGAAAAGCAGGAACAAAATCTTTTGTCGTATTCTCCAAGATGGACGGGCCTTCATTATTTGAGACCACCCATGAATAAGTATCTTTTCACCTCTAAGGGGAATGGAGTAGGTCGACAGAAACATCATGTTGTGACCAAAGCGCAAGTCTGACCCGACCATGGTCAGGCATCTGTATAGGAACAATAGAACTGGGCAGTTTCTGTTTCAAGAAGATCACTGGTGTAAAACTGTGTATAAGCAATAGTTTATGAACAACATATATAACAGAAAATAGCTCGTACCATAAGTTTCTCGACACAGTTGGACCTGTTCAACGAGTGGAGCAGTGGCACACATATCCCACGTGGCATTCCACCATTGAAACGCCCCACAAGGACCTCAAGACGATCAATAAAGTGTAGGAACTTGTGGATGTCCTCCCAGTCAACTTCAGTGCCATCAGTAACAGCAGAGTTGTTATAGAATAACAAACGAGCAGCCTGCTTAACTCCGAAAAAACCTACACGTGCCACCAATTATAAGAAAACATTAGTTAGAAGTAGCATCTTCGTGACAGATTCGTTGCTGCTTCTAAAGTTAAATTGTGATCAGTTAGACAGAATAGGTGGATTAAGAAGTAATCGACGCGACAAGCAAGAACCAAATACAAAACTAACATGGATGAACAATTGGAACGACGTCGGGGTGGAAGATCGCAGTGAAGATGAGACCAGGTTCTGCTATTTCCATCAACATTCGTGCGCCAACTTTCAGTCTGTAACACTTGAGAAATTTATCCATTTTCGGCCATAAAAAAAGCAGCGATCTTCTTGGTTCATGAACCCAACTCGAAACTTATATCCATGGCTTGTCTTCACTATTACCATTAAATTGGTGTATTCAGTTATGGCAAGGCCGAGCATCTTGAGTACATGTGTTCTGGCAGAGCAAGGAATGCACTGCAGGAAAAATAATATGAGAACACAATGTATTCCCTATATCCAAATCTAGAAATACTTTCCTCCTTCACGTCAGTGTTGACCATGGTACTAGTACCTTTTATCCAAATATAGCAATCAAAATTTCCAAATTAGTCGACATCATGTTCAAAAAACCCCACCCTCCCGGATAGAAAAGAGGATTCTAGGAACAAACTGTGCGTGTTTTAAAATCCTGTGTTAGGATGAGAAGGAACAAGTGTGGCATCTCACCGAGGGCGCAAAAACCTGTAGGGTCCTCGCACTTTGGGCACTGCAAATGAAACACACTAGGTTCAGTAGGAAGCAAAATGCATCAACGGCGGCGGCTGCCATCCTAGGAGTACCCGCGACCAAGGGACTTGGATTTATCCGGGATGGATGAAGAATTCGTACCAGGTTCTCCATGAGAAAACCCTATGCAATCGCCGAGCGGGGGTTTTATCTGAACAAGCAGACAAGGGAGAAGGGATTGAGGCCAAGTGAAATATTGCCGCTTCGTCCGTCCAGCTTACTACTAAAGCTGGAAAGGTGGGGGTTTTTGTGATTTGACGGCTCATTGGGCATTAATACGGCGCTACGACCGGGGTGTGTCTACCATGCAGTTGTGCACTCTAATTTGGTGCATATGGCATGTGGACCCCGTTGCCGGATGGCCCACATATCAGCGCCAGGAAGTAGAAAGACAGGAGTAACTAGTTATTACACATAAATTTATTTTTGACAGAGAGATATTCCATCTATAAAGAAAAATCAAGGGGAATATATATAACATATATAATTATAATAAACAGAGTTTTTTTAACGTGGTATAGACGAGTTGGTGATGATGGTGTGCCAGTCATCCTGCAATATAGGCCGTCCGATTTATATCTGACGGATAGGAAGGAAACTATGTCAATTTTGCAAAAAGGTACCCACACACCTCTCCGAATTTGCAAATAAGGCCTTCCCTCGTTCATCCTTTTCTTTCACAAGATAAAATACTCATACAAATGCATCTTGATGTTACGTGCAACGCACAGGCATTATGGGGGTTCAGCTGAGAAATACTCAGACAGGCTCACGGTTCTGGACTTTGGGCCATAGGCCGGTGGGCCTGCATGTTTGGGGGCCCATGTGTCTACCTCAGCGCTTTTCATATTGCAAGCGGTCGGTACGGCGCTGGTTTTAGAAGTTGTCGCAAGGCGAATACACAAAATTGAATAAAGCACAACAGCTGTTGGAATGAAATCAAACGACAGTTTCTAACCAGCAATCAGAGTTGGAATTCTATCAATGATACTGTCGTACTACTTATACACACAAGACACTTGTTTCACCATGCCAGAGTATTACATCAAAATCTCTCGGCGGATAGATCAGTTCGGCAGTACTAAAGAATTACAAAGTTGATTTGGACCAGCTTCCTTGCCGAGAAAGTTCGATTTTGACATCATCCCCTACCGCAAGATATGATTTAGATTTGAACCTTGACCATCCTTTAGCATCAAACATCATGCGACCATCCTTTGTACTTACGGTATATTGAGCAGGTTCATTCACACCAAGGCTGCGCATGGTAAGAGAAACTTGGCCGTTGTCGCCCGGATTGTTGAACGACTCCCTTGTTGCTCTAGGAATTCTCTGTTTGCAAACAAGAAGACATACCCAAACAGTTAGATCAACACAGCGAATCATGCAAAACAACATGGAAATAAAAAAGAACGAAACACTTGGGCGGCCAATGCTTACCAAGAAGGTGGACATGTCGGTTTTGGTAAGGACTTTGGTATATGAAGTGCGAACTGCAGCCCAGTCTGTTGCCGGTGCAACTGCTCGTTCGGTTGCTGCCGCACGGGCCAGAGCAGATGCAAGTGCAAGTGTTGGTGCAGGTGCCGAAGCCGCTGCTACTGCCGGAGATGGTGCTCCTTGTAGAGCTGGTGCCGGTGTCGATGCCCGATCCTCCGGTAGATCAGCCTGATCCGCTGACGCGGTCGGTGCCCAATCCTCAGCTGGATCAGACTGAGCTGCTGCCGCTGTCAGTGCTAGAGCAACTGCCGGTGATCGATCCGTTGCTGAAGGTGGTACCGATGTGCGAGACAGCGGCGATCGTGTCTGGTCTGCTATGATCAGCTTTCTAACTTGACTAGGCTTCGTGACCGTGATCCAGTTTTTCTTCTTCATTTCTTTTAAACGCGAGAAGGACTAATTGTGGCGTTTTTGTTAAACCAAACTGCAGTTCATCATAGGGATTCAGCTTGTACTCAGACAACAGACTGATCCAATTTTTCCCAGTAATATAAGTGATGGACAGTGCCTTCGTTACTGACACGACATAAGAAGTGAAACCTGCAAAAATAGCAATAAGATTTATTCTGTGATGAATGTCACATGGCAATACCTGCATCGTAAAATTGCAGGAAAAGAAAGAAAACATGACATTAAATCAATAAGATTTACTTGATGTGACATGAGTGAATCCTTAACAGGAAATCACTATGTTGAAGTACTAAACAGAAGATTGATCGTCCAACTACGGGTGGCATGCAGGGGCCCCGCCTACTCCCACAAGCAGGACAGTCCAAAGGTCGTGACAAATCGTATGGACCGAACATCCATGGGACTGGAAATCCTGGTGGGTGCGATAAACCCTGCAATGCATACAGATATTGGAGTGTAACCATAATTGATAAACCATCCTAACAAAAAAGATGATCTGGATACTTCAAAATATACAGACTGAATTGAGTGGACAGACATTAACATCGACCGTTCTCAGGACTGACCACACACCAAAAGCGGCAGTACTAATAAACAATACAGGGTTCACAAACACAAATCAAGTACTGAACAATAGTACTTACTACAGACAAGCAAAGTTGCACTAATTAAACTTTGTAGACTATTTCTCGCCACCGACCTACGGAATGAACCCCGCATAACTGACTAGGCCATGGACTTCATGAGAGATGTCTACATGCACCATCACCATCTTGTTAACCATGGAGAACCTAACAGAGTGGTCTTTCCACTCATAAACATGATCATGAAGACAGGCCGCATCAGATTTGTTGGGAAGCTTTACAAGAACCACACCCTTCGTAATCGAAGGCACAACACAGCCAGGAAATTGTTGTGGTCAAGTACATCCTCGAGAACACGCCTGACAACAATGCTATAGGAAAACACTAGTTCAGGACACGTGGCAATAAGGACACAGCAGCTGGATAGTTTAGAAGTAGAACTCATCCTCGGGTCTTCCAGTTCACACGGCATGACTTTGAGAACTTCATCTCCGCCGCGGACCTGGTTCTAATTCAAACAGAAACCATATTTTATTACTACCTCCGTTTAGGAATATAAGATGATTTTCGATATTATACTCCATATATGACTACATATACGCACAGAAATGAGTGAACAAAGACACTAGAATATGTCTTCAAAGGCATGAGAGCAGAGGGATTACTTGCAATATCCATAACACAAGTTACTGGGGCAAATATACCCTCTTCAAAGGAAGCATTGATGTTCATAAAGTACTCCCTCCGTCCCAAAATTCTTGTCTTAGATTTGTCTAGATACGGATGTATCAAGTCACATTTTAGTATTAGATACATCCGTATCTAGACAAATCTAAGTCAAGAAATTTGGAATAGAGGGAGTAGTTGAAAGTAATCTATAAGAAATCAGTGTCAACCTCTCGCATGTTTTGGTCAAAAGAGGAATTTAGAACCGTCATTTCGCACACAAAAATCACATGCAAGATCACCGACAAAGTTGTACTACTAGTACTAGTACTGCGTGTTAGATGAAAAAACACGATCAAGATCGAGAAAAAGATCGTCAAGAAGAGATATTACCTGGACTTGCTTAATGAGGGATCCCGGAGAGGGGGGCGTGGACAGGGCGATGGCTTTGAGCTTGTCTGCGGTAGTCTCGGCGGGGTGCTTGCGCTTCTTCGTACCATGAGCCTCGACGGTTTTGGCCAAAGCCATAGACATCACTTCGGCCGGTGCTCCAGCGTCCATCAAGAAACTGTCAAATAGAAATAAAAGAAAAGAAACCATAATCACAAACCCAAAAGAAGAAAAGAGAGGGAGTTATAGGATTAGTCTCGGGGTTGCAAGACCGGGCCTTGGCCAGAATCAACACCATTGATGCGCTTAGCTTTCCTTCTTTGGGAGAGAAGAACAATGGTAGAAGCAGGTCGGGGTTTTCTTGAAGAAATGAGGAACAAGATGAGGGAGAAGCGAGGGTTGGGTAGAGAGGAAGCTGAGAGAGAAGAGTGAAATGATGGTTGCTTCATCCGTCCAGCTTACTGCTGGAAAGGAGGGGGTTTTGTGATTTGACGGCTCATTGGGCATTACTGCGGTGCTTCGATCGGGGTAGTCTACCGTCACTCTACTACGGAGTAATTTAGTGAATGGCTGGTGGACCTCGATGCTGGTTGTCCCACACGTCGGTGAACGTGAGTAATTTAGTGCATGGCTGGAGGAGGATCCGCACGGTAGAGTGTGTCCACTGTTTTTCTGAAGAAAAAAATGATTACAGCTAGCGTTTCCACTCTTACGACGGAGGAATGTGAAACACGGCAGCCACTTGAACATACACAGTGCTCCTACTACTAGGCATGTGCAGTGGTTCATACGTCAGTTCTACATAATCTTGTTGCTAGTGTAGTAAGATATGACGAGGACAAATGATGTTGTGCGCATGTCAACTATATGAACAATAATGTAGAAACATAGTACCGCTTTCTCGATTGTCCGGTCGAGAATGAACGGTGAGATCAATGTTAACAGAACTAGGTCTACAGCGCACGGAGAGTATGGTGCTACAGTACTCCACGAAACATGAACAATATGAAGCACGAATAGTGTTAGGCAGGGTGTATGAAGGGTGCACGGGATGGGGGCAAAAGTTCCCTTCTCGACCCACTTTTGGGTGTTTGGCAGAGTGCATGAAGGGTGCATGAGTCCACACTAGTAGGTTAACACAAATACACGAAGAGGAAACAACTACTTCGTCTAGGTGTGTAACTCATCTTACGTTGTGCACTGCAACCAAGGCGGAGAGGAAAACGAGAAAACTTAATGTCTTTTTGCTAATTAATAGCATTGCAAGCAATGAACTAACCACTGCATGTCATGTTTATTAGTCTCAAGTCATTGAAAGCATGCATGGCCCACGTCTCTTATTGGTTGATATGTCACAAAACAAGAAACGGGGAGGGAGTTAATGTACCATGCCTAAGTGTTTTGGGATTATTTGGTTTTCGTAAGGTGACTTACACACTATATTGAGATGAGAATGCAACCAAACACACCCACACGCTTTGTGGTACAGTGACTGATCTGGACCGTCTGAGTTTGATCCAACGGTCATGTTGCGTCGAGACATGGACATGCCCATGCAGAGGGCGCCTAAACACCACCGAAGTCCCTCTGCTTCTCGAGGCGCACGACGTTGGTGATGCAGGGGGCGAAACGGCTGAAAGGCAATGCAATCTACGGGAAGGCGGAGGAAGCCAGCCGAGGAGCGGGGAATCTTTTGGTTTTCTCCATGGTAAAACACCAGTCGACGACTTCTCACATCAGGGAGCAGTGGGTTTTACAGGCGGAGTCATTGTGACTAATTGCTGCCGCGCCTGCTCCCGTCAATCAAAAAATTAAAAATCCTGCTGCGCCTGCTCCCGTCAATCAAAAAATTAAAAATCCTGCCGCACTCAAACACCAGAGCAACGCTGGTGGATGTTTAAATTTACCTGCCGGCAAGTAGATAAAAAAGGGGTGAAAAAACAAATGTGGCGGCGGCCTAGCTAATCGGTCAAACTAGCTAACCCAACTAGCTAGCCGTCGTGCTTCACTGATGTACTTGGCGGGAAAAGTGGTCTTCCGTGATTTGACAACTCATTTATTTACTTGCTTCGGTGAAAATGCGCGGTAGGGCGTCCCACGTCAGGAAGAATATATGCGTGCACCACCCGGGAGGACCCCGAAACCGCGCGGTAGGGTGTGCCATGTCTCGGCACGGAGGAAAAATGTGCGTGTAAAAATTTACTGTATCAGACGTAGTACCAATGGTTCGACCTCGGGGCCCAGCCAGTCGGCCGAAAACACCCCACTAGCCGCACAACTTCATCATGCTAACATGGCACGGAGGATAGGTGTGGTTAGCTCTGTCTCGACCAGCCACAACGTCTCTTGTTCTAGGCGATTCTTCTATTTTCCAAGCTTTTTTTAGTTGTAATAACACCACGGCAAGCTAGCGCCGCTCTTCGTGTGTGCCCGTGCAAAGGTTAGATGATGGAGAGAAGAGAGAGATCGGAGACCTGGGACCCACCAGTAAGTGAGTCAACGGTCATGCACATGTAGACGAGGCACTCCCTCTGCTCTACTCAACGTAATACTGTATAAAATCAAGTTATGGGACAAAGCCAACAACCGTTGTTGTTTCAGGCTATCGACTTACGCTTTGTAGTCCAGGTTGCCAGTTCGAATCTCGTCTTTCAGATTTGTTAGTTTTAGGTCCAAATTTGATTAATGACAAGTGGACCCCCATGTGTTGTTCCGATATTTCAGTGTAGGATGGTTTTTTGGAACAAACACTTTGCGCGGTTAGACAAGAAACGGCACAAGTTACACGTATTTTGCAAGTTTACAAACAAAAATGGCAGCGGCATAGAATATTACATCCACCCCGCAGCTTAGATGCTATGGTGATACGAGTTTTTACACCGTTGGAAGTGACATCCAATGGCTTGGGAGTAGTCTTTGTAATTATGCGCAATTTCCAAACTCTCCAAAGGTTTTTTGCAAATAAAACATTCAGGCCTCGTGTGTGCCGCTGCATCTTGGATCCATCGGCTCCCCGTTGCTCATATTAGGTGCTCCCCGTAGCTTAATTACCTGCTACGGTGATATGAGCATCTAGGTCGTATGATCAGTGATCAGATGGCACATGCGTAGTACTTGTACTTTCTGCGCAATTCCCAAACTCTCTCAGACGTATATTGCAAAAACATTCAAACCTCCTACTGTGCGCTGTTAGATCTCCGTGAACTCGTATCACCATAGAATCTGCGGTGCGGGAGCACCTCATATTCTCCCGTGCGAGAAAACATAAGGTGCTCTCGCAGCTTGGATGCTACGGTGATACGAGCTTCGAGGTCATTTGATCTAAGATCCAATGGCATCTGAGCAGTCTTTGTGCTTGTAAGCAGTGGCCAAACTCTTTGGGGGCTTTTCTACAAAAAACCATTCGAACCACCGAGGAGGCGTTGGGTCACAAATCCAACGGCTCCGTAGAGCTTGTATCACCAAAGCATCTAAGGTGTGGTAGCACATGATATTCTTACATACAGGAGAATATGATGTCCTCCTTCATCTTAGATACTACTGTGATACGAGCTTCGAGGTCGTTGGATATGGGATCCAAGGGCATCTGAGTAGTTCTTGTACAAATTGTGTGCAATTCTCAAACTCATCAAGGTTTCCTATAAAAATATTAAGACATCATGTGAGCTGCTATATCTCAGATCTACAAGCTCCAAGCAACTCGTATCGGCATATAGCATCTAAGGTATGGGGGCACATGGTATTCTCCCGGGGAGGAGGGGTGGGGGTGCACAACCAATCGGTGGTTGGGAGGGTGGGGTCAAATATAATCTAAACAACCCTAAACAGAGCTTCACAATTTTATCTGAGGTCGAGGGGGTGACCCCGACAATCATAGCTCCGCCTAATTAAACACAACATTTGCATGTACTGTAGTACTAGACTTATATTCATGTTTCAGTTTCATGTTCGTTTTAAATATTGAATTGAGGACCATGCATGTCTTACATTTTACTCCCTTTGTTCCTAAATATTAGTTTTTTTAGAGATTTCAAGTGGATTGGCACATACGGCTGTACATAGACATATTTTAGAGTGTAGATTCACTCATTTTGCTCCGTATGTAGTCGCTTGTTGAAATCTCTAAAAGACTAATATTAAGGAACAGAAGGAGTATTTTTGAATTCGTGTCATACATGCATGGTTTGGAAAAATAGATGCACTATACTTATTGGATTCTTGTTGTGTTCGTGTGTGGGTGTCTGTGTGTGTGTGTGTGTGTGGTCATATGCTTGATACATACAAAGTTTCCTCACCTCCATATTGTTCATCTTTTAAATTTGAATTTGCATTGAAAAACATAGCAGGGATACCATGAAATGTGAAATCCACGTTGAGATCACTATATCACAAACTCACTCTAATTCAACAACTCGTCATAAATCAATTACCACGTTGGGATTAGTATTTGCAAGGAAAATCGGGGCATTGTAATACACATAGATTCGTTCGGCAACTTAAATGGTTCCTTTCGTATTCTCGAATGGTAGCACCCAACGGCGTACCAGCCAGACCATGGCTCGTGTTGATCCTTAAAAAATAAAAATAAAAAAACCGGGCTCGTGTCCTTCTGGTGGCGTGCGTGGTATGCACATTAGGCAACCCCAACCAGTCGAGCCTCCGCGTTTCGAGTCGAAATATCTGGCGGCCAGAATTCCAGCCCTAGGAAATTCCCCTCATGTCCCCAGTCCATAATGACTACCGATGAACAACGGAGGGATGCTTTAGTAACTAGACAACGTTGGGCTCAAAAAAAAGTAACTAAACAACGTTACCTACCGTGCCGAGCACGGTTCAATTCCCTCGGTCGCCGCTCGCCAAGGTTACCCGTCAACTGCATTGCCTAGTACTACTACTATTACACCAGGATGAGCACATAATTGAGCCCGTTTGTTCATGCCTAGTACTTGAGTTAATATATCAGGCAATGCAATGGTACGGAGGGATTATCCTTTTGCTCTGCATATATAACTTGTCTGAAGTCTAACTAAGCAAAATGTATGACCAAATCCTTTCTTAAGAAATACAACAGGACAGATGTATGGGTTGAAAATTTATTGCATGATGCAGGTTATGATATTGTTTCGAATCCTGGATCTTAAATTTCAGAAAATCCAAAAGTGACCATAAATTCTTGGAACTGAGCATGGTCACGTGGTATGGCACAAATATTACTTCGTAATTTTTTTCTTCAATTTGAGACAAGCTGCTTATGACAAGTTGCACAAATGAAGAGCCAAGGTATTTCAGAACAAAGACCTATCACGTTAAGGTGAACGCTTTCACTATTGAAACCGTGGGCGTTTACGTGCGGCCACGAGTCCCGCTTCTCATCGGCAGGTGCCGTCCGAGCAAGCGTGTGAGTCGACGGGAGGCGTGTGAGCAGACTGCTGCGCCGGCTAACAGGGAGGCGTGCAAGCAAACCGCTGTGCAGGCTCATCGGGAGGCGAGCCCTTTGACCAGTCTCCGCCGCCCACCTTCGTCCCAACTGCTCCCACTTTTAATGTCGCCGGCGCCGCAGTTTAAAATCAACCCCGCACTACCCGGTATCGCTACAATCTTCTCTCTTCCTCTCCGATTCTCCTGCCATCTACCTCCAACCAGCCTGACCTAAACGTACGCCATGCCGCATCACGATGGTCTGCCCTTAGTCTTCTAGTTTCCTGAGGAAGACACCCAGCCGGAGTCTCAAGAACATGAGGCGCTTTGGGACGAGCTTGAACTGGCCTTGTGGGAAGACGCCGTGCCTGTCCCTGCTCCCGTTCTGGCTCCCGTCGCCCCGACTGCGCCAGCGCCCATCCCCGTGGCATTGATAGGCTGGGAGCCGCACATTGTTGCAGAGCTTGATGCCACGGGTTCCACGAGGTCCCCTCCGACTTTCACGCGCCCGTGCACCTGCCAGCACATGCACCTGCGCGTGCACTGACGCGCACGCCCTTGCCAGTGCCCGTGCACCTGCCAGCGCATGTGCCTGCGCGTGCACTGACGTGCGTGCCCGTGCCAGTGCCCGTGCACACGAATGTCTCCGCCACGTCGTTGACAGCGCCTGTCCCCGCGCGGGTGCCAGTGCCCCCCTCAGTGGCATGGATGGCTGCCGTCGACCGCTTCCTTGCACCAACGCCAGTCGCCTCCTCCCGCCAGTTGACTCGCTCCTGGAGACCGAAGTCCATAACATTGTGGCCTTCCTTGAAGCTAGGGACAACATCCAGGAGTATGCCAACAACGGCGCAAGACGCCGCCGTCGCCGTCGGTCAGTGGCCCGACGGCACACAAAGCACGGCAGAGGAGCCGCTTCCCACCGCAGGACGCCCCCGCCGCCGCCGCGTAATCTAAATTTGCCATGAAAAACGTTCGGATTGCCATGCTTAAAATCCAAACGTTTATCATTTCCATTTATTTTAGATCGATCGTCGTATAATTTAAAGTTGGAGTTAGACTGAATGAAATCTATGGTTTGATCGATTGAATGTTCTCCTAGAGCCGTATCAAATTAAATATAAAACGTCATCAAGCCACATGTATTCCTTGTCATCCAACGAGACTGCTTCAATGTCGAGCGCTCAACACGTTTAACGTGCAGTTAATTTCATGCCAAAAATAGTGCTAATCACATAATAACACGCAAATACTATCCAACTTAATATAATTCCAAATTAACGTGCATTGCACGTACACACTGACTAGTGCTGCTAGCACGTGAAACTGGTGCCGTAACTTATGAATGCGTCCAGATATGGTCAACGGCAACATCGCCCGCGAGTTCTTCGTGTATGCCCGTGCGTCTAAACGCAGAAGGGGAGGAGAGAGAGAGAGCAGACATGGAACCCACCAGTAAGTGAAGGCGAATAGTACTAAAAATAATATTACATGTTATCAATTAATTAGGTTGTGGTAATATAAAAACATTATGTGAACAAAGGGAGGTACAACAAACATTGCTGTTCTACGTATGTTGCCTATTGACGTGCGGCTTGAAGGCCCTGGTCGCATATCCTCGTCCTTTATTTTTTAATTTGTATATGGGTCCAAATTTGTTTCATGACATGTGGGCCCCTCGGTGTCTAGTTTGTAGCACTTTAATTTGTGGGTCCAAATTTGTTCCATTCCAAGTGGACTATTGGTGTGTAGTTTTGTAGCTTATTTATAATAATTAAAGAGAACAACAGAGTTTTTTGCAATAATACCATGGTGCGACGTTGAAGGCGAGAAAGGACGTGCGAAAGAGCGATGACCGAGCCAGAGGGAAATCAACTAGGGGAGTTGCGGGGGTTGCAACGGTGTTTCGAGTAGTTGTGGGTCGAATGCTGCGAAAATATAATCTAAACCGACCGGAATAAATGCCTACACAAATTAATCCAAGGTTGGAGTGCCCCTCGCAATGTAAATAGCTCCCGCTTTGCGAGGGATGGAGAGGTAGCTTCAATGTGTGGAAGATACGGCATGAGAAAGCGAGGTCAATCGAGAGACATATAGATAGAGAGACAAAGTGAGTGTGGTCCGACATTCATGGAGCAAATATATATGGTCTGGAGAGATATTGTTCGATTGAGCATTTGGCAAGCATGAGGGCTGTAAGATAGAGCTTGAGAGATGATCCTGTCACAGACGTGTAGATATATTTCGTGCGTGGGAGGAAGCAAGGTCGATCGAACATAGGGTCGTCGTGCGATCGAAAGAGTGAGACGGGTTGGAGAGAGTGACCTAGATAGACAATGTGCGTCAGAGACTATACAATGTGAATAAGTCGAATTGGGCTCAAACATGGTGATATATCGTTTTTGTCCGAGAAAGAGCGAGGTCTATCCAGACATACAAAGAGAGAGAGAGAGAGAGGGAGAGAGGGAGGGAGAGAGAGCGAGCGAGCGTGGCCCTCCATGAGGTCGAAAGAGTGGGGGCGGCTTCGATGGACTGACCTAGATAGACAATCTGTGTGAGAGAGTTTAGAGTGTGTCGATCGAGGCCCGAACAGGGAGATATATCATTTGTGTGTGAAAGAAAACGAGGTTAAACGAGACTCAGATAAAGAGAGCGAGATTGAGCGAGTCTGGCCCGCCGTGCGGAAGAAAGAGTGAAATAGTCTCGAGGGAGTGACCTAGATAGACAACGTGCGTGCGTGCGCACGAGAGGTTGGGGGGCTAGATAGGCAATGCATGTATTTAGCATGAGAGGGTGAGAGGGAGAGGGAGAGAGAGATCTCAGCATGGGGTGCAATGCCGGGTGTGTGAGGTAAATACATTTCGTAACAGAGTGGAAAAAGGGGGTTGTGTAGTTGAGAGAGTTAGAGATCGAAACATGGAGAGAAAGAATGGATGTGTGTTGGAAACCAATAGCATCCTAAGGTGGTTAGGAGAGGAAGATTGACCGATACAGGAAGTATGAAGCGTGTGTGCGGGGGGGGGGGGGGGGGCTAAAAACAACATTTGAATGTAGATAGTACGAGACTTAATATCGATGTTTCAATTCGGTGTACATTGTAAGATTTGAACTGAGGACCATGCATATGGGTAATTATTTCGAATTCGTGCCATACTAGGCTTCGAAAAGTTGACATTGACTCGATTTGTTGTGCTATTTTGTAGGTCATATGTTCGAATCCATCCAAAAGTTTTCTCACTACCATGGTGTCCATCATATACATATGAATTTGTATTAAAAAAGTAGCGTGGATACAGTGAAATGTGAAATCCACGTTAGAATTGGAGATCACTATGTGACACACACTCTAATTCAAATGACTAATTATGTGACACACACTCTAATCCACGTTAGCGTGGATACCGTTTTGATTTTTTTTCAAATAACTCCTTGTTAATTAATTTATAGTATCTCGTTTCGAATGACTAATTATTGCAAGGAAAACACGGGCATGGTAATACATATAGATTCGTTTGCAAATGAAAGAACATTCGTTTGCATTCTCAAATGTAGGCGCACGAGGGTCGTGTCGTGGTGGTCCTGTGTGTCGGACGGACGCGTAGCATCCAGCCACCCACCCCCCTCCCTCACTCCCGCCCTCCCCCCCCCCCCCAAAAGGACGACGACAAAATAAGTTCGTGCTTCCACGTTTCGGATTGAAATATTTGGCGGCCCCAATTCCAGCCCTGCAAAATCTCCCTTCTCCACCATCCCCTTCCACGCCCAGATTGCTCAAATCCCTAATTCGCCTCCAACCCAAGCAAAGTTTGAATCGCCCTCGTCTCGCCTCGTTCCCCACCTCTGTGCCGGACGATGACGACGAAGACGACGGTCGCGCTTCACCACCGCACCGGAGCTACCTCATCTACGCCCTCGTCCACCGCACCGGGTGGTCCACCGACAACGTCGGCCGCCGCAACCGACGTGCCTCGCAGACACCGACTTCCACCGCATCAGGTGCGCTTCACCGGCGCCATCTCCCAGCTCACCGGGGCTACTTCACCGAGCACATCGTCGCGCCTCCGCCCCCTGAGGCCGCTGGGGCTTCACCAACGGTCTCGTCCACCGCATCGTAGCGCTCCGCTGCCACTCAAGATCTGCATCCGTGCGTGGCCAGCCAACGCCAGCACATCACCCTCAACGGCTCTGAAGTGACCCGCACTCTAGCTAGGCGAGCATGCCCAAATGTCGGCCCGAACTAGGTATCCACACATCACTCCCTTGTGCACTGTTCCGACGATGTTTTGATATCCTTTCACTGCTCTCTTAGCTTACACGCCTATCCAACTCTGACTTTAACTCTTATTTCTTCTGGAGATATCATCTGAAACAAGCAAATCCATTTTTTAGCGAAGCATGACGGCGCTACGGGATCTGGTACACATCCTGCACACCCGTTTAACCTTGTAAGTATCTGTCCTCCGGTACAACAGCAAGGTCGATTCCTCTTATTTGATCAGCCATTTTTCGTGTCAAAAATGCAGAGGGGTGTGCAAGGAGCACAAGGCCTGCACAACGAAGCAAGTGGTAACATGGACTTGTACATGGAACATCCCAAGCGCAAGCAGAGCTGCAGTGAGCCTGTACAACGAGCTAGCGTAAGTCCCTGCATTTCATTTAATTCGTGCTGGCATTCGTGTATGATTTGTGTGCAGTGGTGGATCCACGAATTCAAGTTACCAGGGGCGAACATTTAACTTAAAAAATACGAAGGCACTTGCACTCCGGAAATCAACATAACTTGAGAAATGTGAAGTACATGCACTTTGAAAACCAGCTAATGATCCAAAGTAGGTCAGATTATAAACACTAAATGATGCAAGCATCAAAAAACACAAAATGCAACATGGTGTACAAGGACTACAAACATGGTCTGTACCTGCTTGAATTATTCGTTCTCTGGCTGAAAATATCGAAGTGTAATTGCACCTATAACCAGTGCGCAAACTGCATATCAATATATCTCTCCTGCACAAGTATGCCAATAGTTTCAAACAACAGATTAGAAAAGTATTTATGCTACGTTGTCATGATACTGGGACTTTCTGGTAGATGGCCTCGACGTTTCCTCAAGCCATGAAAATGCACTATAATTTGCTTGTCATCAATGCCTGCAAATCTCTATGTCTCTCTCAACATAGCAGATCATCATTAGACACTAAATCCTTCAATGGGAGCTTGCAAAATGCTTGCATTAGATGCCTCATTAGACACTATATGTTCATCACCAGGAGCATGTAAAATGTTTGCATCAAATCCTTCATTAGCAGTCTATTCAATACACATTTCAGGCTCAAGAACAACATGAGCTTGGATGTTTGCACCGGAAACTTGATTAGATACATCAGATTCAATCAGTTTAGTATTGATTGGGGGAGTTATAAAATAAGTAGAAATTGGTTTCATTTTCTCATAGATTCCCTACATACAAGCAGTTTTACAACACCGTCAGGTTTAACTATTGGCCAGAAATTGAAGAGTTGAATTAGATATAATCATGGATGTGATGTACCTGCTCGTTGCGCATGCTACTCTTGCAAGCTGCGACTGTCCGTTTGTGCAAGCTCGATGCCATGCCCGTGCTGCCGCCGCTGCCTCCCACGCAGGCTACACCCAGGGTTGGATCTTCATCTTCTTGTCCTTCCGTTCGCTTGAAGCCCGACCGCCCTCCAACGAGGGCGCGAGGAAGTGCTGTGTCGGTCTGTCCAGCGGCGGCTAGGTTAGGAGCGAACCAGACTAGAGGCTGGAGCGGATGAATTGGGATTTTTCCTGCTGTCGATCGATATGGTAGGCGCTCGTTTGGGCCGCGAGCCTGCTATAGGGCCTGCCTTGCACTTATGTTATTGGCCTATCCAAATTGAAACATTTTTCTTCATTTTTTACATTGCCTGCTCATGCGTTGGGACGAACAAAACTAGCCTAGGCCAACCTGGACGACTCAAACTAGGTGCACACTTTCGAGCCAACCGAGGCGGCTGCCCATACCAGCCCCTATGGTGGCGTCGACCCTTTTTACGTGTATGATAGGGGTAGTGAAAAATATTCTAGTGGCGCTTTTGATTTACCCACAGAATGGTTGAATTGCTTGTTTCTATGAACTGAGTTCGCCAATAATGTGAAGGATGCCAGTCTTTTCATCCTATTGTAGATTGCTTAGATCTCGATATGCCAAAAGTAATCGCATGAAATATATAGTAAAAGCCAGTGTGATGTGTGTGGCTACAACTAGTCTGACTACACGTCCTCATATAACATATCAAGGAGGCACCATCTTACCAGATTAACCATTCGACTTACCAATGCAGTGTGGGAAGAAAGAAGTATTGGGACTGCGTATCCAAGCAATTGATGCCATGGACTCCTTCGTACAACCTTGTAAGCGAAAAAGAAGTTGCAGTGTGCGTGTACAAAGAACTAGCGTAAGTTCAGTTAGCTGCTTCTCGGAATTTTAGTTAGCCACTTATTACAAAATTGTTCAATTACGGTGCTTGGCTTAATTTAGTTTGCTACTAATTACATAATGCCACAGCCTGTTAATCCTATTATACACTGCACCTATCTATGTGTTTGATACTTACTGTTAAGAATTACCTGTTTGCCTGAACTTAAATAGCTACTTGTTTGTTTAACTGCTTTGCTGCTACAACAACGGGTTACAATGATGTTAATAACTACTTTTTAGCATCGAATTGAAACTCTTTAATTCCTTGTTTGTTTCACTGGTTCGCTGTTATAACTCCCAGTTGAGATGTTTTGCTAACTTCAACTTTTCTGAATCCAATCGGAACTTTAATGGCAAAACAGGTTAGCCCAAGATCAAAGAGCGAGGTCCCCATGGACGTTGTATCATCCCACAGTAGTGGCACCGGCCCAATCGTGCATTATGAATTGCCACCTGCAGATGCTCTAGAGGCTAAACTAGTGGTAGAAAGAGATTCTGCTTCTGCACTTAGAGATGAAGTTGACATGTTGAGGAAGCAAACAGCACAATCGGTAGCAGTACTCAAGACAACCATTAAAAATTTGGTGGATTTCAAAATGAAACAAGCTGAGACTGACCACATTGTTAAGGTCCTGAAGGAAAAAAAGGAAATTAAATTCCCACTTGGTAAATCATAGGTGAAATGTTCTTTCCATCGTTGAATAACATTTGTGTTGTTTGTTCATGTAATCAATCAAACCATTTGTTTTAGAGATCATGTAATAATTGTTTTTTGTTTTTTTTGGTTTGTAATTTTATTTGACCACAAGTCTGTATTAATTGATAAGACTCGGAGACATTTCATTTTGATTGCTGTGCCAGACCTAGAAATATGCCAATCGGGCTGAATGTGCATTCAGCAAAAATAGTAGTATAGATGGACCCTAAGTGGCACGCATCGGAAAGGGCGAAGATGCTATAGTAGCTTGGCTAAAGAAAGGATGCTGTTGTAGCAAAGAAAAGTACAGCGGCCTGGCTTATGTATGTTAGTTGATATTATTGATCCATATACTCTATAAGTGTTTATATGTCTGTTAGTTCTGTACATTCTTGGTTGATTCACTCGGTATTTGAATCTTGATACATCGCTTGTGTACATATCTAAATGGGAGTACACATTATGCTGCGTGTGTCATTTGAGTTGGACATGAAGTGTTCCAAATATTCGAATTCACCTTAAACTGGATTCTAGCTTCTAAATTTGAGTATCGGAATTTGTAAACCATATTCATATATGACAGTGGAATACATCTTTGTCGTCCTTTTGAAGATATATAAAAACACATAGAATGATTTATAAAGCTTCGTATAGGAATACAAAATGGATTCGAATTTAGTTGCCAGGGTAAACGTGGATGCGTATTGTCCCAAAATTCGAAAGAAGCGGCAAAATGTCCACTCCCACGTCGGCTGCCCAAAGCCAAGTGTTTGGGAGATGGAAATTACTGTCTACCCATTACACGGACAATCCATCGGCCCGATTTCCACTGCTCTAAATAGGGGTAGGATAGTAACTTCAATAAGACGTGACACGACCGCCTCTGAGCCCATTCCGACACGGTGGGCACCAAACATGGGCAGCAAAACACATTTGATTCAAGCTCGTCCGAAAGACCTCTGTTTCTCCCTCCATTTCCCCATTCATACACGGTGGGCGGCAAAACAAACTCGACTCGGCCGAAATCGATGTAGGCAAATATTTTCAATAGGGGCAGGCTTCTAACTTCACTCAGACGTGATACAACCGCCCTACCTCTCAGCCCCGTTCATACACCGTGGGCGCCAACCATGGGCGCCAACCACCCTCTCCTCGCCCGAAATCGCTCTGGGCAAATATTGGCGAGATGCGAGATTACCGTCGTATCCCCAACCGACAAGACGTCCAAATTTTAAACGATGGCTAAGTTCGTAACTTTACCATATTTCAGACAGGCCCGTCCCAAAAACATGGTTCCCCATACCTCTCCCTCCATTTTCCCATTCATACACCGTCCGCGCTAGAACACCATCCCCACACCAGCCTCCGTCCGCCACCCCATCCATCGCCGCCGTCCTCCACCACATCCATCGTCGTTGTCCTCCACCACATCCATCACCACCGTCCTCCACCATGCCGGAGCGCCTACCAAGACCGCGTCGTCCACTGCTAGAGATGGACATTTCTCATCCACGGCGACGGACCAAGAGCCTTGCATCATGTCCTCTCGGTTCATCGGCGCCATCGTCCTCTTTGCCGGGGCCGCTCACACGACCTTCTCTTCCACCGCGACGAGACTTATCCCCCGATGCACCCGTCTACCGTCGCAGATCTGCTTCAACGCCACCGACAGCCATCGCAGCCCCGATGCCTACACGGCGCCGCAAGAGAGGTGGTACTTCATATCTCCTCAACTTTTTGATCTCAACCAGAAAATAGATCTTAACTTGATTACTCTACTTTGTTTTCAGCTCTTAGAATTTAGTTCTTAGTTCGAAGCAAACAATGGCTGCTAAATATCATTTCTCTGGTTTCCCCCTTTTATGATCACTATACGATCAGAATACGTGCTTCGTGTCATAATAGCACTGCTCGACCCATCAAGCTAAACAAGCTTAGTTGTTCAAATACAAATCTGATATTATTAAAACAGATTCGTTTAGTTGGTAAGCTAAATGTTCCTAAATTAGTTTCGAAAATGCATGTTCGCTGCTCGGGTGTGTATCTCTACAGGGTGCCCACGGTGGGCCGGCCCACCCTGGGATTTTGGGTCGTCCCAAGCCCCGATTCCCCTCTGTTCTGCTGCGCGCTTCCGATCTCTACACGCCCCCAGCCGCCTGCCTCGCCGGCGACTTGCCGTCCCAGGACGGCATGACTCTAGGAGGAGACACTGGACTAACAGGAGGTCAGGAGCCGCTCGCCCAACAGCGTCACCGCTGCCCAGGCGCGCCGCCGTGCCTACCTTCCCAGTCCGTTCAGGGCTCAGGCGTGCAGCACCCACTAAGCCAACCCGATTTATCCTGAGATAAGTCATCAACACTCAGCAGCCACTCCTCATCACCCATTTTCTAATTGATTCATTACTCATTGGGCAGGACTGTCATTAGGGTTTGTTGTGTGCTCAGTGCTACCTACACTTAATGGTTCAGATGTATTTCGGTAATCTTTAGTACCTGTAAAGTTCACAGGGTTTTCAAAATTCCGGCCCTGGAATAGACACTAGTCATTTTGGATTGTTGTTCGTAGTGACATTGACCCAGATTACTACTGCAAGCCAGGTTTGTTGAAAATTTTACTTGTCTTTCTTACTCATTCGATATAATATCCAATTATTCACGTTGATTAGTTGCAAACAATAAGTGCTAGACAAACTTCTTGATTCAGATTTTGGACGGTCTCTTACTGCAATTACAATTCTGCATACTTGTCCTAGTGAGCTCACAAGTAAATGATTGATTCACTACATCTATGCTTGCCTTGTCATATTTGTTGTCAATATTCTTTTAGGGTGGACCACCCTGTTTCTATATATTGCAACCGTAGATATGAGTGAATAGTATTTCTCTATGTGATCTCTTCCATCATGTGTGGGCAACGAACACTGCATTGTATAGAAAGAAAGTGTCATTTCCAGCTTTTACATAGGCTTCGATCTTTTACATGGAATACAATCTGCCTACTTGCTTTGTGTTGCACTACCAACACTCCACCCTTGAAGCTAAACATTATGCCACTCATAATTCCGTAGTTTATTTGTTCAAATACGAATTTCATATAATTCTAATGTTCCTACTTCAGTTTTGAAATGTGTGTCTGCCTGTTATAGAGACATAAGGGGTTTGTATTTCTGTGTGTGGTCTGGTCAGCCCGGTTGGGGGGTGAACTTTGCATATGCAGGGGTTTATAGGGAGACACTCTTCGAGTTGAATCCGCAATGCTTTCCATAGATAATCTGACTACTTTTTATGTTTTCATGAATCTCAGATTCTGAGCAGCATCATAATGATTATGAGCTTGCGCGCATGAAAAGAATAAAGCAGAATAATGCCCTGGCTGTCAAACTTGGCATTAAGGGACTGAAATTAAGTCTGGATGCAATGCAATGCAAATGCTCTCCACCTACAGATTCATGCTCAGAATATGATCCTAACAGTGATTCGGAGCTAGAGGGAGACCTAAATCAATGTAGCTCCCTAGTGGAGGAGTCAGAGGAAGATGCCCTATCTTATTCACCCATCAAGGTGCTTGCTCTAACTTTCCAAGGTTATATTTGTCGCACATATCTTGCAACTGATGCTTTGCATTGCTTCTACTTTGTTGAACTGCCATTAGCTTAGTTTACACATCGTGTATGTGAATAGGGCCTGCCTATCCATTTGCAGTACATATTCCATCTGTCATCATACCATATTTGTCCATTCAAATGTTGTTCTTGTGTATCAAACGTTCAAAAGGAAGAGGGCGATTGCTGATCGTGGAGGAGCACAAGCAAAGTATTTGGAAAAGGTAGTGGCACCTGATAAATCAAATAGCCCATTAGGTGTAGTTGCAATATCACCTGACCCACAAAACACCCCAACTCTAGCAGACTCTAGCCCTACTACACTGGTCATTTCTGATGCCCCAACTCAGCAGACCCCAACTGCAGCAAACGTTATGATTATGCCAGTTGACATAGCACCAGCTCTACGATGCAAAACCCCCATTCCAGAAAAGAGTACACCAAATCCAGTTGCCAAATCCCTTTTCGAACCAGAGAGAGCCCCAATTGCAGCAAATAGGACCCCTGTTCCATTTCTTCCCAGTTTAGAAGACAAAGCTTATATTGTTGTCAGGAACTTTGTGCGCATCTTTCCTTCATGGAAAGATTATACCGCAGACACAGAACAATTTCCATTCTTCCTCCGCAACTTACCCGTAAGTAATGTACTAATGTTATTCATGGTCATTACTGCATATGTTTCTGCTGACAGAAGACACACGATTTCATTCTTTTAAATAGGTGAGGACCAAACTGGATTGCGAAGACGAGCAAGGTTTGGTTGCGCTTTTCAAGCACTCGTTGATGAAGTATCATTCCTACCTGAGGCAAGCGCACTTCGATGGCAAGCCTCTAAACGAAATTTCCGTAAAGTCTTCGGTGCTACATTTATCCGACGGTGACTGGAATAATCTTGTTACACATTGGTCTCGGCTGCAGCGTAAGGTACTATCTATGATATCACATCACAATTTGAACTACATTTCTGCATTTGCCTTAACGTCTCACTTGTACGAGAACTGTTAGCAGAAGAACATTCGTTCTCAAGGGACCACAGAATCTCGCAACTATACTGCACACTGCATTGCTCTTGTGAGTACCTCTTGCCATGTATGACCATACTTACTTTCATAGCTGTTTGATTATGTAGCATCACTGCACATGTTAGCCCCGTTATCGTCCATTTGGTGGACATTATAAGATCCGTATGGAGTCTTACATAAATTTAGAATCAACCCAATGCTTTTGAAGAGGTTTAGCTCTGCAGTCCTCTTGTAAAGACTGAACGTCGTCTATGACTGTACTTACATTAACAGCTACTCCCTCCGTCCCATAATATAAGAACGTTTTGTACAGTACACCAGTGTTCAAAACACTCTTGTATTATGGGAAGAGGGATTGGTTCATTGTGTAGCATTCTGCATCTTATCTCCTCGCCCACCATTTACTAAAAAAGATCAGATCTATATTTAATCTTACCAAAAAGTAGAATACACAGACAATGCTAGTGCAGAAGTGTAGCCCATTGCTCTTGTCAGTACATTTTGTCCTGTAATGCTTGTACTTCCAGGGATTGGTAGTTGATTATGTAGCATCAATCTGCATCTTATCTTCATTATCCTCTATCCCTTCCAGTATTATCATATCTATAATTACTCTCTACAAAATGTAGAGTACAGGCAATGCTTATGAAGAAGATTCTGTGCTGAAATTCTTGAGTTATCCTTCCCTTGACATGGAGAAGGGCATTATAAAGCCGGTGTTAACTGTTAATGTAAGTCAATCCTTCTAAAGCCTTTATCCTCAACTGCAGTTTAATTTGCTCATACTCCCTATCATTTACTGCTGTTTAGTTTGCTGTTTCTACCAAAATGCATGTTCGCAAGAACCGTAAGTTCTAAGTTTTACTTGTAAAACCAAATTCCTTATTCCTACCATGCACATTACTCAATACTCCCTATATGTATGCTTGTTTTTGTGGATCTATAATCCAGTGTGTGGTGAAGCAGCCCACGTTTGCACCTTGTCGTCTCTTGTTTTATCTTACTGATGTGGCTGATGATATGAACAACATGCCATGCACATTAACCAAAATTGATACAATGATTTTCTTTACCCTTCATCTATGCTTGTTATGTTAACATGGTAGTCCAGTAGTGTGGTGAAGCTCCCCGCATTATGAACAATGCCAAATTATGCTATTGATATTTTGAACTTACTCTTTATTTTCTAATTTGAAAATTGATGGAATTGACAGCATAGTTATCATCTTTGTTTATACACGTGCAAAACCTGTCATCTCTCTGCTTTGTTTCAGGGTGATATACCTGATGGCATGCACAAGTCTGCTGAAGGCTGTGCGTAAAACCCAACATATATTGCAACAAAGAAGGCAAAACATCTTGAAGATAGCGATACAACCCCAAAGTCTTGTCTTGAAGCAGTGTTCGATTTACTTGAGACTAGCAGTCAGACAAGCTCACAGAATTCGTTGTCTGAATCAGTTCGACTTCTTCAGTCCCAAGTTCTAGCAGAAAGGCATTCTGCAACTCAACTTCGACTTGAAGTCCTATCTCTAAGAAAGATTACGGAGAACACCAATGAGATCCTCATCGCTAAACAGCTACACCTGGAAGCTATGACCGACATGCTAGGCCAGTCTCATAGCCTTGCTCAGCAGCTTGCGCAGCAGTTCCCGCGCAAGGCTAACCTTTCTTGAACTGTCTTGGAAGTGTTCTTGGTTCAGTATTATTTTGTTACGCTGCAATGGTGCCCAGTTTTTGTAATCTGCTTCTTCGTTGCGCTTTATGATCACTGGTGGCGAACTTCGATGCCCAGTGGATGTAATATACTATAAATCCTTTATTGTATAGTGTAGGTTTATTCTTAGTTATTATGCCGTAATTTCTTTATTGTATAGAGTAGGTTTATTCTTAATTCCTACTAGTTACTGCCATCATACGCTATCTGAAAAAAAATCAGATGTAGTCGATCGGGCTGAAACATTCGCCTCTAACGGGCCTGGTGTTTAGCTGGCCACAATTGGGCCGGTCTGCATCTTTATTGGGCCCGAATGATTGGGGCCTTCACACTTTGCGCGAGGCCCACAACTTACACCGGCCTATATTTTAGTTGGGCCTTTTGTGGACCGAGCGCTTAATTTGGCCCAGGTAGCGTTGGGCCATTAACAGGCTGAATATTGTACTGGCCTGTTACGGCCCAGATGAAACAATGGGCCTTTAGCAGGCCGAAATGCATATTGGGCCTCAATTTTCACTAGTCGTCGATGGGCCTTCAGCAGGCTGAAATGTAGACCGGGCCTTTTTGGGCCCAGTTATATCACGGGCAGTTACCAGGCCGAAACATATCTCGGGCCTTAGTTGGCCCACTGATATCATGGGCCCTTAAGAGGCTGAAAGCTTAGTACAGACATCAACGGGCCAAATTATGCGACAGGCCTTTAACAGGCCCAAAGACACGTTGGGCATAACTGTTGCCACCTTTATCACGGGTCGTTAGTGGGTCCGATGTCCCGTCAGACCATATATGGCCCATGGGCAGCACGGGCCATTCCCAGGCCGAAAGTCACACCGGGCTGAAAGGGGCCCATGTCTACATCGGGCCTCTAACAGGTCGAAAGTCACTAGGCTGTAATTGGGCCCAAATATTCGGTGAACAATTAACGGGCCAGATCTAGCTTCGGGCCATACATGGGCCCAAATATTCGGCAAACAATTAACGGGCCAGATCTGGCTTCGGGCCATAAATGGGCCTTTATTAAGCAGGCCATTATTGGGCTGGCCCAGTAGTACCTGAGTAAGAACTATGGGCCTTCGACTGGGCCGACCTTTTTAACCTATATGGGCCTGTGTTGGGCTGTGCCATGTGTCGATGTATCATAGGCGCTTTGGGTCCAGTGAGTGGATGACATCTGTCCCAACGGTGAGCCGACACATGTTTCCTCCAGCCAATGATTATTTTACGCGTGGAAAATCCCCATTGGTCGGGGCTATTAACGGGTTATCAGATCCAAAACCGGACCCGATAGCTTAACGGCGTTCCGTTACGGTGGATGCCACGTGTCGGTCACCCTTGATGAAAGCACTTCTGTGACGCGCGATTTATCGTCATGGAAGTGGACACTTCCGTGATGATAATTTTGGTAATGTCATGGAACACTTCTACGACAGCACAGGTATGACTATCTTGATTCTGTCATAAATTTATCATGGATGTACATGCATGACAGAAAACGTGACCTACTGTGACAAACACGTATCATCACGGAAGTGTATATTTTTGTAGTGATACTTACGCTACTTTGCTGCATCACCCTTTCCTCTTCAAGGGAAAACCAACGCATGCTCAAGAGGTAGCAAGAAGGATTTCGGGCGCCGTTGCCAGGGAGGTCTATGCACAAGTCAAGACATACCAAGTACCCATCACAAACTCTTCTCCCTCGCATTACATTGTTTTCCATTTGCCTCTCGTTTTCCTCTGCCCCACTTCACCTTTTCCTTTTCTTCGCCTTCTTCACATATGACTTTTTGTTTCTGTTTCCATGTTCCTTCTATTTGCTTGCATCTTTGCTTGCTAAAAATCTATTGATATGGATTTACTTAAAGTGTTCTACTTGGATCATCTTCGATCAATATGTGCTCTTGCTGAAACCCCAACTAGTTTAGTTGAGGGAAAATCTTTAGATGAGCATGCTCATTTTGTGCGTCATCGTTTGTCTGAAAAAGGGAAGCTCTTATGTTATCAAATAAATAGTTTTCTATGCTATGCTTGGAATCTTTGTGAAATTTATGATTTTACTTGTTGCTCTAAGAACCCTAAAAAACACCTTCCCTACCTATGTGAGTTTAATGATAATGAAATATTATCTTCTTATGCAAAGGGTGTTTATATTTACTATGATATCGAACAAATTGAAGATTTTTTTTTGTTTTTAAGGGTGCTTATGAAGGCGCTTCTTTGATTGAAAAGTATGATATTACTCTCTACAAATCTGAAAATTTTGACATACTTAATTATTGCTATGAAAACTATGCCCATAATGTCTATGTCAAAGAACTTATGACCGTTGCTTTGGAAGAAAATAATGATATGCATGAATCTATAGATAATTGTGATTCCAATGATTTGATTAAAATATCCCTTGGTGAACATGATGCTTGCTATTCTTATGGCCATGATGCCAATATTTATGAAGACGAATTTGCTATAGCTCCTTATGTTAAACATGAAATCGTTGCTATTGCACCCATACTTGATAGTTCCTTCGATGAAAAGCATGATTTCAATAATCTTATTATAAATTCTCTTGATGTCAATGATACCTCTTGACCATGCGTTGGTTTTCCCTTGAAGAGGAAAGGGTGATGCAGCAAAGTAGCCTAAGTATTTCCTCAGTTTTTGAGAACCAAGGTATCAATCCAGTAGGAGGCCACACGCAAGTCCCTCGTACCTACACAAACAAATAAGAACCTTGCAACCAACGAGATAAAGGGGTTGTCAATCCCTTCATGGCCACTTGCAAAAGTGAGATCTGATAGAGATTATAAGATAATATTTTTGGTATGTTTATGATAAAGATTAAAAGTAAAGATTGCCAAATAAACGGCAATAGAAATAGCTAGTTGACGGGAGAATAATATGATGGAAAGTAGACCCGGGGGCCATAGGTTTCACTAGTGGATTCTCTCAAGATAGCATAAGTATTACGATGGGTGAACAAATTACTGTCGAGCAGTTGATAGAATAGTGCATAATTATGAGAATATCTAGGCATGATTATGTATATAGACATCACGTCCGCGACAAGGAGACCGACTCCTGCCTGCATCTACTACTATAACTCCACACATCGACCGCTATCTAGCATGCATCTAGAGTATTAAGTTCATAAGAACAGAGTAACGCATTAAGCAAGATGACATGATGTAGAGGGATAAACTCAAGCAATATAATATAAACCCCATCTTTTTATCCTCGATGGCAACAATACAATACGTGTCGTTTCCCCTACTGTCACAGGGATCGAGCACCGCATGATTGAACCCAAAGCTAAGCACTTCTCCCATTGCAAGAAAGATCAATCTAGTCGGACAAACCAAACTGATAATTCGAAGAGACTTGCAAAGATAACCAATCATACATAAAAGAATTCAGAGAAGATTCAAATATTTTTCATAGATAATCTTGATCATAAACCCACAATTCATCGGATCTCGACAAACACACCGGAAAAAGAGTTACATCGAATAGATCTCCAAGAAGATTGAGGAGAACATTGTATTGAGATCCAAAGAGAGACAAGAAGCCATCTACCTAATAACTATGGACCCGAAGGTCTGTGGTAAACTACTCACACATCATCGGAGAGGCTATGGTGTTGATGTAGAAGCCCTCCATGATCGATTCCCCCTCCGGCGGAGCACCGGAAAAGGCCCCAAGATGGGATCTCACGGGTACAGAAGGTTGTGATGGTGGAAATAGGGTTTCGTGGTGCTCCTCGATGGTTTCGGGGTACGTAGGTATATATAGGAGGAAGAAGTAGGTCGGTGGAGCCACGAGGGTGGGGGCGCGCCCACGGGGGGCAGGCGCGCCTCCCTGCCTCGTGGCCTCCTCGGTTATTTCTTGACGTCCACTCCAAGTCCTGTGGATCACGTTTGTTCCAAAAATAACTTTCCCGAAGGTTTCATTCCGTTTGGGCTCCGTTTGATATTCCTTTTCTGTGAAACACTGAAATAGGCAAAAAAAACAACAATTTGCACTGGCCTTGGGTTAGTAGGTTAGTCCCAAAAATAATATAAAAGTGTATAATAAAGCCCATTAAACATCCAAAACAGAATATATAATAGCATGGAGCAATCAAAAATTATAGATACGTTGGAGACGTATCAAGCATCCCCGAGCTTAATTCTTGCTTGTTCTCGAGTAGGTAAATGATAAAAACAGAATTTTTGATGTGGAATGCTACCTAGCATATTCTTCAATGTAAATTTCTTTATTGTGGCATGAATGTTCAGATCCGACAGATTCAAGACAAAAGTTTAATATTGACATGAAAATAATAATACTTCAAGCATACTAACAAAGCAATCATGTCTTCTCAAAATAACATGGCCAAAGAAAGTTATCCCTACAAAATCATATAGTCTGGCTATGCTCTATCTTCACCACACAAAGTATTTAAATCATGCACAACTCGCTTGCTCACGAAGACCTAGGGCATTTTGAGGAAACCCATCATTGGAATATACAAGCCAAGTTCTGTAATGTAAAATTCCCACTAGTATATGAAATTGACAACATAGGAGACTCTCTATCATGAAGATCATGGTGCTACTTTGAAGCACAAGTGTGGAAAAAGGATAGTAACATTGTCCCTTCTCTCTTTTTCTCTCATTTTTTTATTTGGGCCTTCTCCCTTTTTTTCTTTTTGGCCTCTTTTTCTTTTCTTTCGTCCTGAGTCTCATCCCAACTTATGGGGGAATCATAATCTCCATCATCCTTTCCTCACATGGGACAATTCTCTAATAATGATGATAATCACACTTTTATTTACTTACAACTCAAGAATTACAACTCGATACTTAGAACAAAAATATGACTCTATGTGAATGCCTCCGGCGGTGTACCGGGATATGCAATGAATCAAGAGTGACATGTATGAAAGAATTATAAAGGTGGCTTTGCCACAAATACGATGTCAACTACATGATCATGCAAAGCAATATGACAATGATGAAACGTGTCATAATAAATGGAACGATGGTAAGTTGCATGGCAATATATCTCGGAATGGCTATGGAAATGCCATAATAGGTAGGTATGGTGGCTGTTTTGAGGAAGGTATATGGTGGGTGTATGATACCGGCGAAAGGTGCGCGGTATTAGAGAGGCTAGCAATGGTGGAAGGGTGAGAGTGCGTATAATCCATGGACTCAACATTAGTCATAAAGAACTCGCATACTTATTGCAAAAATCTATTAGTTATCGAAACAAAGTACTACGCGCATGCTCCTAGGGGGATAGATTGGTCGGAAAAGACCATCGCTCGTCCCCGACCGCCACTCATAAGGAAGACAATCAATTAATAAATCATGCTCCGACTTCATCACATAATGGTTCACCATACGTGCATGTTACGGGAATCACAAACTTTAGCACAAGTATTTCTCAAATTCACAACTACTCAACTAGCATAACTCTAATATCACCATCTTCATATCTCAAAAAAATCATAGCTCTTATACCCTCGTGGGCCCCTCGTAGCTCCACCGACCAACTTCTTTCGCCTATATATACTCTTATACCCTAAAAACATCCAGGGGAGCCACAAAACCACTTTTCCACCGCCGCAACCTTCTGTACCCGTGAGATCCCATCTTGGGGCCTTTTCCGGCATTCTGCCAGAGGGGGATTGGATCACGGAGGGCTTCTACATCAACACCATAGCCTCTCCGATGATGTGTGAGTAGTTTACCACAGACCTTCGGGTCCATAGTTATTAGCTAGATGGCTTCTTCTCTATCTTTGGTTCTCAATACAAAGTTCTCCTCGATGTTCTTGGAGATCTATTTGATGTAATAATTTTTGCGGTGTGTTTGTCGAGATCCGATGAATTGTGGGTTTGTGATCAAGATTATCTATGAACAATATTTGATTCTTCTCTGAATTCTTATATGCATGATTTGATATCTTTGCAAGTCTCTTCGAATTATCAGTTTGGTTTAGCCTACTAGATTGATCTTTCTTGCAATGGGAGCAGTGCTTAACTTTGGGTTCAATCTTGCGGTGCTCGATCCCAGTGACAGAAAGGGAACTGACACGTATTCTATTGTTGCCATCGAGGATAAAAAGATGGGGTTCATATCATATTGCTTGAATTTATCCCTCTACATCATGTCATCTTGCCTAATGCGTTACTCTGTTCTTATGAACTTAATAATCTAGATGCATGCTGGATAGCGGTCGTTGTGTGGAGTAATAGTAGTAGATGCAAAATCGTTTCGGTCTACTTGACATGGACGTGATGCCTATGTTCATGATCATGCCTAGATATTCTCATAACTATGCGCTTTACTATCAATTGCTCGGCAGTAATTTGTTCACCCACCGTAATTTATGCTATCTTGAGAGAAGCCACTAGTGAAACCTATGGCCCCCGGGTCTACTTTACATCATATTAGTTTTCCGTCAACTAGGTATTTTTGTCGCCTTTTATTTTGCAATCTTTAATTTTCAATCTATACAACAAAAATACCAAAAATATTTATCTTATTATCTTTACTAGATCTCACTTTTGCAAGTGGCCGTGAAGGGATTGACAACCCCTTTATCGCGTTGGTTGCAAGGTTCTTGATTGTTTGTGCAGGTACTAGGCGATTTGCGTGTAGTCTCCTACTGGATTGATACCTTGGTTCTCAGAAACTGATGGAAATACTTACGCTACTTTGCTGCATCACCCTTTCCTCTTCAAGGGAAAACCAACGCATGCTCAAGAGGTAGCAGTGGGCCAGGGCAGTCAGACTCGTGCTTGGGAGCGGGTCGGTCCAGCAGCCGGACATGCTGGCTCGCCAGCGAGCTCGCCGAGCTTAGCAACGACAATTAGACTATGGACGTAGCTTCCGACCAGGAGCTGGCGCCACTGTCCAAGTCGGTTCATGCCGTGTTCACCATAGAGTAGGTGTGACCACACTTTGACGCCCTAATGGGGGAAGAGCTACCAGCGCAAGAGGACCTGTGCTGCGACCTCCGTCTCCTCAACGAGCACCGGTGAACAAGCGAACGACAATGCCATCGCGGACATGTGGCCCTATGATCCTAGCTTCCCGAATGAGCAGCAGGCGCTGTATCAGACCATCTGTAGGGCCTGCGAGGCCCTCTCCGTCGTCCTTCGAGTTGTTGCGCTCGCTGTGGCGCCGCCGTCTCACGTTGTCAACATGGTCAATGGACATAAGGAATGAGGAGATGACTTTCCTTGGAGAGGATGGCAGTGGGGACCCACCAGGGCGATAGCCGCACGTACGCAAGTGCCTCCTTATTATATACAACTCTATTTTTTGCTTCCTCCTGGTTTCCGTACATCACGGTCCCACACCATTGTCAACCTATGTAGTCAATAAACGAGAGAATTGCACAAGGAGCGGCTGACAGCTGGGACCAAGCAGCTCGAGCAGTATTTGTGTTTTTGAGGTGTGAGCACTGCAGAGTTTTTCTTGAGCGATGTTTTCGTTTTTTTAGACAAGAGCGATGTTTTCGTTGTTTTCAGAGGATTGCAGGGTATTAATTGGGCGGGTTGTGGCCCGTCTAACCCAGGCCAGATATCCGGCCCAGATATTAACTTTTTTCAAGCTAAAAGTGGCTAGCCCAGCTATACTTTTTTCTGAGGAATAACCAGGCAAGGTCAACTTGTTATTCTCCGCCCCGCTGGGCTGCAAATCTTTCCTAGGAGGGATGCATTAGGATTAACAAGAAAATGGGCTTTAAGAAATAATAAATGAGGTGTAATTATAAAAACTGGGCTGTAACTATAAAAAATGCACCAAACACGTAATTAGTTTATAAAATATTATTTTTTGATTTTGAAATTTTTAATTTCATTAATTGTTGCGCGCGCAATGTTTCATTGGATTTTTACGTAATACAAATTTATATTGAAATTGTATTTAATCTGACTAGAAATTTTGGGATAAAAATATTTCGGATCCCATCAAAATGTGGGAAATTTTATTTAATTCTATTTTGAACGGTTGGTTGAAATTATTCATTGTTGTCCTATCTAGAAAATGGGCTGTACTTCTAACAAACTGTAAATGGGCTGTAGTAAATTCCAATAGAATTCAAAAATGGACTGTACATTCTGACAAATCTCAAATGGGCTATAAGTTCTCTGCCACACACTTGTGGGCCTACTAAGTTGACGCGTCCCCTCAAAAAAAAAGTTGACGCGTATTCACGGCTTTATCAACTTATAGTCAACACACGGTTCTAGCAACAGTGGCCATTGGATGTCCATCCAACGGATGTCGTGCTTCTTCTTCAATTTCGGATATTCTAGCTTCACCCGCCCAAAAAATGATTCCTCCCCCTGACATCTGGGGCGCACCATTTCGGAGGCTGACCTGTGGGCCTATTAAGTTGACGCGTACAAAGGGCTTTGTCAACTTAGTCAATATAAACGATTCTAACTGCAGTGACCATACGATGTCCATCCAACGGTCGTCGTGCTTCTTCAACATCTGGTCTTCTTGCTCCAACCGCCCAAAGCAGCGCTGGTCGTGCCGCCTGCTCCTGCCTCTCGTGGCCGGCTATGCTGCCGCGGAGGCCTCACCGCCCCCTACTACTCCCACCGCTGGCGAGGCCCTGTGGCGACGGCAACCTCACACCACAGCTGAACCAGTGAACCCTCGTACTCCTCTCCGCGTGGGCATCCACTGCCGCGTCTTCCCCGGCTCCGCATCATTCCCTTCCTAGGCCTCGCCGTCGTCCACCGCCTTGGTGCTCTCGGCGCGGCGTGGTCAATGTGGTCAAAGAGTGACTTCCATTGGAAGAGTACTGTACGTTGAGAGGCTGACAGCTGGGTCCACGGCAGCCGCAAGGAAGTGCCTCCTTATTACGCGGAAAATAATGATTCCTCCACCTGACAGCAGGGACCCATCGGACGGGCCACCGTATCTCACATAAAAAATGTTTCCCCCCTGACTGCTGGTACCCACCAGGTACATCTTCGCACGCAAGGAAGTGCCTGACAGTCGGGACCCACCCGGTTGAAGCATATGTAGCGTTGTCATTCTGGTCGCGAACGTGTACGTACATACAATCGGTCTATCTGCAGGCTGCAGCGATGAACCGTGGCCGTGTAAGGAAGGGCACGTGTCATAGTAGGGGGGCGCACGTAGCATGTACACATACGTACAGTGGCCAGGGTGCAAGAAAGTAAATACGGCCACGTACGTACATACGGGCGGGGTCTCGAACGCCTACTCGCGCATACGTACGGCCAGGGCTCCTGTACATGGCGGGGTCGAAACGGAGAAACTGCATCATCGTCGTGTTCATGGGGAGGCAACGGAATGTGTCGTGTTCATCAGGAGGCAACGGAACGCGTGCTGTTCATCGGGAGCCAACCGGCTTGGACGGAACAACCGATGGAAACGAGGCCTGGCGTACCGCAGAACGGAGGAAACGGCCTTGTGTTCGACCAGCTACGGTCGAAACGGGATCCTGTTCATCAGGAGGGGTCTGGCATACCGCAAAACGGAGGAAACAAACTTCTCTTGGACCTCCTACGGTCGAAACGGGGTCCTGTTGATTGGGAGGGGTGTGGCGTACCGCAAAACGGAGGAAATGGACTTGTGTTGGAGCGCTACGGTCGAAACGGGGGTCCTGTTCATCGGGAGGGGTGTGGCGTACCGCAAAACGGGACTCCACGGGATATTGTTCATCTCCACCGTCGACCTCCTCCAGCCTCCACGGACTACTGTTCATCCACCATCGACCTCCTCCGGCCTCCACCTACGACTGTTCATCCACGGGCTCCTGTTCATCCAGCCTCCACCGCGCGCTCCTCCACCGGCTACTGTTCAACCAGCCCTCTCTACGGGGTCTTGTTCAACCACCCCTCCACGGGCTATTGTTCATCCAGCCCTCCACCGGCTACTGTTCAACTAGCCCTCCACGGGGTCCTGTTCATCCACCAGCTCGATCAATCAGGGTCCTGTTCATCCAACGGCAACAGCCTCTACTACCACGGGTTCCCGTTCATCCAACCCCCACCGGGAACTGTTCATGCAAACCCACAACAACGCTCATTGTTCATCAAGAGGCAGCAGGTTCGATCGGCTTCAGTTAGCAGCAGTGGCGAAGGAATCGCTCGATCGGGTTCAGTTAAAATCCCTCGATCGATCGCTCGGGTTTAGTAACGCGTAGCCTGCAGTGCAATCACTTGGGTTCAGTTAGAGCCCAACGCCTCGCACCCATGCGCCTACGTGTACGAGAGAAACATGCATCGCTCGGCCCCCGACCACCCACCGTAATCGGGAACTCCCCGATATTTTCCTTGCCCTCGCTCCTACCATGGTTTTCTCCATCATGGACGGCCCAAAGAATGTCATGCAGCTGCGTCTCAGGCCCGCCCAGGACGAAAAGCCCATTTTCTGTCATGATTTTTTGTTATAGAAGTAGGAGCCCACCACATCTATGATGATACCGGGTTTTGTCACAATTATCGTCATAGAAGTGTCATAAGCATGACAGAAACAAATTTCGTTCGGCCCAAAATGTCACGAATGTGTCTTTTTTTGTAGTGATATAGGGTCACCGGAAGGGGTTCCGGCCACCCTCGGCAAAGATATGGGCTTAATGGGCCAAGGGAGGGACAGACCAGCCCACAAGGTGCTGGTGCGCCACACCACCAGGCCGGCCAGCCCTAGGGAAAGGAAAGGGGGAGGTGATAACCCACAAGTATAGGGGATCGCAACAGTTTTCGAGGGTAGAGTATTCAACCCAAATTTGTTGATTCGACAGAAGGGGAGCCAAAGAATATTCTCAAGTATTAGCAGTTGAGTTGTCAATTCAACCATACCTGAAAGACTTAATATCTGCAGGAAAGTATTTAGTAGCAAAGTAGTATGGAAGTAACGGTAACGGTGGCAAAAGTAACAGTAGCAGTTTTTGTAGCAATCGTAACAGTGGCAACGGAAAAGTAACTAAACAAAGATCAATATGTGAAAAGCTCGTAGGCAATAGATCAATGATGGATAATTATGTCAGATGCGATTCCTCATGCAACAGGGTGACACAGAACTAGCTCCAGTTCATCAACGTAATGTAGGCATGTATTCCGAATATAGTCATAAGTGCTTATGGAAAAGAACTTGCATGACATATTTTGTCCTACCCTCCCGTGGCAGTGGGGTCCTATTGGAAACTAAGGGATATTAAGGCCTCCTTTTAATACAGTACCGGAGCAAAGCATTAACACTTAGTGAATACATGAACTCCTCAAACTACGGTCATCACCGGGAGTAGTCCTGATTATTGTCACTTCGGGGTTGCCGGATCATAACACATAGTAGGTGACTATTGACTTGCAAGATAGGATCAAGAACTCACATATATTCATGAAAACATAATAGGTTCGGATCTGAATTCATGGCACTCAGGCCCTAGTCACTACTGCAGGAGACTGCTAACGCGACACTACGATCAGAGACCCTTTGCCGAAACTATGTGCGATGCAATAATCGCAAACGGTGGTGTAAAAAACCGTCAAAAAAGGTGCAAAACGTTTGCGATGATGGCTGCATCAAACACGGTTAAGATTTTAGTTGTGTGTGCTATGCGGGGCATACGGTTAATCCATTCAAACTGTTTGCGATGAGGCAGAACAACAGAAACGGGCAGCCATAACAATGTGTGTGCGATGCAGCACACACGGTTAATTCATTCGAACTGTTTGCGATGAGGTAGAACAACAAAAACGGGCAGCCATATCAATGTGTGTGCGATATACGGCATATAGTTAACTCGGATGAACTGTTTTCGATTCGGGAACACAACAGAAACAGTTCAACTTAACAAGATGTGTGTGATACGTGGCAAACAGCCAACTCGGATGAACTGTTTGCGATGAGAAATTACAACACAGGCGGTCAATATAGTTACTTCGTGTGTGATTCTGTGTGTACAAAAAAAATTCAAAAATGCAAACTAGTTGCTTTCGGTGGCTAGGAGTATCGCACACAATGCGTCTGCAAGTACTCGTGTGCGATGATTAGTATGTTACACATACGTTTCCTTATGTGAACATGTGTGTGAATTAGCAATATGGACAATTAATATGCAAATGCCTGGTGGACATCGGGCACACGCTTAAACTCAATGAACTGTGTACGATACTAATACTTTCCATGAAAATTTATGAACTTGGGTAACAGCATTTGAGTAACATATATATAGTGGTTACACTATTTGATAAAAGGAGGATCTTCGTAACACGGTTTTCACAACCATACGGTCCATATCCACATACTTAACATAGTAACAACTATCACATTTTAAGAGGCTAAGGGCCAACAACCATATGGTCCATATCTACATACTTAACATATATAGTAACAGCTAGCACATTTTAAGAGGTTGACGGCCAACAACCACAACTATCCACTGGAAGCAGCTTGATCACGGTGACTCGGCATCTCGTCAATGAAAAGGAAGAGCCCTCCTGTGCCTTGGTAGAGCAGGAGTAGAACAGTGTCTCCAATTTTCCAATATGGATGCATTGCCACGAGAAGCGAGAACTTGTTAATTTGAATGGTTCCATTTTTGTGGGAAATGCAGTACCTTGCAATCACTTTGGCGTTATTAGCAGGCACAAGTGTAATTCGACCACGCCGGGAAATCGAATGCGAAGACTTTGCAAAATGTAATGCCAAGAGAAACACTTCGAACAAAGGTTTAGTGGTGGCGTTACCCACCGTATAGGAAGTATTAGACCCAGACACGGCGCACAATTATCGTGGCGCTCCGAAGTCAAATTCCCCATTAATGTATTCACACTCAGAATGTAAGTCTTCATTGATTGAATATATACATTACTTCGTGTGTTGCACATCTAAGTCATCAACATGCATAAGTGTTAGGATATGTGCCTAATCACAGGACATTCGAGGATTCCAAGATATTTAGCTCATACCGCAACTTGCAAAACCTTTTCTCATCCAAGGGCTTTGTGAAGATATCTGCCAATTAATCTTCAGTGTTGACGTGAATGATATCAATATCTTCCTTCATTACATGATCTCTGAGAAAGTGATGACGAATCTCAATGTGCTTTGTCTTCGAGTGTTGAACTGGGTTGTTGGCAATCTTGATGGCGCTTTCATTGTCGCAGTAGAGTGGTACTTGCTTCAGGTGGATGCCATAGTCCTTGAGTGTTTGCTTCATCCATAGAAGATGAGCGCAGCAAGATCCAGGAGCAATGTATTCAGATTCAGCAGTGGAGAGAGATACACAGTTCTGCTTCTTTGAAGACCAACAGACAAGTGATCGTCCCAGAAAGTGACATGTGCCTGATGTAGACTTGCGATCCACCTTGTCACCAGCATAATCAGCATCCGAGAATCCAACTAGATCAAACTCTGAGCCCTTTGGATACCATAATCCTAGTGTTGGCGTGTAAGCCAAATATCGAAGAATTTGCTTCACAGCTAAGTGATGCGATTCCTTTGGTGCCGCTTGGAATCGGGCACACATGCAAACACTAAGCATGATATCTGGCCTAGATGCACATAAATAAAGTAAAGAACCAATCATGGAGCAGTATACCTTTTGATCAAACTCTTTACCATTGGCGTCAGGACCCAGATGACTTTTGGTTGGCATTGGCGTCGTGTAACCTTTGCAGTCTTGCATTCCAAACTTCTTTACGTAGTCTTTGAGGTATTTCTCTTGAGATATGAAGATGTCGTTGCTCCGCTGACAAATTTGAAGACCAAGGAAGAACTTCAATTCACCCATCATGGACATCTGATATTGCTCTTGCATCATGTGTCCAAACTCATCACTGTATTTCTGGTTAGTGCAGCCAATGATAATGTCATCCGCATATATTTGGCACACAAACAGTTCACCAACATATGTCTTCGTGAAGAGTGTGGGATCCAGGGAACCAGGTTTGTAGCCTTTGCTCTTCAGGAAGTCTTTGAGTGTGTCATACCAAGCGTGAGGGGCTTGTTTGAGGCCATACAATGCCTTGTTAAGCTTGTATACCATATCAGGATGTTTTGGATCTTCAAAGCTAGGTGGTTGTGCAACATACACTTCTTCTTCAATCTTGCCATTGAGAAAAGCACTTTTCACATCCATCTGATGCAAAAGGATGTTATGATGGTTTGCATAGGCTAGCAGTATGCGAATGGCTTCAAGCCTAGCCACAGGAGCAAATGTTTCATCGAAGTCTATCCCTTCAACTTGAGTGTATCCTTGAGCAACGAGACGAGCCTTGTTTCTGACAACTTGACCATGCTCATCTTGCTTGTTGCGGCATATCCATTTGGTGCCTATTATGTTGTGCTTGCGAGGGTCAGGACGCTTGACTAGTTCCCACACATTGTTCAGCTTGAACTGTTGAAGCTCTTCTTGCATAGCTTGAATCCATTCAGGTTCCATGATGGCTTCAGCAACTTTCTTGGGTTCTGATATTGAGACAAATGCAAAGTTCCCACAGAAATTTGCTAGCTGTGTTGCTCTTGAACGAGTGAGTGGACCTGGTGCATTGATGCTATCAATTATCTTCTCAATCTATACTTCATTGGCAACACGAGGATGAACTGGACGAAGATTTTGCTCTTGCTGATCATTGTCATCATTTGGAGGATTGTCTTCAGGCTGAGCATTGGCTTCAGGTTGATTAGGTGTAGAAATGATGAGTTCCTCTTCAGCCTGTGCCTCAGAAGGTATGATCTCTCCAGTTCCCATGAGCTTGATGGATTCACTAGGTGGATCTTCATCTAGCACATTTGGCAGGTGCTCTCTTTGCGAGCCGTTAGTCTCATCGAATCGCACATCTACAGTTCCAACCACTTTATAGTGAAAGAGGTTGAAGACTCTATAGAAGTGCGAATCCTTTCCGTAACCAAGCATAAAACCTTCATGTGCTTTCGGTACAAATTTTGAAGTGTGATGTGGATCCTTGATCCAGCACCTAGCACCAAATACTCTGAAGTAACTGACATTTGGCTTCTTACCAGTCGGGAGTTCATAGGATGTCTTCTTCAGAAGCTTGTGAAGATAAACACGGTTGATGACATGGCATGCAGTATCAATGGCTTTGGGCAAGAAATTTCTTGGAGTCTTGTATTCATCAAGCATCGTCCGAGCCATCTCAATGAGTGTTCGGTTCTTGCGCTCCACGATGCCATTCTGCTGAGGAGTGTACGGAGCGAAGAACTCATGAGTGATGCCCAATGTATCCAGATAAAGGTCGAGGCCGGTGTTTTTGAACTCTGTGCCGTTGTTACTTCTGATATGCTTGATCTTGACGACATAGTTATTCATGGCACGGTTGGCGAAGCGTCTGAAGACATCCGGCACTTCAGTCTTGTAGAGGATTATATGCACCCACGTATATCTTGAATAATCATCAACAATGACGAAGCCATAGAGACAAGCAGTAGTAGTGAGAGTAGAGTAGTGAGTAGGACCTAATAAGTCCATGTGTAGCAGCTCGAAGGGTTGAGATGTCGTCATAATTGTCTTCGAGGGATGCTTGGCCCTAGTCATCTTTCCAGCTTCGCAGGCACCGCATAAGTGATCCTTCTTGAACTTGACGCCCTCGATGCCTATGACGTGTTTCTTCTTCGCGAGAGTGTATAGATTCCTCATGCCCGCATGTCCTAGCCTCTGATGCCAGAGCCAGCACTCTGAAGCTTTTGCTAGAAGACATACGGCAAGCTGTGGTCCTGCTGAGAAATCTACCATGTACAAATCATCTTTCCTATAACCTTCAAAGACTAGAGACTTGTCAGATTCCATTAGAACAAGGCAACAATATTTTCAAAATATCACGATCATGTTCAAGTCACAAAGCATTGAGACAGACATTAAGTTGAAACCAAGGGATTCAACAAGCATCACTTTATCCATGTGCTGATCCTTTGAGATTGCAACTCTACCTAGACCCAATACCTTGCTTTTACCAGTGTCAGCAAATGTGATGTGACTCTTGTCAGATGGACGTAAGGTTGAGTCCATGAGAAGACTTCAATCACCAGTCATATGATTAGTGCATCCGTTGTCCATAATCCATTCTAAAGACTTTGGTGTCATACCCTAAAGTACAGTTAGGGGGATAGGCTTCACCAAGAGTATTGTGAAGCATAAACATTTGATGGACAAGAGGATTATCAAAGGTCAGATCAAGGTTAGGACTGATAGGATGATTGGCAAGCGATTCAGGAATAAAATACATAGTAAGACCATTTGGGCATTTTATCTTGCGCAATACAAGATGTTTTAGGTCCCCAGCAATAGTATCTGACGCCTTTGATTTTCGGCTGGAGACCTTTCCCTGCAAAAGAGAGTTAAGTTTTCTTAACAACCCACATTTTCAGGGGTGGCTTCGAAGCAATGAGTCTAAGTGCAGCATCTGAGAACTTCGGCTTTGGAGCCCTAGCAAATAGCCTTGCAGGAGATGAATGATGCTCATATGAATAAGCAGAAAAGTTCTTAGTTCTATGAACATAGCGGTTTGAAGAAACACGCTCATATTCATAAGTCTGAGTATGATTTCCCTGCAAAACATTGGCGTTAGGGTGACTCTGGTGAGTCCTCTGTCTGTATGAAGCCTTTGGACCATATCAAGCCTTTGGTCTGGGGTTTGCCTTCTTCCCTTGTGGTGTCATGATGACATTCATAGGAAGATTCTCCAGACACTTTTTGGGCACCCAGATCTTCTTCATAGGTGGTCCATTCCTGCAGTTAGTACCAATGTACTTGGCAAACACTTCACCATTCTGATTCTTGAACAGTTTATAATTTGCATCAAAGGATTCATCAATAACAATCGGGTTAGCACAAGTGAACCCAGATAAGGTGGATGGATCCACTGAAGGTCCCTTTGCAGCAACCCATGTGGTTTTGGGGTACTCCTCAGGCTTCCAGTAAGAACCATCAACATTCATTTTCCTCTCGAACCCAACACCCTCTTTTCTAGGGTTTCATTTCAGAATCCGCTTTTGAGGACATCGCACAGTGTCTGATGCCCTTTGAGACTTTTGTACATCCCTGTCTCAAGCAATGTCTTCAACCTAGCATTTTCATCAGCAATAGTAGTGGCATCCTCAGCAGAGGGGTTAGTTACCACATCAATAGTTGAAGATATTGCACCAGTAGCAGCAGTAGAACATTCAGCAACAGAAGTAGCGTTATCACGCTCATGGCACTTTAGACATGGTGGTTCAAATCCTTCCTGAGTGGGACTGATCTGTTGAGCGCGAAGTGACTCATTCTCTTTTTGAAGATCTTCATGAGCCGCTCTAAATTTCTCAAGTTCTTGCTTCCTTTAAAGATAATCGTAGGAAAGCTTTTCATGAGTTGTTGAGAGCGTTTCATGACGACTTTCAAGTTCCTCATACTTAACATGAAGATTTTTTATGTCTTCAATTAAGGACTGAGATCGGGTCATTTCCGCGTCCAACAGGTCATTGCTTTTGTCTAACAGTTTTTGAATATGTTCCATGGCTTTCTATTGTTCAGTTGCAATTTTAGCAAGTGTTTTGTAGCTAGGTTTGGATTCACAATCAGAGTCATCTTCACTTGATGTTTGAAAGTAAGCATCGCGTGAGTTTACCTTGGCACCACGTGCCATGAAGCAGTAGGTGGGAGCGGAGTCGTCCTTGTCATTAGCATCAGCGTTGGTGATGGAGCCATTGTCTTCAGTGTTGAAGATGGACTTGGCAATGTAGGCTATAGCTAGACTAGACTTGCAACACCAGAGTCGGACTCCTCCTCAGACTCCACCTCCGCCTCCTCAGAAGTAGAGTACTCCTCTGACTCCATCTCCTTGCCAACAAAAGCACGAGCCTTGCCAGATGAGCTCTTCTTGTGTGATGAAGACTTCCATGAAGATTTGGAAGAAGACTTTGAGGATTTCTTCTTCTTCTTGTCATCAGAATCATATTCCTTGCTCTTTTTCTTCTTCTTGTTTTCATTGTCCCACTGCGGACACTTAGAGATGTAGTGACCAGGTTTCTTGCACTTGTGGCATGTTCTCTTCTTGTGGTCATGAGTAGAAGCTTCATCATTTCTTGAGCTGGATCTTGAAGACTTTCTGAAGCCTTTCTTCTTGGTGAACTTCTGGAACTTCTTCACAAGCATAGCAAGATCCTTTCCAATGTCTTCAGGATCACCAGAACTGCAGTCAAATTCTTCTTCAGATGAGGAAACATCATTTGCCTTCAAAGCGCGAGTTCGGCCATAGTTGGGACCATAGATATCTCTTTTCTTAGATAGCTGAAACTCATGTCTGTTGAGCCTCTCAAGTATGTCAGACGGATCGAGTGTCTTGAAGTCAGGTCATTCTTGAATCATCAGGGTAGGGTGTCAAATGAGCTGTCAAGTGATCTCAGGAGTGTCTGGACGATTTCATGCTTGGTGATTTCAGTGGCGCCGAGAGCATGAAGCTCATTTGTGATGTCAGTGAGGCGATCAAACATGAGCTGGACATTCTCATTGTCGTTTCTCTTGAAGCGGTTGAAGAGGTTGCGAAGAACACTGATCCTTTGATCTCTCTGGGTTGAGACGCCTTCATTGACCTTGGAGAGCCAGTCCCAGACTAGCTTCGACGTTTCCAGAGCACTCACACGGCCATACTGTCCTTTGGTCAGATGACCACAGATGATGTTCTTGGCAGTAGAATCCAGTTGAACGAACTTCTTGACATCAGCAGGGGTGACACCTTCACCAGTCTTGGGAACGCCGTTCTTGACGACATACCATAGATCGACATCAATGGCTTCAAGATGCATGCGCATCTTATTCTTCCAGTAGGGGTAATCAGTGCCATCGAAGACAGGGCACGCAGCGGAGACTTTGATTATCCCTGCAGTCGACATATCTAAAACTCCAGGTGGTTAAACCGAATCACACAGAACAAGGGAGTACCTTGCTCTGATACCAATTGAAAGTGCTAGTTATCTACTAGAGGGAGGGTGAATTGGCGATTTTTATGGAAGTCTTCAAAACATGGAAGTTTCAAAGACAAACAATCGAAATGAACCTATTAACATGCAGCGGAAGGTAGACTACACTAGGCAAGCCATAGTCTAGTATTCAAAGAAGTGAAAGCACGACGACTATGGGCAACTAGGTAGTAGTGATCAGGATGGAAGATAGTATGAAGCCAATCAGAACAAGCAGTTACACAGTGAAGTCAAACAGATAGTGCAAGCAGGCAATGAGTTCACGAAGACAAACTGTAAGGAAACAGAGGGAGAAGATATAACCAGTCTCTTGGTACGGACAAGGATTTGTTGGACCAGTTCCAGTTGCTGTGACAACTGTACATCTGGTTAGGGAGGCTGAGATTCAACTCAGAAGACCACGTCTTCACCTTATTCCCCTTGAGCTAAGGACGCCCAGTCCTCGCCCAATCACTCTGGTAAGTCTTCAAGGTAGACTTCCGAACCTTCACAGACTTCGTTCACCGGCGATCCACAATGACTCTTGGATGCTCAGAACGCGACGCCTAACAGGGTGGAGGATTCATAGTCCTCAAGTGTAACAAGTCTTCAGGTCATGCGGACAGAAAGACTTCAGTGATGCCTAACACTCTTTGGCTCTGGGTGTTTTGGGCTTTGTCCTCGCAAGGATTTCTCTCTCTCAAAAGCTTCGGAGGTGGGTTGCTCTCAAACGACAAAAGTCGTGCACTAACTCTAAGCAGCCACCAATTTATGGTGTAGGGGGTGGGCTATTTATAGCCACTAGGCAACCCGACCTGACTTGTCTGAAATGACCCTGGGTCACTAAGGAACTGACACGTGTTCCAATGGTCAGATTTCAAACACACGCGGCAGCTTGACTTGCGCTACAAGTAAAGCTGACTCATCCAGCTCTGGATAAGATTTGCTCTCATTGTCTTCGCTCGAAGACATAGGTTTTGGTTGAGCATCACTTTAGTCACTCTGACTTTGTTCACTTGGACCCCACTTAACAATACCGTGGTTCCTATGACTCAACAAATAAGAAAAGGAAACTACAAAACAACTATGTCTTCGCACTCCATAGTCTTCACGTGAATGTCTTCTCGAGTCATAAGCTTCGATGTGATTGTCTTCACATACCACCATTGTCTTCAATGTCTTCATACATTTTTAGGGGTCATCTCCGGTAGGTAAACCGAATTAATGAGGGACTACTACTCGTGTTATCCTACAATTCTCATAGACACATTAGTCCCTCAACCAGGTTTGTCGTCAATACTCCAAAACCAACTAGGGGTGGCACTACATGCACTTACAGTTACTGCCTAGGAACGGAGTCAGAATATGTAATGACCCACAAGTATAGGGGATCTATCATAGTCCTTTCGATAAGTAAGAGTGTCGAACCCAACGAGGAGCAGAAGGAAATGATAAGCGGTTTTCAGCAAGGTATTCTCTACAAGCACTGAAATAATAGGTAACAGATAGTTTTGTGATAGGATAATTTGTAACGAGCTACAAGTAACAAAAGTAAATAAGGTGCAGCAAGGTGGCCCAATCCTTTTTGTAGCAAAGGACAAGCCTGGACAAACTCTTATATAAAGGAAAACGCTCCCGACGACACATGGGAATTATCGTCAAGCTAGTTTTCATCACGTTCATATGATGTGCGTTCGGTACTTTGATAATTTGATATGTGGGTGGACCGGTGCTTGGGTGCTTTTCTTACTTGAACAAGCATCCCACTTATGATTAACCTCTATTTCAAGCATCCGCAACTACAACAAAAGTATTAAGGTAAACCTAACCATAGCATGAAACATATGGATCCAAATCAGCCCCTTACGAAGCAACGCATAAACTAGGGTTTAAGCTTCTGTCACTCTAGCAACCCATCATCTACTTATTACTTCCCAATGCCTTCCTCTAGGCCCAAATAATGGTGAAGTGTTATGTAGTCGACGTTCACATAACACCACTAGAGGCTAGACACCATACATCTCATCAAAATATAGAACGAATACCAAATTCACATGACTACTAATAGCAAGACTTCTCCCATGTCCTCAGGAACAAACGTAACTACTCACAAAGCATATTCATGTTCATAATCAGAGGGGTATTAATATGCATATAGGATCTGAACATATAATCTTCCACCAAATAAACCAACTAGCATCAACTACAAGGAGTAATCAACACTACTAGCAACCTACTAGTACCAATCCCGGACTTGGAGACAAGAATTGGATACAAGAGATGAACTAGGGTTTTGAGAGGAGATAGTGCTGGTGAAGATGTTGATGGAGATTGCCCTCTCCCGGTGAGAGGAGCGTAGGTGATGACGATGGCGATGATTTCTCCCTCCCGGAGGGAAGTGTCCCCGGCAGAACAGCTCTGTCGGAGCCCTAGATTGGTTCCGCCAAGGTTCCGCCTCGTGGCGGCGGAATCTCGTCCCGAAAGGTTTCTTATGATTTTTTCCTCGACGAAAGACCTCATATAGCAGAAGATGGCCACCGGAGAGCCAACAGGGGGCCCACGAGGCAGGGGGGCGCGCCCTGGGGGGAAGGGAGCGCCCCCACCCTCGTGGCCAGGTGGGTCCCCCTCTGGCGTACTTATTCCGCTCAATATTTTTTATAATTTCCAAAAGTAACTTTCGTGGAGTTTCAGGACTTTTGGAGTTGTGCAGAATAGGTCTCTAATATTTGCTCCTTTTCCAGCCCAGAATTCCAGCTGCCGGCATTCTCCCTCCTTATGTAAACCTTGTAAAATAAGAGAGAATAGGCATAAGTATTGTGACATAACGTGTAGTAACAGTCCATAATGCAATAAATATCGATATAAAAGCATGATGCAAAATGGACGTATCAACTCCCCCAAGCTTAGACCTCGCTTGTCCTCAAGCGGAAGCCGATAACGATAAATATGTCCACATGTTTAGAGGTAGAGGTGTCGATAAAAATAAAATACGGACATGAGGGCATCATGATTATTTTCATAACAGCAACATATAAGGATATTGTCATATGATTTCTTATGCTCAAGTAATAATCTATTCACAATGCAAAAGTACGAATCATAAACTTTATTGAGACCCAACAAACTACAATCTCAGTCATTGAAGCAATCGAAATTTATCATAACATCAGAAAGAGTCTATGTCAGAGCTTCCTAGCAAGTCCACATACTCAACTATCATTTAGTCTTTCATAATTGCTAACACTCATGCAATACTTGTGGTTACGGAGTTTTAATCGGACACAGAGAAAGATAGGGGCTTATAGTTTCGCCTCCCAACCTTTTACCTCAAGGGTAATGTCAACAATAATAACTCATGCTGACTTACATCCAATTAGATATATCTATCAGGATCTTTCCAACACCCTGTGCTTGCCAAAGGATAAAATATAAAAAAGAAAGGTGAGGATCACCATGACTCTTGCATAAGATAGAAGATAATAATAAAAGATAGGCCCTTCGCAGAGGGAAGCAGAGGTTGCCATGCGCTTTTATGGTTGGATGCACAAAATCTTAATGCGAAAAAACGTCACTTTATATTGCCCCTTGCGATATGAACCTTTATTATGCAGTCCGTCGCTTTTATTTCTTCCAGATGACAAGATCGTATAAAGCTTATTTCCTCCACACCAATCAATCATACATATTTAGAGAACAATTTTTATTGCTAGCACCGATGACAACTTACTTGAAGGATCTTACTCAATCCATAGGTAGATATGGTGGACTCTCATGGCAAAACTGGTTTAAGGGTTTTTGGAAGCACAAGTAGTATCTCTACTTGGTGCTAAGAATTTGGCTAGCATGAGGGGGAAAGGCAAGCTCAACATGTTGGATGATCCATAACAATATACTTTATCTCAGATATAAGAAAACATAACCCATTACGTTGTCTTCCTTGTCCAACGCCAACTCTTTAGCATGTAATATTTTAATGAGTGCTCCCAATCATAAAAGATGTCCATGATAGTATATTTATATGTGAAACCTCTCTTTCCTTATTACTTCCTATTAATTGCAACGATGACCAAAGCTATGCTTGCCAACTCTCAACAATTTTAATCATCATACTCTTTCTATGTGAAGTCACTACTTTTAATAAGATCAATATGAACTCTTTATTTCTTTTTATTCTTTTTCTCTTTTCTTTTATTCGCTCAAGATCATGGCAAAATAATCAAGCCCTTGACTCAACACTAATCTTTATTATATAGCTCACGGACTCGATTACATAAAGGGATCATAAAGCAAAACTCAAAACTAGATCATACCAAAACATTATTCTACTAGATCAAGATACTACTAATAGGATCGAACTAAGGAAAACGGTAAAGATAGGAGTGTGATGGTGATACGATACCGGGGCACCTCCCCCAAGCTTGGCAGTTGCCAAGGGGAGTGCCCATACCCATGTGATTATGTCTCTTTTGCTGGTGAAGAGGATGGTGGTGATGATGGATAGTCGCACATCGAGCGTAAGAGGTCCTCCAGCTTGCGGATAATGCCCTTGAGTGCAACAATATGCTCCTTCAACAAATTTTTTTCACGTGTGAGATACTTGTTTTGTATACGAGCTAACTCAATTATCTTGAAAGCTTCAATCTCAGTTGGGGTAAGAAGATTGTGATCAAGTTGAAGGATGTCTTCTGCTACCGGAGTTTGATCCTCCGTGGCCTTCTTGATCCCTTCATCCTTGTTGATCTCCATGGGTTCTTCCCTCTTCAGCTCTATCTTCATTAGCCAAGCATCATTGTCACCATTGTTGGAGGAGGGGGACGACATGATGCCTGGCCTTGACAACCCTGACAGGAAACAGCTCGAAACAAGAACAGAGGATATTTGCGTGATAGAGGAGTCAAAACCTTCGGGAGATTATATAATGAATTTTTACTGACCAAAATACGTATCGTGCAAGAAAACGGAGTCCGGAGAGCACACGAGGTGCCCACGAGGTAGGGGGCGTGCCCAGTAGGGTAGGGCGCGCCCTCCACCCTCGTGGAGGCCTCGTGTCCTTCCCGGACTGCTTCTTATTTTTCTATTTTTCGAAATATTCCAAAACGGAGAAATTTTGCCTTAAAAATTGTTTTGGAGTCAGTTTACTTACCGTACAACATACCTATTCCTTTTCGGAGTCTGAAACGTTTCGGAAAGTGTCCCTTATGTATTCCTCCGGGGTTACGGTTTCAATAACATTGGTTTCAACATTTATCGGATTACCTGAGATATAATGTTTGATTCTTTGACCGTTTACCACCTTTGGATTTGTGCCTTTGAAGTTGTTGATTTTTATGGCACCGGAACGATAGACCTCCTCGATAACGTAAGGGCCTTCCCGTTTAGAGAGAAGTTTTCCTGCAAAAAATCTTAAACAAGAGTTGTATAGCAATACATAGTCACCTACATTAAACTCACGCTTTTGTATCCTTTTGTCATGCCATCTTTTAACTTTTTCTTTAAACAACTTGGCATTTTCATAAGCTTGGGTTCTCCATTCATCAAGTGAGCTAATATCAAATAACCTCTTCTCACAGGCAAGTTTGAAATCATAGTTGAGCTCTTTAATAGCCCAGTATGCCTTATGTTCTAGTTCGAGAGGTAAGTGGCATGCTTTTCCATAAACCATTTTATACGGAGACATACCCATAGAATTTTTATATGTAGTTCTATAGGCCCATAATGCATCATCAAGTTTCTTGGACCAATTCTTTCTAGACCTATTGAAAGTCTTTTGCAAAATTAATTTGAGCTCTCTATTACTCAATTCTACTTGACCACTAGACTGCGGGTGATAAGGGGATGCAATTCTATGATTAACATCATATTTAGCAAGCATTTTACGGAAAGCACCATGAATAAAATATCGAGAATTGGATACAAGAGATGAACTAGGGTTTTGAGAGGAGATGGTGCTGGTGAAGATGTTGATGGAGATTGCCCTCTCCCGATGAGAGGAGCGTAGGTGATGACGATGGCGATGATTTCCCTCTCCCGGAGGGAAGTGTCCCCGGCAGAACAGCTCTGTCGGAGCCCTAGATTGGTTCCGCCAAGGTTCCGCCTCGTGGCGGCGGAGTCTCGTCCCGAAAGGTTTCTTATGATTTTTTCCTCGACGAAAGACCTCATATAGCAGAAAATGGCCACTGGAGAGCCAATAGGGGGGCCACGAGGCAGGGGGCGCGCCCCCCATCCTTGTGGCCAGGTGGGTCCCCCTCTGGCGTACTTCTTCCGCTCAATATTTTTTATTATTTCCAAAAATAACTTTCGTGGAGTTTCAGGACTTTTGGAGTTGTGCAGAATAGGTCTCTAATATTTGCTCCTTTTCCAGCCCAGAATTCCAGCTGCCGGCATTCTCCCTCCTTATGTAAACCTTGTAAAATAAGAGAGAATAGGCATAAGTATTATGACATAACGTGTAGTAACAGTCCATAATGCAATAAATATCGATATAAAAGCATGATGCAAAATGGACGTATCAATATGATATCATAATTGGTTGCTTAAATAGTGATCAATTGGTTGCTTAAATAGTAATATGACAGCATGGAGAAAGTTGAAAGGACACTAACCTCGATCAGACTTTGATCGGCTGATGACGTTGGGGAAGTAAACATCCATGTTAATTAGACCAGGCTGTGGTTCACGCACTAGAATTTTATTGCCAGCTTTCAGTTCATAACACTTAGACATTTTTCTCCAAAGGTCCGCAGTAAAATAGGAGTGACCATCTTTATCAAGTTTTACGCTAACCGTCATTGTAAATCCATGTTGCATTGTCAATATGACATCCTGGGAGTCATCAGCAAAGTAAAGCCCAAGATTTCCTTCTACTCCTGTTCTTGCAAAGCAAGGGATGTACTGCTTGGAATGAATATTAAGATCGTAAAGTAGATATACTGAAATAACTGAGCAAGATGCAAATATGGGAGTAACTGATAGAACATATCCATATATAGATGCAAGCAAAGTACAAAAATATAGAATTAAAAATAGATAATGTAACAAAGATTTGATGCAAATATATAGATAATGTAGCAACAGACGGTATATGTTCACAAATTTAGGCCATGCCGGCCGTGGTAGGTTGAGATTGAACATACCGAGCACTCCCTGAAGTCATCCGCAATGGTGAGATAGAACTTCGTTTTCGACTGGACACGACCACAGTTGCCCGATTTGTGCTCGCACTATGCACACATGAATGAACACCCACGAATCAGCTAGAACAAAAATGATTCCACGGCGATTTCTGCCGGTTGATTAACAGCGACGGACGGACTATGATAAGAGATGAGTGAATATTTCGCTAATTAAGTTGCTTACCTTCTCCATGAGAAAAATCCCTGGCCCAATCCCGCAGAAAACCCCAGTCGACCAGAGTCTAGAATGTTGGTGCAGATAGGCGGCGGAAAGCGGTGGAGGCGAAATCCGGTGCCGTTTGGAGCAAGACCTACGCCCGCCGCCAACAGCCATCGAGCTTAGGGTGCAGAGTTGCGGAGGAGTCCACGGCGAGTGAGCGGGGACGAAGTGGGCGAGGGTTTTCTTTTCCTTTTGCATGTGTGAGTGAACACACACGGTTCGCAGAGTCGACGGAGATGAATCGTGTGCGATAGTAAATCACCGAGATTGAATGGGAATCCAAATTTCCTTTGTCCTTCATCCATGAGTTTTTTTCTACGATGAACATAAACCCTACTAATCACCGTATTCAAATTTGACACTTTTCCGGGCTCATTTACAATATTTGTAGGCATTAATGCACGTAATTCAAATTCAAACAATCGGTGCATGAAAGGGTGCACAAGAACGGTCTGGAAAAACCATACTCGTGGTATTTAGCACATTCTCAAGCCTTTTACAAGGAATGGGCAGATATTTCAAGGAAATGTGTGGCAATAGTCAACCATAAACGCGTCGTTTACTCGGTTAACAACTATACAAAAAATGAAACACATGGTTGGAAAACATGACGCCTGGCGTGGTGCCATGGTATGGCCTCACCATGCCCTGGTAAAAATTGGAGAATGTTTTCCTTATGTCGTGATGCGCGCCTTTCATAAATCAAACCATCACCGAGGAAGTTTCATGGTTTCGAGGGGAAAATCACCAAGATTGAAGGGGGATCCAAATTTCCTTTATCCTTTGTCCACGAGTTTTTTTCTATGATGAGCATACAACCTACAATCACCGTGTTCAAATTTGGCACTATTCCGGGTTCATTTGCCATATTTAGGGGATTATGTGCATTTCCTAGGCATTAATGCACATAATTCAAGTTCAAACTATCGATGCTTGAAAGGGTGTACAAGAACGACCTAGAAAACCATGCTCGTGCCATTTAGTAAATTCTCATGCCTTTTACAAGGAATGGACAGATATTTCGATGAAATGTGTGGCAATAGTCAACCACAAATGTCTGTTTGTTGGGTTTTCAACTATAGAAAAAATGAAATAAATGCTCAAAAAACATGACGCCTGGCATGGTGCCATGGTATGACATCACCATGCCCTGGTAAAACTTTGAGAAGGTTTGGCTTATGTCGTCATGCACGCCCTTCATAAATCGAACCATCACCGAGGAAGTTCCATGCTTTCGAGAGGGAAAATCCCCAAGATTGAAGGGGAATCCTAATTTCCATCCTAGTTTGCTCAGTTTTTTTCCAACGATCAACATACCGCCTCAAATGCAACGTGTTCAAATTTGACATTTTCCCGGGCTCATTTACCATATTTAGGGGATTATGTGCATTTTCTAGGCATTCATGGACGTAATTCAAATTCGAACAATCGGTGCATGAAAAGGTGCACAAGAACGGTCTGGAAAACCATGCTCGTGTTATTTAGCACATTCTCATGCCTTTTACAAGGAATGGGCTGATATTACAAGAAAATGTGTGGCAATAGTCAACCATAAACGTGTCGTTTACTCGGTTAACAACTATACAAAAAATGAAACACATGGTTGGAAAACATGACGCCTGGCGTGGTGCCATGGTATGGCCTCACCATGCCCTGGTAAAAATTGGAGAATGTTTTCCTTATGTCGTGATGCGCGCCTTTCATAAATCGAACCATCACCGAGGAAGTTTCATGGTGTCGAGGGGGAAATCACCAACATTGAAGGGGGATCCAAATTTCCTTTGTCCTTCGTCCACGAGTTTTTTTTCTATGATGAGCATACAACCTGCAAATCACCATGTTCAAATTTGGCACTATTCTGGGTTCATTTGCCATATTTAGGGGGTTATGTGCATTTCCTAGGCATTAATGCGCATAATTCAAGTACAAACAATCGATGCATGAAAGGGTCCACAAGAACGGCCTAGAAAACCATGCTCGTGCCATTTATAAATTCTCATGCCTTTTACAAGGAATGGACAGATATTTCGATGAAATGTGTGGCAATAGTCAACCACAAATGTCTGTTTGTTGGGTTTTCAACTATAGAAAAAATGTAATAAATTCTTTAAAACATGACGCCTGGCATGGTGCCATGGTATGACCTCACCATGCCTTGGTAAAAATTTGAGAGGGTTTGACTTATGTCGTCATGCACGCCCTTCGTAAATCGAACCATCACCGAGGAAGTTCCATGCTTTCGAGAGGGAAAATCCCCAAGATTGAAGGGGAATCCTAATTTCCGTTCTAGTTTGTCATTAAGTTTTTTCCCACGATCAACATACCGCCTCAAATGCAACGTGTTCAAATTTGACATTTTCCTGGGCTCATTTACCATATTTAGGGGATTATGTGCATTTTCTAGGCACTGATGGACATAATTCAAATTCGAACAATCGGTGCATGAAAAGGTGCACAAGAACGGTTTGGAAAACCATGCTCGTGTTATTTAGCACATTCTCATGCCTTTTACAAGGAATGGGCAGATATTTCAAGGAAATGTGTGGCAATAGTCAACCATAAACGCGTCTTTTACTCGGTTAACAACTATACAAAAAATGAAACACATGGTTGGAAAACATGACGCCTGGCGTGGTGCCTTGGTATGGCCTCACCATGCCCTGGTAAAAATTGGAGAATGTTTTCCTTATGTTGTGATGCGCGCCTTTCATAAATCGAACCATCACCGAGGAATTTCATGGTTTCGAGGAGGAAATCACCAAGATTGAATGGGGATCCGAATTTCCTTTGTCCTTTGTCCACGAGTTTTTTTTCTATGATGAGCATAAAACGTGCAAATCACCGTGTTCAAATTTGGCACTATTCCGGGTTCATTTGCCATATTTAGGGGATTATGTGCATTTCCTAGGCATTAATGCGCATAATTCAAGTTCAAACAATCGATGCATGAAAGGGTCCACAAGAACGGCCTAGAAAACCATGCTCGTGCCATTTAGTAAATTCTCATGCCTTTTACAAGGAATGGACAGATATTTCGATGAAATGTGTGGCAATAGTCAACCACAAATGTCTGTTTGTTGGGTTTTCAACTATAAAAAATGAAATAAATTCTTAAAAAACATGATGCCTGGCATGGTGCCATGGTATGACCTCACCATGCCTTGGTAAAAATTTGAGAAGGTTTGGCTTATATTGTCATGCACGCCCTTCATAAGTCGAACCATCACCGAGGAAGTTCCATGCTTTCAAAAGGGAAATCCTCAAGATTGAAGGGGAATCCAAATTTTCTTTGTTCTATGCCCTGGAGTTTTTTTCTACGACGAACATACACCATGCAAATCACCGTGTTCAAATTTGGCATTTTTTCGGGCTCATTTACCATATTTAGGGATTATGTGTATTTTCTAGGCATTTAGCGCATATAAATCCAATCCAGTACAGGTGCACGGGTGTGATGTGATTGACGTCGATTGTCGTTCGATCAGGGCGCATCCAACGGTGCACACGCGCGATCCGCGTGGCTGGGGTTCCGGCCAATCATAACGCAACACACAATAGGCTCAGCGCACACTGTTTCCGGAAGGGTGGGAGATGAACCGTGTGCGATAATGAACGAGCAAAATTATAAGGGAAGCCGAATTTCTGTTGTTGCTTGTGGTTGAGGTCTTGAAGACCACCGCACTGTACGGCTGCCCGGCCCCTCCGTCCTAGAGCTCTCTCCAGGCGTCGTCCATGGCACCGCGGCACACAGTAACTGGTAAGGAAGCGATGGCATCCCGCCGCGCCGCGTTCCTCACCGCCCGCGACCGCACACATGGTAAGGAAGCGATGGCATCTCGCCGCGCCGAGTTCCTCGCTACCGCCGGCTAGACAGATACATGGGCGGACTTTGAGGCTGCCATGGCCGAATGGGTGGTGGATCTAGAGGCGGCCAAAGCCGCACAGAAGGAGTAGAAAAGGCAGAAAGCAGTCAAGAAAAGAGAGTCCCGCCGCCGCAAGAAAAAAGAGGCCGCACACCGTGGTGAGGAGAGCTTGGCGAAGATCGAAGCACGGTGGGCTGTGATGTCTACTACGCAACCTTCTTCTTGTAGACGTTGTTGGGCCTCCAAGTGCAGAGGTTTGTAGGACAGTAGCAAATTTCCCTCAAGTGGATGACCTAAGGTTTATCAATCCGTGGGAGGCGTAGGTTGAAGATGGTCTCTCTCAAGCAACCCTGCAACCAAATAACAAAGAGTCCCTTGTGTCCCCAACACACCCAATACAATGGTAAATTGTATAGGTGCACTAGTTCGGTGAAGAGATGGTGATACAAGTGCAATATGGATGGTAGATATAGGTTTTTGTAATCTGAAAATATAAAAACAGCAAGGTAACTAATGATAACAGTGAGCGTAAATGGTATTGCAATGCTAGGAAACAAGGCCTAGGGTTCATACTTTCACTAGTGCAAGTTCTCTCAACAATAATAACATATTGGATCACATAACTATCCCTCAACATGCAACAAAGAGTCACTCCAAAGTCACTAATAGCGGAGAAAAAACGAAGAGATTATGGTAGGGTACGAAACCACCTCAAAGTTATTCTTTCCAATCAATCCGTTGGGCTATTCCTATAAGTGTCACAAACAGCTCTAGAGTTCGTACTAGAATAACACCTTAAGACACAAATCAACCAAAACCCTAATGTCACCTAGATACTCCAATGTCACCTCAAGTATCCGTGGGTATGATTATACGATATGCATCACACAATCTCAGATTCATCTCTTCAACCAACACATAGAACCTCAACGAGTGCCCCAAAGTTTCTACCGGAGAATCAGGACGAAAACGTGTGCCAACCCCTATGCATAGGTTCATGGGCGGAACCCGCAAGTTGATCACCAAAACATACATCAGGTGAATCACGTGATATCCCATTGTCACCATAGATAAGCACGGCAAGACATACATCAAGTGTTCTCAAATCCTTCAAGACTCAATCCGATAAGATAACTTCAAAGGGAAAACTCAATCCATTACAAGAGAGTAGAGGGGGAGAAACATCATAAGATCCAACTACAATAGCAAAGCCCGCGATACTTCAAGATCGTATCACCTCAAGAACACGAGAGAGAGAGAGAGATCAAACACATAGCTGCTGGTCCATACCCTCAGCCCCGAGGGTGAACTACTCCCTCCTTGTCATGGAGAGCGCCGGGATGATGAAGATGGCCACCGGTGAGGGATCCCCACTCCGGCAGGGTGCCGGAACAGGGTCCCGGTTGGTTTTTCGTGGCTACAGAGGCTTGCGGCGGCGGAACTCCCGATCTATTCTGGTCCCCGATGGTTTTAGGGTATATGGAGATATATAGGCGAAAGAAGTCGGTAAAGGGAGCCACGAGGGGCCCATGAGGGTGGAGGGCGCGCCCAGGGGGTGGGCGCGCCCCCCGCCTCGTGCTCTCCTCGTTGATCTCCTGACGTGCACTCCAAGTCTCCTGCATTGCTTTCTTTCCAAAAATAACTTTTCCGAAGGTTTCATTCCGTTTGGACTCCGTGTGATATTCCTTTTCCGCGAAACACTGAAACAAGGAAAAAACGTAAACTGGCACTGGCCTCTGGGTTAATAGGTTAGTCCCAAAATTAATATAAAAGTGCATAGTAAAGCCCATTAAACATCCAAGATGGATAATATAATAGCATGAATACTTCATAAATTATAGATACATTGGAGGCAGCGGACTAAACCTCATTTACGAGGACACGCTCCACAAGATGAAAATAGACAGGAGCCGCATCGAGAAAAGCAGCACAACCTTTCGAGGTATCATTCCCAGCCGGGAAGCTCGGTGTGCAGGAAAAAATTACACTTGATGTGGTGTTCGGCACGCCGGTGAATTATCGGTCCGAAGAAATAACTTTCCAGGTGGCCCCTTTCAACAGTGGGTACCACGCCCTGTTAGGGCGAGAGGCCTTCATGCGCTTTCAAGCCATACCTCATTATGGGTATATGAACCTAAAAATGCCCGGGCCCAATGGAATAATCACCCTCGTCAGTGATCCGGACATAGCCCTCCGCGCCGAGAATAAAACCGCATCCTTGGCCCTCGAGGCATTGTCTCAGGCCCTTGCGGCCAAAGAACTAAGCGCACTACGCTCCACCATGGATAAGGACGATGTTATCCTGGACAAACGACCCAAATCCACTTCCTTCAAGCCAGCAGAAGAAATCGTCAAATTTCAGGTCCATCCAACAGACCCGAAAAAGACAACATCTATCGGAGCACAGCTCAGCCCTATAGTTGACGCCGCACTACGAGACTTCCTGCACGAAAACTGGGATATATTCGCCTGGCACCCTTCCGATATGCCAGGAATCCTGCGCGAGTTGGCCGAACATAGCCTCAACATACTAAAGGGATATAAGCCGGTCAAGCAAACTCTGCGGCGCTTTTCTGAACCCAAACGACAAGCTATGGGGGAGGAGCTAGCCAAACTCATCAGGCCGGATTCATCAAAGACATTAAACATCCAGACTGGCTGGCAAACTTGGTAATGGTACCAAAGAAGGATAAATCCTGGCGCCTATGCGTCGATTTCAAAGACCTCAACAAGGCTTGCCCTAAGGATCCCTTCCCTCTTCCCCGCATTGTTCAAATCATTGACGCCACCGCAGGTCACGACTCGCTATGCTTCCTTGATGCATATTCCGGATACCATCAAATCAAAATGAAGGAGTCCGATCAAGCCGCAACAGCATTCATTACACCATACGGGCCGTTTTGCTTCAACACCATGCCTTTCGGGCTCACGAACGCCGACGCCACCCACCAGCGCATGATCCAAACATGCCTCGAGAAACAGATCGGCAAAACAGTGGAGGCCTACGTGGACGACGTCGTCATCAAAACCAGACACGTCGAAACACTAATAGACGACTTGCGTCTCACATTTGACAACCTCCGCACATACGACATCAAGCTTAACCCGGAAAAGTGCGTCTCCGGCGTCCCCGCCGGTAAACTAATGGGCTTCATCGTTTCCAATAGAGGAATTGAAGCAAATCCAGCCAAAATCCGAGCTCAGACATAACTGGCCAGGCCAACCGAACTTAAGCAGGTCCAAAAACTCACTGGGTGCGTGGCAGCTTTAAGCTGCTTCATCTCCAAGTTGGGAGAAAAGGCGCTGCCACTCTATCGCCTTCTATGGCGCACCGACAACCTCGAGTGGACAGACGCGGCGACGACCGGACTGGAGGAAATAAAAGCCCTTCTGGCGAGCAACCCAATCCTGGCCGCGCCAAACGCCGGCGAGCCAATGCTCTTATACATATCAGCAACACACCAGGTGGTGAGTGCCGTACTCGTCGTCGAACGAGAACAGGACGGACACAAATTCCCGCTCCAGAAGCCGGTATACTATGTATCCACCGTCCTCACACCATGCAAATCCCGGTACCCTCATTATCAAAAAAATAGCGTATGCAGTCTTCATGGCATCGCGAAAATTGCGACACTACATTCAGGAGTGCTCTATCAGAGTGGCCTCCGAAGTGCCCCTCAATGATATAATTAACAACCGGGATGCAACGGGCCGGATTGCCAAATGGGCCATTGAGCTCCTGCCATTCGACATCACGTACAAACCACGAAGAGCCATCAAATCCCAGGTACTGGCCGACTTCGTCGCCGAATGGACAGAAGCCGAACTCCTAAAGAGTACGGCGTGTATTCCAACTGGGTGATGCATTTTGACGGCTCCAAGATGTTGGCAGGGCTAGGGGCGGGCGTCGTATTAACGTCCCCCATAGGAGACATCGTCCAGTACGTACTCCAAATATTATACACAGACTCCAACAAAGCAGCCGAATACAAGGCCTTGCTACATGGCCTTCGGATGGTCGTATCAATGGGCATACAATGCCTGGAGGTGCGCGGGGACTCAAACCTTGCAATATCCCAAATCAATGGAGACTTTGACACCAAAGATCCAAAGATGGCAGCTTATCGCAATGTTGTTTTTAAGATGTCGGCTCGGTTCGAGGGACTCGAATTTCATCACATCGCCCGCGAAAGTAACCAGGCGGCAGACGTCCTTGCTTGCATCGGCGCTAAGCGCGACCCCGTCCCACCTAACATCTTCCTCGAAAGGCTCTTTAAGACATCCGTGGTATGGCAAGGGGGTGACAGCAACAACAGTCCCATTCCGAACACAAACTCGGATAACGAACACGACGACATCATTGGAGGCTCAACCACCGAAGTAACACCGTCGACCCACCTCATCATGGTAGTAATTGCCCCGTGGACCGAACCATTCTTGGCCTACTTTAATAGGAAGGACCTCCCAGAAGATTAGAATGAGGCTCGCCGCATAGTCCGGCGTTCGAATGCCTATAAAGTTCACGAAGGAGAGCTCTACAAGAAAAGCACTACCGGAGTCCTTCAAAGGTGTATCTCCGAGGAGGAGGGGCGGCAACTCTTGGCAGAAATTCACGCCGGTCTCGGCGGACACCACGCCGCAGCCCGGGCACTTGTCAGCAAGGTCTTCCGTACATGATTTTACTGGCCTACGGCCCGGGCAGACGCACAGGACCTCCTCCAACGCTGTGTCGGATGCCAACTCTTCGCCAACCAAAGCCATATGCCCCCAACCGCTCTACAAACAATCCCCATTACATGGCCCTTTGCGGTCTGGGGCTTGGACATGGTCGGACCCCTTAAAGGGGGAAGCCATAAGAAAAATATATGTTGGTCATGGTGGACAAATTCACCAAGTGGATAGAGGCTAGACCGGTTAAAACGGCCGAGTCCGGACCGTTGATTGCATTCATATCCGATGTGGTACACCGTTACGGTGTACCGCACAGCATCATCACCGATAACGGTTCGAATTTCACAGCCGATGAGGTGAAAACCTGGTGCGCTAATCTGGGCATTAAGCTCGATTACGCCTCCATCTATCACCCGCAAACAAACGGTCAAGTTGAGCGAGCTAATGTCACATTATGAGCGGCATCAAACCCAGACTAGTGCGTTCTTTGACAGAATCAGACAAGCACTGGGTCGAGGAGCTCGACTCCGTACTCTAAGGGCTGCGGACCACGCCCAACCGTACCATCGGATACACACCTTTTTTCATGGTGTACGGTCCAGAGGCCGTGTTGCCCTGCGATATTATACACGACTCACCTCAAATGCGTATGTACGAGGAGAAAGAGCGGAGTTGGATCGGCAGGACAGCCTAGATGCCCTGGAGGAAGTGCGCGACGTCGCCAAAGCCCGTTCAGCATTTTATCAACAGCAGGCTCGAAGGTATCAAAGCAGAGAGGTACGGCCCAAGACTTACAATGTTGGCGAACTCGTTCTACGCTTACCGGAGAAGAAAAAGGACAAACTCAAGCCCAAATGGGAGGGTCCCTTCATAATCGACGAAGTTCTCACCTGAGGAGCGTACCGTCTTCGTGACGCATCAGACAATCGCCTAGAGCCGAACCCTTGGAACGCGGCCAGACTCCGAAGGTTCTATGCCTAGCGCCGAACTCTTTGTTAGTCTCCTTCTCCCCTATAGTTTCCATTACTCTTTCTCCCTTTTACACAATTTTTTTCGCTTTAAAGCACTCATTCGGCTTGACCGAACACTACTGACGTACACATCTTTACATATGTACGCCCATTATACCCGGGGGCTTCTTTAACAGAAGCTTGTTTTCCGAGCATCAAGCTCATCACACATGCGCGCTTTCCCGCATGTCTTTTCTTCGCCATTATATGCATCAATATGACTTAAGTTTTGGCCAAGCTGGGTTGCCTGGCTCTTGTGCTTACCCCTACGTTCCCGATTGTTCGGCTAGGTGGTAAAGGGAGCACCTCTGCGATTGTTACTGTCGGGTCATCCGGATGTGTACCTCAGATTGGGTGAAGCCGAAAGCTAGCGTTCTTAAGGGAATATTCGGTCGGTGGATGAAAAATCTCTTTTGCACTCACTCTATTGTGAACCCCCAGAAGCTATACATACTGTGATTTTCACATCACAATTCGGACATGTCTACTGATAATCCCAAGTGCAGGGAATCATCGTAGCAATTTCCAAAGGAGGAAGTGATAAGTATGGAGTGTCGAACCCATAAGGAGCTAAAGTTAAGATCAATATTCTCTCAAGCCCTATCTGCCACTGATACGACTCTACATACACCGAACGTTTGCTTCCAACTAGCAACGAGAAATAGAACTATGTTGTGGGTATGAAGAGGATAACTTTGTATGATATCG